>NC_081859.1:13594150-13951002 GCF_963259705.1 Myotis daubentonii
CAGCAGGTACCGTAGGCAAGGTTGCTCCTCTCTCAACGCCAGCCTCTTACCTTGTGAAGTGATCACGTCCTATCTACCCCTGAGGGGTGAGAATCACATATTCGGTAAACCACGAAATGCTATACAAACGGATGGTAGTCATGTAAGCGAAAGCCTACTCAAGCATAGGCTTTGGGGGAGAAGGAGGGGGAGAGCAGCTACCTCCTTATTTCAGTCTGAAAGTGAGAGGTAACAGTGTTTATTGAAAGACTTTACAATGTAAGTCTGACAGCTCAGGGAATACACTCCTAGGGTTGGCCCCGTTAGTCAGCTCCGCCTCCTGTGGTGAGGAGTCCAGACCCGCACACACAGTTCGTCTTCTCCCTGGAGTAGCAGAGCCATTTAAACAAACGGTCTCGAGAGATTTTTGACTCTTGGGTGCTTTCCTGTGCACGAGGTTCACACCACCATTATTGCCCACAGAAAAAGACACCTGGGGCCTTATTTGCATGACTTCCACAGAAGCATTGTTTTTATTTTTAAAAAAATGCATATTTTTTATTGATTTTAGAGAGGAAGGGAGAGAGAAAGAAACATCAATGATGAGAATCCTTGATCGGCTGCCTCCTGCACGCCCCCCACTCGGGGGAGGATCGAGCCCAGGCATGTGCCCTTAGCCAGAATCGAACCTGGGACCCTTTAGTCCGCAGGCTGACGCTCGATCCACTGAGCCAAACCGGCTAGGACAGAGCATTGTTATTCTTATGAAAAGTAAAAACACAACAGATCAGGCCCTAGAAAAGAGTGCAGTGCTTTAAAATGTGAAGAGAAGGTCGTTGGCTGCCCAGCAGGGAAACAGGTCTCTTCTTGGTAATTGGCAATGAGTTTGCTTTGCCATCCACCGTCACCAGGATTGCTCGGCGATCCGATCCGTGGGTGAACGGTCAGCTGACAACGGCAAGGCCCCAGGGTGCAGACTGGGGTGTCACCTTGGAGGTGCTTACCTATCCACGTCTACCCTCCAGAAACCGGACTTCTGCAGCCGGCCTTTATAGCATAAGCACTCAAATGAGTTGGAAACAAGTTCACTCTCAAATTTGTGATGGATAATATTGCCTGCCGGGAGCCAGTCCATCCTTGCTGTTTCAAAGGACCTGGCATATATGGCATACTGTTCTTAATATGTTTGCTCACCTTCTTGGCACTATGTGTTTTAACCAAGGTCTCCTCTCTGCGAAAGGTTGTTTCCCCAGGTAGGGATTTTCCCCTGAAGTTAGGGAGGGAATAAAACCCCTCAACTAAGTGCCAGGCGGGTAATTAATCACTTTAACTATGAACAATCATGCTTAAGCTACATAATCTTTACTCCCTGGAATGGAGATAAGAAACGCCCTAACCTTTGGAATAGAGATTGATAGGATTGAATCAACTGGTATAAATACAGATGTAACAAGACAGCAAGACACAGAACTTAGAAGACAGAACTTAGAAGACAGAACCTACACACAGAACCTACACACAGAACCTAGAGACAGAAGAACTTCACTGGAGAGAACATGGCAAAAGATCCTGGACAAAAACTGGCCACAGAACCTAGAGATAGAACCTGGCTACAGAACCTGGATAGAACATGGCAAGAGAACCTGACTAGAACCTGGTGACTGAACCTGGCTGGAGAACCTGGACAGAACCTGGCTGGAGAAACTAGCGAGGGAACATGGCTACAGAACCTGGCTGGAGAACCTGGCTGGAGAACCTAGCAAGAGAACATGGACACAGAACCTGGCTGGAGATCCTAACCAGAACTTCGCTGGAGATCCTGAACAGAACTTGGCTGGAGAATCTGGCTAGAGATCCTGGCTAGGCTGCTGATCAACTGAACGCTGTCTCCGTGTCATTCCTTCTTCGCCGACTCCGTCCACACCTTTGGGGACCCCTGGACCTGCTGGGGTTGGACCCCAGCAATTGCCCAGGCAAGCTCATGAAGCACTTTGTAAACAGATTCTTAATTTACATTTGTCCAGAAGCAACTGGGGGAGTTCAGCTTCCTGGCCTCAGGACAGACATGAATCTACGAGTTGAAAAAGGGGGCCCAGTTATGTTTTAGAGCAGTGGTTCTCAACCTTCCTGATGCTGCGACCCTTTAATACAGTTCCTCATGTTGTGGTGACCTCCAACCATAACATTATTTTTGTTGCTACTTTATCACTGTAATGTTGCTACTGTTATGAATCGTCATGTAAGTATCTGATATGCAGGATGTATTTTCGTTGTTACAAATTGAACATAATTAAAGCATAATGATTCATCACAAAAACAATATGTAATTAGCCGAAACCGGTTTGGCTCAGTGGATAGAGCGTCGGCCTGCGGACTGAAAGGTCCCGGGTTCGATTCCGGTCAAGGGCATGTACCTGGGTTGTGGTCATATCCCCAGTAGGAGATGTACAGGAGGCGGCTGATCGATGTTTCTCTCTCATCGATGTTTCTAACTCTCTATCTCTCTCCCTTCCTCTCTGTAAAAAATCAATAAAATATATAAAAAAAAGAAAAAAAGAAAAAAAAACAATATGTAATTATATATGTGTTTTCCGATGGTCTTAGGCGACCCCTGTGAAAGGATCGTTCGACCCCTGTGAAAGGGTCGTTCGACCCCCAAAGGGGCCACGACCCACAGGTTGAGAACCGCTGTTTTAGAGTCACATCTTCCTGAAAGGCGATATGATTTCTTCCCATCCTAGGAGAAGCTGGATGAGCTGCAAGATGGAACTAGTTTCCAGTTTTTTCCTTCATCAGACCTTGAGTCACTTTTACTTCAAGGTGAATTCCTACCTAGAACAGGCACTTCAAACATAAATACAGACAAGTTTTACAATGTAAGTACTAGTGGTTTTTCTATCACAGGTGTTTCGAAGCTGTGCTTCCCATCTACATGACAATAAAATGCTGCAAGGAAATGGGTCTGTCATTAGCACCTCTCCTGGAGTGATTGATCTGTTGAATGCCCTGCTAAAACCTGCTAAAAGCTCTTCAGTGGCTCCCCACTGCCCTGGGGATAGAGACCCACACTGGGCTTCTGCTGCCTCTTCAGCTGTGGTTCTCAACCTTGGCTGCACATTAGAATCACCTGGGCATCTTTTTAAATCCTGATTTCTGGGCCTCATCCTCCGGAAATTTTGTTCCTTTGTTATGGGGTGGGGCCACAACATTAGTAACAAAGAAACAGAATTTCCGGAGGATGAGGCCCAGACATCAGGATTTTTAAAAAGATTCCCAGGCGATTCTAATGTGCAGCCAAGGTTGAGAACCACTGCTCTTCAGTCTTATCTCAGGTTTCTCTGTGCTTCGTGGGCCCTGGGGGACCCCTCCGTTTCCAGGGCCTGCCTGTGCTGGAGATACTCTGGGCTACCCCCACGCAAGCTTCAGGTCTCAAGGTAACCCCGATAGCCTGACCCAGTTATGTCCTGCAGACGGCACCTCCCGAACACTATTGTTGGTTTACACACCGACCTCCACGGGGCATCGTCTGTGCAAACAGCCTGCTGTCCGGGGAGCATTCAGCACACGTTAGCTCTTCCTCTTCTTGTTGTTACTGGTCTGCTCACCTCCCTCCCCAGACTGTCTCACGGAGGAGGAGAGAGCGCATCTGCCTTGTCCGTTCATTCTGTAACCCAGGCCTCCCACAACGAGGAGAATTAAGCTGATCATAGGTGCTCATTACATAGCTGTGGAGGGAAGGAATATATAAAAATCTGTTGAATGGGAGAATGGGGAGATTTTGTTTAATGGGTACAGAGTTCCTGTTTGGGATGATGGAAAACTTCTGGAGATGGATGGGGGTGATGGTTACACAACGACGTGAACATACTTAATGCCACTAAACTGTGTTAACGTAAGAACCATTGAAACCTGTAAAGAATTTTTGTGAGTTTATTTGAGCCAAACTGTCGACATGTGCCGGGAAGCAGAACCTCAACGAATTGAGATAATGCCCCGGAGAATGGCGGAGTTACATCTGTATTTATACATTTGCAATCAAAGGAGGGACGTAGGTGGGTTACATGAAATTCATTGGTGATAGATTAAGGAGGAGGGATAAAGCAAGCAGGGGAAACCCCTGGGATTGGATGAAAAGTAAAATGATGGGCACATACTTAGGTGGGTGCAGGATCAATTAACATGATAATGAAGGAGTTTGTGGTATCTGTCCTGGAGCCCAGCACATTTGGTTGTGCCCCAGGGGCTCCAGAAAAAGGGAAGTTACAAGTTACCCAGACATGTCAAGGGTATGTGATCATAGATACAAAAAGACAGATAGGCTCAGTTAAGGTAAAGGTTGACCTTGTCAGTGAAGATACCGGCCTAGGACGTAACTGCCCACCATCACTGCTGTAGTTAAAGTTTAATTTCAGACCATCCTTTGTGGTGACTTTAGGTCTCTGAGTTTGCACGACCGCCATGCAGGCCTCCCCTGAGCTTGTCAGGTCAGCATGTGGCCCCTTTCGTCCACAACTGCATACGTAAAAATGGTTAAACGGTCGATTTTATGTTATGTACTAGTATATTGTACCACAATAAAACATTTCGTTGAATGAATGCATAAGCAGTTAACCAGCTCCTAGCCGACTCCAATATTTCAATTCAGTAGATATTCATAGGGTGTCCACTCTGGGTAAAACATAAAGCTGTACTTCTGGACTTATTTAATAGTCTGTAAATATAAAATACGCTCAACATTCCATCTCAACCACCCTTTGTGTGTAAAATGTGTTTTAACTAGATAGACAGGTCTTATTTATCTTTATATCCCAAGAAGCTAGCACTCACGTGCTCAGTTAACGTTCGTTAAATCAAAATAAGACAAATAATAGAGTGTTTGTTTAGGGCTTTCTCCATTATATGACACTTCCGCCAACAGTATCTCATGTTATCACAGAATCTCCTTCATCCTCACCCTTTCTTCTCTTTTCCCTTTCCTTCATGTTAACAGCCATTTCTTCTTGACTTTCTGTTGCCAGAATCAGCACAACTTCCTCCATTTCTTTTCCATGTTTTACCAAATTTTGCTCCTTTATACCTTGGACAACGCCCAAGTCCCAGAAAAGAGTTACGCTTGACTGTGAGGTGGAAGACTACTGGGGACAGGCCAGTTTAGCAGAAGATGGGTAAGTCCATGCCCTAGAATCCTGAGAACTCGTGCTACCTGCCACAAAACCTTCTGGGCATCCTTGAGAGTATTAATCATCTCACTTCAAAGAGGAATCACAGACCACTCGTTTGTCCATTGTCTGTAGTTTGAATGGTGGTTGTGTTTTCTCATTGCTGTCTTTATTTTCCACAGAAAAAAAATGCCAGCCTTTTTATAATGTAAGAAAGTAGATGAGAAGACACTGTGCAATAAAATATTAGGAAGCATTATGAAGAGAAGGGAACATTGACAGCATGAGGCTAATGAGAGGATAAAGAATAGGCCAATTTCAAGGCCTAGTGTCACACAGTATTACTGCCAGGAGCGAAGTCTCCCCCGGACCCTGGCTTTCACTGGTAGACAAAATGGAAAGGAGGAGAGAGGTGACAGTAGTTGGATTTGAAGCCAGAGGTCTCATTTGACTTCCATACACATGTAGGCAGAGTTCTCGTTCTAATATTCCGAACAGAGGCAACATGGCAGAGTAGGTGGAGCACAGACGAACAGGCTGCTACAGACAGATTCCCTTTTCCTTTACGTACTAGCTGTATGAGCTGAGGCAAGTTTCCTAACCTTTCTATGCCTCTGTTTCTCATTTATAAAATGAGTATAATAGGAGATACTCATAGAGTTTTCATGAGCGTTAGATAAACTAATACTTGCAAAGCACTTAAAACAATGCAGGCTTGTATTAGGTATTATATCCAAGTTTGATAAATAAATAAAATTACAAATATAGTTACTTTACACCTTAGCATCCTATAATTTACAAAACACTTTTTCATGTACGTCACCTCATCAAATTCTCCCAACTCCGGGGTAGCTCTTGTTACCTTCATTTTATACATGAAGGGAAATGAGATTTCTTAAGTGTTTTTGTTAAGTTAATAGCCTTGAGATAATGTTGATAAAGAAGAAGAATGAGCATTTTATATCTTTTCTTTCTTACCCTTTCTCCAAGGGAAAGAATCAACTTCTTTTTCCCCCCCTATTTCCACAGCAAAGGGAATGGTGATTCGTCACTTAATTGTTATTTGATTGCCATGATGATAAGTAGAATAGCTGTTATGATAATAAGCAGAATAGCTTTCATTGAGATAAAATATAGTTTGCATATTTGTATTTATAATATGTGCATAGTGCATGTCTCTCCTCTAAGAACAATAATCTATTGGTAAATCTTTTGACGCTAAGAAAATAATATTAATTTTATACATATTAGCCTTAGTGGTGTATGTCACACTTATGCTCTAACTCCTAGGCTGAAATTCAGGCTATCAGCCTATTAGGGGAGCTCACTGCAGACTTTGGGTGGGGAGACTCTTCCCCTTCTCCCAATACACACCCATACCTGAAGTTACATAAGAACTTCGTTTTCTGCTCTGCAATTATTGGTGTTTCCTATGTCATTTTATTTATTTTTTTAAAACATTTTTATTGATTTCAGAGAGGAAGGGAGAGGGAAAGAGAGATAGAAACATCAATGATGAGAGGGAAGCATTGATCACCTGCCTTCTGCATGTCCCCTATTGGGGATGGAGCCAGCAACCCGGGCATGTGCCCTTGACTGGAATTGAACCTGAGACCCTTCAGGCCCCAAGCCGACGCTCTACCCATTGAGCCAAACCAGCTAGGGCAGTGTTTCCTATCTTAAATAGGATGCTCTGCATGGGCCAAGGTTCTCAGGGGAGCAGGTTAGCAAGATTGCGTTCCTCCTCAGGCCCTGAGAGCTGCTAGGCAGCTAGACACTGCAGAGTGCTGCTCAACATACAATCTTGGGAGCTGGGAGCTGGACTGCCTGGTATTTTACTTGGCTGTGTGACTTTCGGCGGGACACTCAATGTCTCTTCATTTCCTCACTCAAAACACGGAGATAATGGCAGTATCCACTCTATTGGGCACTTAGAAAGATTACATACGTTAATGAATGTTAAGCATTTAGAACAGGCACTACTCACAACGAACATCCAGTAAGTGTTAGCTGTTAACGTTATGTTCTGTTTGTTTAACACCTCTCATCATCCTCTTCGTCTAAGTCAGTGGCTTTCAAACACTCCGCCTACGACCTCCAGTAAGAAATACATTTTATATCACAATTCAGAAAATTCATATCACTAATACCGAAAAACAAAATTGAAGTTTCAAGAAACATTGATACCTGCAACATGCATTGTACTCTACTAATTTATGTTCCCTTTTAAAGAAAAATACCGAGAGTGTTCTACTAAATCGATTTCACAGTCCACTAATGGGTTAGTTTGATGGGCAGAATAATGTCTCCCTAACATGTCCACTGCCGGGAGCCGGTCCATCCTTGCTGTTTCAAGGGACCTGGCATATATGGCATATGGTTCTTAATATATTTGCTCACCTTCTTGGCGCTGTGTTTTAACCAAGGTCACCTCTCCGAGAAAGGTTGAATCCCCAGGTAGGGATTTTCCCCTGAAGTTAGGGAGGGAATAAAACCCCTCAAGTAAGTGCCAGGCGGGTAATTAATCCCTTTAACTACGAACAATCATGCTTAAACTACATAATCTTTTCTCCCTGGAATGGAGATAAGAAACGCCCTAACCTTTGTAATAGAGATTGATAGGATTGAATCAACTGGTATAAATACAGTTGTAACAAGACAGAAATACACAGAACTCAGAACAAGACAGCAAGAGACAGAACTCAGACAGGGCTTGGAAGACAGGACCAAGAGAGACAGAGCCTAGGCACAGAACCTACACAGAACGTTCTCTAGAGACAGAAGAACTTCGCTGGAGAGAGCATGCCGGAGGATCCTGGACAGGGACTGGCCTCGGAGCCTAGAGACAGAGCCTAGCGGGAGAACATGGCAAGGGATCCTGGACTGAACCTGACTACAGAAATTGGCAAGAGAACCTGACTAGAACCTGGTGACTGAACCTGACTGGAGTACCTGGACAGAACCTCTCTGGAGAGCCTAAGCAGAACCTCTCTGGAGATCGAGACCAGAACTTGGCTGGAGATCCTGGCTGGAGATCCTGGCTAGGCTGCTGATCAACTGAACGCTGTCTCCGTGTCATTCCTTCTTCGCCGACTCCGTCTACACCTTTGGGAACCCCTGGACCCGCTGGGGTTGGACCCCGGCAGTCCACTCCCTAATTCCTGGAACCTGTGAATATGTTACCTTCTGTTAGGTGGCAAAAGGAACTTCACAGATGTGATGACAGACTTTGAGATGAGAAGATTATATCAGATTATCCAGGTGGGCCCAGTCTAAATACATGAGCCTTTAAAAAGTGGGAAACTTCCTGAACTGGCCAGAGAAGGAGAAGTGACAACCAGAGGGTCAGAGATGCAAAGTGAGACGGTCTCAGTCTGCCACCGCTGGCCTTGAACATGGAGGAAGGTGCCCACGAACCGCTAGAACAGTGCTGGCGAACCTTTTGAGCTCGGCGTGTCAGCGTTTTGAAAAACCCTAACTTAACTCTGGTGCCGTGTCACATATAGAAATTTTTTGATCTTTGCAACCATAGTAAAACAAAGACTTATAATTTTGATATTTATTTTATATATTTAAATGCCATTTAACAAAGAAAAATCAACAAAAAAAATGAGTTCGCGTGTCACCTCTGACACGCGTGTCATAGGTTCGCCATCACTGCTCTAGAACAGTGGTTCTCAACCTTCTGGCCCTTTAAATACAGTTCCTCATGTTGTGACCCAACCATAAAATTATTTTCGTTGCTACTTCATCACTGTAATGTTGCTCCTGTTATGAATCGTCATGTAAATGTCTGATATGCAGGATGGTCTTAGGCGACCCCTGTGAAAGGGTCGTTCGACCGCCAAAGGGGTCGCGACCCACAAGTTGAGAACTGGAAAAGGAAAGGAAATGGATTCTTGCTGGAGCCCCCAGAAAAAAGTGCAACCCTGCAACACCTTGAATTTAGCCCAGTGAGACCCATGCCAGGCCTCTGACCTCCAGAAATGGAGGATTATAAAGTTGTGTTAAGACAGTAGGTTTATGTCTGGCCGGCGTGGCTCGATGGTTTAGGGTCGACTTATGAACCAGGAGGTCACAGTTCAATTCCTAGTCGGGGCATATGCCTAGGTTGTGAGCTGGATCCCCAGTGTGGGGGCATACAGGAGGCAGCCGATCAATGATTCTCATTCAACATTGATGCTTCTATCTCTTTCTCCCTCTCCAAAATCAATAACAAATATTTTTTAAAAAGACACTAGGTTTGTGACAACTTGTTATCACAGCAGTAGGAAACAAATACAGGATCTAAGCCGGGAACCTTAACTTCATCTTTGAAAGCTCTCTCCTCTTAGTCTCACATATTTTGATAAATCACCTATTTCTTTTGCTTTTTGCCTTTGAGGATCTCCGGAATAATCCGTAAGTTTTCCCAATTTCCATGGCCGTTGCCCTCATTCAGGGCCCATTGATCTCTCTCTTGGACTATAAAACCTCCTCATTGCTTTCCCTTCTTCTGGGACTCAAGCTGTTCCCCAACCCCCTCTTCCTGGCTTTCAGATTTAACTTCCTGAGCTACCAATATTATTACCTCCTGGACTTCGGACGCCTCATCATGCCTACAGAATGAATCTGAGGCCTTAAGAGTGCTATTCAAGACTCTTCAGAAGATCCAGTTCAAATCTATACAGACACATTTTCCTGCTGCAATTTTCCCCATTCCTGCCCCTCTGGAGATCATATTTCGAAAGTTATTTTACCATTTCACTTTATTATAGTTGGTTGTTTAATTTTTTTAAAAAAATTTTATCCTAAACATTTGCTTTTTGGGAGCCAAAGAAGGCACCAAGGAGGAGCCCAGCCTGCCAGCCAGCTCCTTCTGCATCCCAGCGAAGGCCTCCGGCCTGTCATTTATATTCTGGCTCCCCCCGCCCCCCGCCCCCACCGCCGTCTCAACGTGTTTTTCTTTGTAATTAGGGCATCAGCAGCCCAGAGACTCTCTTTTCCATGCCTGGGAAAAATAAACAAATTCACTAGGCAGTGCATTCTTCATTTGCATCTTTTATTTTAATCAACCTCATTAAAAATGTGTACCAACCTATGCATTTGAAAGGCCCTGCTGGGACCAACATCAACATGTGAACCCTAGAGAAATGGGGGGTGTTGCTTCCCTCCGCCTCTGCAGGCAGGAGCCTGAGATGCTTCTTTGGGGTCCCACAGGTGATGAGGGTGGTTGTTTCTCCAATGAAAACCCAAGTCCGGAGCCTTGACCCTGCCCCGAAGGCTTCCCGGGTAATGTGCCCTTTTCTCCATATCCCCTGTGGTTCAGCCAACAAAGTCACATCAGATGCACAGTTCAATTTCAGCCCCGCGAGAGGAAATTTCAGGGTAGAAGCTACATTCTGCTGTGAAACAGTGTCCTAGTCGGCTGAACCAACAGCGATTTATTTTTTTATATTTATTTTTAATATATTTTATTGATTTTCCACAGAGACGAAGGGAGAGGGATAGACAGCTAGAAACATCGATGAGAGAGAAACATTGATCAGCTGCCTCCTGCACACGCCCCACTGGGGATGTGCCCGCAACCAAGGTACATGCCCTTGACTGGAATCGAACCCGGGACCCTTCAGTCCGCAGGCTGACGCTCTATCCACTGAGCCAAACCGGTTGGGGCCCAACAACGATTGATCGTCTCTCAGTTCTGGGGGCTGGAAGTCCAAGATCGAGGAGCCGGCAGGGTGGGTGGTTTCTTCTGCAGCATCTCTCCTTGGCTCGCCAGTGGCTGTCTTTTCACTGTGTCCTCACGGGGTTGTATCTGCGCGCACACACCTGGTGTCTCTCCCAGTGCCCACACTTCCTTTTCTTAGGACACCAGTCAGATTGGATTAGGGCCCATCCTAAAGGATTTTAAAAATATAAATTTATATTGATTTCAGAGAGGAAGGGAGAATATTTTTTAAAATATTTTTATTGATTTCAGAGAGAAAGGGAGTGGAAGAGAGAGATAGAAACATCAATGACGAGAGAATCATTGATTAGCTGCCTCCTGCACGCCCCCCAGCCCACAACCCGGCATGTGCCCTTGACTGGAATCGAACCCGGGACCCCTCAGTCCGCAGGCCAAGGCTCTATCCCCTGAGCCAAACCAGCCAGGGCAGGAAGGGAGAATAGTAATAGAATGTTAATGCCTGCCACAGCCTTGCACAGACTCACTGTGCTAACAAATTGCTTCTGGGTGCACCTCCGAGCTCCGCTATGGCCCTCGGATACCGTGTTCCCTTTTCCAGTGTCCAGGCTGGCCTCTGTGCTGCAGCCCTTGTTTGGTCTCTAAAGGAATGAATTTATTTCGTGTGGAAAGACCTACCCCATGTCCTTTGGTTATAACTGCCTCACGTGTCACAGCTGCCCTGTCACTAAGTCAGTGTGTCCTGGTGCTGCCTGGAGAAGCCTGAGCTCTTTCCAATGTTTTTTTTTGTTTGTTTGTTTTAATATTTTTATTTTCAGGGAGGAAGGGACGGGGAGAGAGAGAAACATCCATGATGAGAGAGGAGCATTGATCGGCTGCCTCATGCACGCCCCACACCGGTCAAACCCACAACCCGGGCATGTGCCCTTGACCAGAATCAAACCGGGGACCCTTCAGTCCACAGGCCGACACTCTGTCCACTGAGCCAAACCGGCGAGGGCTCTTTCTGACGTTTATGACTTGTAGTCTTTTGAAGACCAGCCTAAGCCCTCATATTTGCGATGGAATTTCTGAGATATGGCGTTCCACTCTCGCCGGCTGTTTTCCTTTAAGCCCTTGTTTTCTGTAAAAGCGGCTTGTGGAATTTTTAGAATCAACTCTTTGCGATATGTAGTCACTGAAATCTTACTCACCCCTGCACAGTTCAAATCCGGATTCCCAGATACACGATCCTGCCAATTAGAAAGTCATAAATATCATTTTCAGTGAAGTGAGCAGCACTGACTTCCATGAAACATGTTCAGTAGATAATTTGGGGGTCGTAGCTCTTCTTCCTCCTGCTTCTATATGTATATTTGCAACTGGCATTCTCACTCCATAGACCAGGTTCAAACTTGACCAAGACGCTTGGCCGCGCAGGAGCAAGGTCCTAGTCCTGGCTTGTGGTCTGGGTGTCGCCGTAGCTTCGCAGGAGTGTCAGTGGCCCAGTGATGCAACTTCCTGATGGGAACAGATTTGGGGACTGATAACTCGTGCCTTGAGCAATCGCAGGCCCAAGTTCAATGTCCTGTCCTGGAAAATTTGGTGGTTTGTGCAGAAAATGAACAAGGGTAGCATTACTAATCTAGTCAGAGCCTTATTAAAAATAACTTTGTTTTTGTTTTGTGTGTTAGTCTGGCAATTGCGAGTGTGTTAAGTAGGCATTGAAAAGTCCAAGTGCACCCTGGCTGGTTTGGCTCAGGGGATAGAGCGTTAGCCTGCGGACTGAAGGGTCATGGGTTCGATTCCGATGAAGGGCACATGCCCGGGTTGCTGGCTCAATCCCTACTAGGGGGTGTGCAGGAGGCAGCTGATCAATGATTCTCTCTTATCATTGTTTCTCTCTCTATCCCTCTCCCTTCCTCTCTAAAATCTATAAAAATATTTTTTTTAAAAAGAAAAGTTCAAGTGCAAGGCACAGTCAATCTGAAGGACAAGTGTTACTCCAACTCCAGAGTCTTCCAACTGAAAACCAAATTCATCTCTCGGGCGCCTAAGGCATCATGTTAGGCAGCGGAGTGTCTGCTCTGATCTTGCTTAGCTGAGATTTGATCATTTGCTTTCAAAGTTCATTCTGATATTCAGGCTAAGAGGTAAGGCTATCAATGCTAAGGTTGGAGAGCCAGGCCATTTGTTAGCTGTTGTGATTGAGATAGGCTATGGTTGTTAATATAAACGAGAGCGACTCTCTCCTTCGTCATCCCATTGGCAGTAAACAGCTCTAGCCCCATCTCAAGCATCCTCTTCACCTCTTGGCAAACATTGCTCTCATTTGCTAGAGGATGATACATGTATCCTCAACACTTGATTTGTATTTTTATAAAAATAATACATGCATATTGTTTAATTCATCGAAGGCTTGTCACACACACACACACACACACACACACACACACACACACACACCAGCAATTCACTGCCTATGACAGATTGTATTTTCCAAAGATGGCCCCGGTGATCTCTCCCATCCCATAGTCTCGTCTTTTTTTATTTTTAATATGTTTTTATTGATTTCAGAGAGGAAGGGAGAGGGAGAGAGAGATAGAAACATCAATGATGAGAGAGAATCATTGATCGGCTGCCTCCTGCATGCCCCCCAATGGGGATTGAGCCCACAACCTGGGCGTGTGCCCTTGACCGGAATCGAACCCGGGACCCTTCAGTCTGCAGGCCAATGCTCTATCCACTGAGCTAAACCGGCCAGGATCCACAGTGCTCTTCTTTAATGAGACCTTGACATTCCTCCTATGGAAGGGTAGTATCTGTGTTTTTCCCCTCTGACCTGAGTGGCCTCTGGGACTGCTCTGACTGACAGAGTAGATGCAGAAGGGGTGCTGTACTAGCCAGGGTTCTCCAGAGAAACAGACCAAAGATTCTCTGTAGAGATATAGAGATTTTTAAAAAAATATGTATTTGTATTGATTTCAGAAAGAGAGAGAGAGGGAGAGAAAGTAACATCAATAATGAGAATCATTGATCAGCTGCCTCCTGCATGCCCCTTACTGAGGATTGAGCCTGCAACCCCGGGCATGTGCCCTGACCAAGAATCGAACCATGATCTCCTGGTTCATAGGCTGATGCTCAACCACTGAGCCACATCGGCCGGGCGAGATAGAGCTTTATTATAAGGTATTTGCTCATCCAATTACAGAAGCTGAGACGTCCCACATGGGCCCTCTGCAAACTGGAGATTCCGGAAGGCTGATGGTGCAAGTGTAGTTTGAAGCCTTGAGAACCAGGCACACTGAGGGCAGGAGGAAAAAACCATCTCCGTTCAAGTGGTCAGAGAGCAAATTCATCCTTCCTCTGCCTTTTTGTTCTAGTCAGACACTCAATGAATTGGATGATGCCCCACCCACCGTCCCCACTCCACACACATACATTGGGAGGGGCAACCTACTTTACTCAGTTTACTGACTCAAATGCTAATCTCTTCCAGAAACCCCCTCACAGACACATGCAGAAACCATGTTTAACTGAATGGCTGGACATTCCATGACCTATAGTATAGGTCCTATACAAATTGACACAGAAAATTCACTGTCAAAGATACTATTTGACATCATGTTCTCTTGAGGCACGCCCCTCTGGAATCCTGATGTCAACTGCCTTGAGGTCACCATGCTGTGAGAAAGGTCCAATGAGCCCAGCTGGAGAGATCTCACAGAGAATCCCTGAGACCACGTGAAGAGAGAGAGAGAGAGAGAGAGAGAGAGAGAGAGAGAGAGAGAGAAGCCAGGCCCCAGCTGCTCCAGCCTCAGATCCAGCTGCATTTCCTGTATCTGACAGCAACGTCTTGAGAGACCTTCACTCAAAACTGCCCAGCACAGCCCTGCCTGAAATCCTGACCCACAGAAACTGTGAGGGATAACACACAAAATCATTTTCTCCTCCCATTCACAACTCCCTAAGAATGAAATGTTTTACTGCTATCAATCTCAGACACGTTACAGTTTGACTTCCTGTTTTAGAAGATGAAGGCATCATGCTCTTATGCTACCCTACCTTCCCAATGCTACTCCCTCGATTACCCGAACATAGTTATATAAAAATGTTGGTTAAGCCAATATTTATTTTTTTGCCTTATTATTACGACTACTACATAAGTCTTATTTACTGTTGAGTCAATTTATGCATAATCATTGCATTCTCTTTCTTATGCTGCTTAATTTCTCCTTCGCTCAATTTCCCATATCATTATCACTCTTTCTTCCCACACTCCCCAACGGAATTGCAAAGGCCCTGAATAAGATTTCCCCCATGGCCAGACATCACGTAGGCTACCTATCAGTGTCCTTTCCCCCCTGGACTTCATCCTGCCGGAGCCCCTGGCCCCTGTTCCTGAAGGGCTGGCGCGCTCTAGGTGGCTTCCTTACGCCTGTCTCCTGTGAAAGGGTCGTTCGACCCCCAAAGGGCTCGCGACCCACAGGTTGAGAACCGCTGATCTATGCAAAAGTGCTTTGCAAAGGCTAAAATGTCATACAAATGTGATCCCTTATCATTTGTTTGTAAGACACCTTGATAGATTTTTCTGTTTTGATGTCCTCTCACTCCTTTTGACAAAATAATCAGTTCAGCAATGGCAGTCACCCATCTGGCAATGATTCTTTTTTTTTTTTTAATTGCTTAAAGTATTACAAAGAGTATTACATGGCAATGATTCTTAAAGTCTCAAGTTGAAAATCAATAACCAGCTCCCAATGATATGTCAGATACAGTGCGCTGAAAATACGTAGTAATGTGTTCCCTGAAGGAAATGTATCATTATTGGGGTTTTGGCAAAAGTCCTTTAGATACTTCAGCTCAAGGCATCGGCTCCTAGGGGCCCACCCACGGTCCCCAGGTGGAGGCCGCGTCCCCCTGTCCCTCAGGGCTCCCTGTGCACAGCCCTCTCTCAGCACTTCCCACTCTGCTTCCTTGTTCGTTTCAGCCTCCATCTCTCTATTGCCAGCACCCAGCACAGTGCCTGGCCCACAGTGGTTCTCAAGTGTTTAATGAAGTGATTATTTAAAAAAAAGCAAAAACCTATAGGGTCCAAATATTATTCAGTCTTTGGGGGAAATACTTCCACTTTAAATATCAAGAAAACAGAGTTCTGAAGTTCTTCTTGCCCCATAAAGACAAAGGGAAAATTGTGGCCCGTCGGACAGATTGCTTCGTCTTTTCGTGCAACGGGAGAGGACAGAGAAACAAAGCCAGGGTTTCTGGCAGCCCCGGACACAAGCGGCGAACACAAGGCAGGAGGCAGCGGGGATCCTGGCAGCAGTGATGTTCCAGGAGAAACACCTGCTCCGCTGGCAGCGGGAAAGAAAGACCCAGAATAGCACAGGCACTCCCACTCACACACACAGGAACGCCCCGCCCCGCGGGCAGGAGTGGATTGTCAGGAGGGAGGCCTGGTGGAGCTGACTTGAAAAATTTCCCCATGAAAAGGACTTGAGTTTCCCCTTCCATGGGGAGAGAATGAAATCAACACCTTTCTTGGAGGCAGGGAGGGCTGCTCCAGGCTCACAGGGTAGGCATGGCCAGCTTGCAGGATGTGCACAGGCCTGCAGGTTACTCAGGTAACACTAGCCACCCGCGAGGCATGGGGCCAGGAGCCCATGGGGGAGGCGCTCTCAGCCACACAGCAATGAAGCCACTGAGCAATATACCGACCCTCTGTTGGGCAGCCCCTGGTGAGCACTGCATTCTGAGTTCTAGGGGCGGGTGCAAGGGGGGGTGTTAAGGGGAGGCCTTGGTTGGTATTAGAGGAATCGAGAGAAGCAATCAGAACAAGTCACACATAAGAAAACAAGGGGCCGGAACCAAATCCTGAGTCATGAAGACCACGCTATTAACCAACTGGACCAGCGGTTCTCAACCTGTGGGTCGCCAACCTGTGGGTAGTGACCCCTTTGGGGGGTCCAACGACCCTTTCACAGGGGTCACCTAAGCCCATCGGAAAACACATATATAATTACAGATTGTTTTTGTGATTCATCACTCTGCTTTCATTATGTTCAATTTGTAACAATGAAAATACATCCTGCATATCAGATATTTACATGATGATTCATAACAGTAGCAAAATTACAGTGATGAAGTAGCAACGAAAATAATTTTATCGTTGGGGTTCACCACAACGTGAGGAAATGCATTAAAGGGTCGCGGCATTAGGAAGGTTGAGAACCACTGAACTGGACTGACTCTCCTGCATCTTCTCCATTGGTGTCCAAAACAGCCCCTTCAACCCTAGCGTTTTGGCTCAGTGGACAGAGCGTGGGCCTGCGGACCGAAGGGTCCCGGGTTCGATTCCCGGTCAAGGGCACATACCTCGCTTGCAGGCTCCACCCTGGTCCGGGTTCGTGCAGAAGGCAACCAGTCGATGTGTTTCTCTCACATCGATATTTCTCTCTGTCTTCCCCCCTCTCTTCCATTCTCTCTAAAGATCAATGGAAAATATCCTCAGGTGAGGATTAAAAAATTAAAACAAACAACAAGAAGAAAAACACAAAATAGTCCCTTCAGATTTTCCTTAAGAAAAGGGTCCTAAGGTCCCAGAAGTTTGGGGAACGCAGTGAACAGTACACCCCTTTAGGGATTCACAGTGAACTTCAGCATCTGGAGGTCCCTGAGGGATTCTTCCGGAAAGGAAAGACAACAAAAACGGCTCTACTTTGTTAACCCAGGGCTTTCCAAACCGTTTCCTGCTGGACAGGCTTTCCATCGACCATACAAAGGGGACCGATGCCCCACCCAGGCATGACTCTTGCCTTTGGCAACCACACACCTTCCAGAATCTTATAGTGAAAGGGAGGCGTCGTTATAAACATTCTTTGTGAAATTTCAAATCTCTTTTCCTCAACACGTCAGCGTGGGAAACCTACCAAGTTTCTTAAATTTTGTTTTTCAATTAGCTTAAAAAGACTTTTTTAGACCTGTTTTAGGTTCACAACAAAGTTGAGCAGAAAGGGCAGAGAGTTCCCATATACTCCTGTACCCCTGGACCCCGACATGAACATCCCCAGCAGAGAATGACATCTGTTACAGTTGATAAACGTGGATTGACACCTCATTATCACCCAAAGTCTATATTTTACATCAGGGTTCACTCTTGGCGTCGTACATTCTATGGGTTTGGACTATGTGTAATGGCCTGTACCTACCATTGTAGTATCGGAGTAGTTTCACTGCCCTAAACATTCTCTGTGCTCTACCTGTTCATTCTTCCTTCCTCCCAACTCCTGGCAACCACTGATCTTTATACTCTCTCCATAGCTTCACAGTTTCCATAAGGTCGTAGAGTTAGAATCCTTATAATAATTTATTGTTGTTAAATCTTATTGTATTTCTATGTAAATGGACTTTTTTTTAAAAGGCAGTGGAGAAATAGCACCCCTTCCACTGCCTTTGTTTTCACCTTTTTAAATTTGTTTCTTTCTTTTTTTTATTTATTTTTTAATGTTTTTATTAATTTCAGAGAGGAAGGGAGAGGGAGAGAGAGAGAGAAACATCAATGATGAGAAAGAATCATTGATTGGCTGCCTTCTGCATGCCCACACTGAGAATCCAGCCTGCAAACCAGGCATGTGCCCTGACCGGGAATCAAACCCTGACCTCCTGGTTCATAGGTTGAGGCTCAACCACTGAGCTATCTGGCCGGGCTTGTTTTGTTTGTTTTAGTCTTCACCTTTTCACAGGGTTTCCCAGCCTCAGCACAATTAACATTTTGGACAGATAATTCCTTGTTGTGGAGGGCGGGGGGGGGGGGGTTCCTGTGTATTGTAGGATATTTAGCAGCACCCCGGCCTCTACCCACTAGATGCCAGTAGGATCATCCTTCCCTAGCTGCGACTATCAAAAATGTCTCTGACATTGCCTAATGTTCCTTTGTAGGCAAAATCACCCTGATGAAGAACCACAGTTCAAGAAAATTCAGAAGTATTTTATATCTGATTATTTACCTTTGGTAAGCATTTGGTCACCTAAAACAGTGGTTCTCAACTTGTGGGTCGCGATCCCTTTGGCGGTCAAATGATCCTTTCACAGGGGTCGCCTAAGACCATCCTGCATATCAGATATTTACATTATGATTCATAACAGTAGCAACATGACAGTGATGAAGTTGCAACGAAAATAATTTTATGGTTGGGTCACAACATGAGGAGCTGTATTTAAAGGGCCAGAAGGTTGAGAACCACTGGCCTAAAATATTTGGCATAAAGACCAAATAATTGTTATGAAGTTTCCTCAAAAAAATGAAAAATGGAACTACCGCATGGTGCAGTAATTCCACTTCTGGCATTTATCTGAAGAAAAGGAAAACACTAATGTGAAAAGCTATCTGCATCCCCATGGTCACTGCAGCACTGCTTACAATAGCCAAGATATGGAAACAGCCTGGGTGTCCATCGATAGATGAATGGATGAAGATGTGTGTATTTAATCTATTAGAAATATCAACACTAATAAAAGAGAAAAATGGTAATTGGCGTACGAGCTACCCTTTTCATTGGCTAATCAGGGCTATATGCAAATTAACTGCCAACTAAGATTGGCAGTTAACTGCCAACTAAGATTGGTAGTTAACTGCCAACAAGATGGCGGTTAATTTGCATATGTAGGCACAATGCAGGGAGGCGAAAAGGAAAGCAGGAAGAAGCCCCCTGCCACTGACAGTGATCGGAAACCCAGGGGGGAGCTAAGAGCTGGGGGGCAGGGCAAAGGCGGCCCTGGGGCTGCCTTTGCCCTGCCCCCCAGCCATGATCGGAGAATCAAGTGCCTTTTCCGCCCTGGCCAGTGATAGCAGGAAGTAGGGGTGGAGCCAGCGATGGGAGCTGGGCACGGTCGAAGCTGGCAGTCCCAGGAGCTAGGGGTCCCTTGCCTGGGCCTAAAGTGAAGCCCACGATCGTGGGGCCGCTGCCACTGCGGGTCCCCGCTGCCCGGGCCGGACGCCTCAGCCAGAGGCGTCAGGCCTGGGCAAGGGGCTGATCCTGTGATTGGAGGGTGATCCGGGTCAACGCCTGAGGGCTCCCAGTATGTGAGAGGGGGCAGGCTGGGCTGAGGGACACTCCCCCCCGCCCCACACCCAGTGCACGAATTTCGTGCACCGGGCCCCTAGTGTGTGTATATATATATATATATATATGTGTGTGTGTATATGTATATGTATATATGTATGTATATGTATATGTATATGTATATGTATATGTATATGTATATGTATATGTATATATATTTGGGGCCCATTGCATGAAGATTCGCTCAATAGGCCTTCCTTCCCCTGGCTGCCGGCACCAGTTTTCCTCCAGCACCTGGGACCCAGGCCTCTGGTCCGGCCGCAGCAGAGAAGCCAAGCCTCTTCAGTCTTCAGTCATCTTCAGTCTTCTCTCAGGCCGGAGCCTTCAGTCTTTGCTTTGTGCCTGTGTATGCAAATTAACCCGCCACTTTGTTGGGTTAATTTGCATACTCACCCCAATTGGCTGGTGGGTGTAGCAGAGTGATGACCAATTTACATATTTCTCTTTTATTAGTATAGATAGACACACACACACTGAAATATTATTTAGCCACAATAAGAACAAAATCTTGCCATATGCAACAACATGGATGGACCTGGAGGGCATTATGAAAGACATCAGAACATCAGACAAAGAAAGCCAAATACCTTATGACCTCATTTTAAGTGGAATCTAAAAACGAACAAACAAACTAAAAAACCAATCCAAGTCTGTGGTTGACAGAGGCGGGGGTTGAGGGCGGGTGCAATGGGTAAAGGTGGTCAAAAGGCACAAACTTCCAGTGACAAGAGAAATAATTCCTGGGGATGTCATGTACAGGATGATAACTATCGTCAACAATACTGTATTGCATATTTGAATGTTGCTAAGAGAGTAAACCTTAAAAGTCCTCAAAACAAGAAAAAGTAATTTGTAGCTATGTGTGGTAATGGACGTTAACTGGATTTATTGGGACTGGTTTGCAACATATACAAATATCAAATCATGTGTACACCTGAAACTAAAATAATGTTATATGTCAGTTACAAATTTTGAGAAACCTACAGTATGGCTATGGCTGAGACCATGGGCTTTTCATCTCACATCACAAAGCTGCATTAGCCTTCGGCTGGGCCGGCACACTAGCAAGTCGGATTATAAGATGAAAGGAAAAAGAAGAGGTTGTTTTCTCCCTGAAACCATGAAAGAAAATAGTGGGGCCCTCATTTGGGGGTTGTTTACATGTCTTCTCTTGATGTGAAAGCAGTCTGGTTCTGTTCAGGGTTCTTTTCACTGTTCACAGAGGAGGGACAGTTGGTCTCTTTAAGAATTAAATGCTAATACTTGGCTTACCCATCAGAGGCTGTGAAATCAATCTGATAGAAGTTAACAGTTTTTAAAAAATCTGTTAGAGCCCTAGCTGGTTTGCTCAGTGGATAGAGCGTCGGCCTGAGAACATAGGGTCCCAGGTTCAATTTCAGTCAGGGGCACATGCCAGGGTTGTGGGCTTGATCCCCAGTGGGGGGCATGCAAGAGGCAACCAATCAATGATTCTTTCTCATTATTGATGTTTCTCTCTCTCTCTCTTCCTCTCTGAAATCAATAAAAATATATTTTAAAAAATAAATAAAAATTAAATTTAAAAATCTGTTAGAAATTTCGGTGTGGGATATCTCTGGTCTAATGAACATTGAACAAGGGAGTGAGACCACATACTAAATGCTGGGCAAACTTCCCAAAAGATGCATTTGGAAAGATGCACCATGTCACCCATCAAAAAGACAAAAAATTTTTTTACTGTCATCTCTTGTTCTTATAATAAAATCCAAAATTCTTAGTTCTTCATATCAGGCTCTGAATGGCCTGTCCTGCCCATCCTGCCAGCTGTCTTCACATCACTTCTCACCTCCACCCCTACTTTTTAGTCAGATTGGACCTCATGCCACCTCAGGGCTTTTGCAAATGCTGTTCCCACTGCCTGGAACACACTTTTCTCCTCGAATCCTTACCCCTTTCTGAATGCCTTGAAAATTCCTGCAGCTCCCTTAGATCTCATTTTGAAAGTCGCCTCATTACCCCTAAGGTTTAGGTAAATCTGTTATATTCTGAGAATACCTGTGTACCTACCTCATCACACACTCTGTGTACTTGTAATTAACTAATCATTAGTGATCATTTAATTTTTTCTCCTTCACTGAACGTTAACCTCCATGTATTTTTTGTAGTGTGTTCCCAGCCCCTAACAGTACCTGGCACATAGTATGTGCTCAGAAGCACCTGACTGACTGATGAATTAGATCATCTCTATTTTCAGTTTCGATTTTGGCTTAGAATGTTACATAAGTAGATTCCTTGCTTGCTAACTCAACTTGTGTCTATCTAGCTTCTGACTCCAGAATCCTAATTTTCTCTATTTCCTCTTTTTCAACTTTTTCCAAGGAACTTCTTCAGACCAAGGGCTGTGTCGTAGGCCTCAACCCCTTAAAATTTTTTTTAAAAAAATCAGTGCTTCTGAACATTTCATCTCCTGCTTTTTCTTTCTTGCCAATGCTATTTAGCAAGTTCTGCCCCTTTTCAGTAAATATTCTCATCGGTGATGGCAGCCTAGTATTTCATCACGTGGAGGGTGTATGTAACCACTCACTATTGGGGGGAATTTGTGGTATTTTCAACTTTGTGATCATGTGGAAATGCCATGACAAAGATCATCATACACAAATTTCCCCACATCCCTGATTATTTTCTCAGGATAAACTTCTAGAAATAGAACTACGAAGTTCAAGGGTAGGAAGTCTACACATATTTTGTCCAGCCCTGGCCAGGTAGCTCAGCTGGTTAGAGCATCGTCCCCATACGCTAAGGTTGCAGGTTTGATCGCAGGTCAGGCACATACAAGAAACCACCAATGAGCACATGCATAAATGGAACAATGAATAGATGTTTCTCTCTCTCCCTTCTCTCTTTCTAAATTAAAAACAAATAAATAAAATAAACATTCCCCCCCCACTTTTATTCCATCAGATGAAGCTTGCTTCTCACTCTTAACTCAGTGTTCATGGGCGTTATCCTGCTGATTCTATACCCAACGTTCACTTTGTTCTGTCTGCCTGATTTCCTGTATGTCTTACCGCTGCCCATTGGGCAACTGCATTGCTTGACTTACATGTCTCATTACTCTTCTGATTGATTTGTTCACTGAATAAATATTTATTGAGCACCTATTATGTGCTAGAAACTGTGCTTGGCAAAGTAAGTAAACCACTAACCAGTCAGAGAAAGACGAATACCATATGAGCTCACTTATATGTGGAATCTAATGAACAAAATAAACTAGCAAACAAAATACAAATAGACTCATAGATACAGAGAACAGAGTGACAGTTGTTAGAGGAGAAGGGATTGGGGTACTGGTTGAAATAACGTGAAGGATTAAGTAAAACAGCAACAAACTACTCCTCACAGACACACACAACAGTATGGTAATTACCAGAGGGGGAGGGGAGTAGGCGGAGGTAGAAGAGAGTATAGGGGGAATAAATGGTGAGAGAAGGAGACTTGACATTGAGTGGTAAACACACAATAAAATAAACAGATGATGTATTTTAGAATCGTACACTTGAAATGTATATATTTTATTAACCAATATCACCCCAATGAATTCAGTAAATTAAAAAACAACAACTTAGATGGTCTCTTAGATGCCAAAAGCACAGGCAGGGTCACCATCGATCAGAAACAACGCGGGAAGACAGAGAGACAGAAGCTTGGTCACTGCAGCAGCACTGAGCCCAGGTGATGCCAGGCAGGTGGAAGGAGCAGGAGCCTCTGAATCCACAGGC
Source organism: Myotis daubentonii (assembly GCF_963259705.1). Lineage (NCBI taxonomy): Eukaryota > Metazoa > Chordata > Mammalia > Chiroptera > Vespertilionidae > Myotis > Myotis daubentonii. The sequence continues at coordinate 13,617,816 of NC_081859.1, forward strand.
GCATGGGCACTGTGACTGGCACTGCCTTGCACCCCACAATCCAATACTACAGTGTCCAGATGGTCTCCTAAGTCAGCTCTTTACTCAGAGACCATCCCTTTTATATCTTCTGATGGGGGACCCTTTGCTCAAGTCCGGAGGAGCACAGTGAAGAATGAAGTTGTTGATTCATTCTTCCATTCGTCCCTCAAAATGTCTAGGCAGGAAAATACTATTGAGCAACAGCTATGTAGGAGGCACGTATCTATAATAATAAAAGGATAATATGCTAATTAGACTGGGAGACCTTCCGGGAGACCTTCCGGATGTCCTTCCGGACAACCATGGTGGCGGGGTGGAGGCAGAGGTGGTTAGGGGTGATCAGGTGGTTAGGGGAGGGCAGTTGGGGGTGAGCCGGCCAGCAGGGGGGGGTGGGTGTGCAATTGGGGGCGACCAGGCAGGAAGGGGGGGCAGTTGGGGAGATCAGGCGGGCAGGCAGAGTGGTTAGGGGAGATCAGGCAGGCAGGCAGGTGAGCGGTTAGGAGCCAATGGTCCCAGATTGCGAGAGGGATGTCTGACTGCCGGTTTAGGCCAAATGGGGCCTAAACCGGCAGTCGGACATCCCCCAAGGGGTCTCCTATTGGAGAGGGCGCAGACTGGGCTCAGGGACACCCCCCCCACCACCACCGTGCACGAATTTCGTGCACTGGGCCACTAGTCATTTAATAAATGGAAAAGTGGCTAGGGTGATGAGTCACAGCAGTACCATCATGTGGAAATTCAACCTGATGGTCAGGCAGAAAGATTTCCAAAAGCAACCACTTGCATGAGGGTGGAACAGAGGCCTTCACTGTGAATTATTTACAAAGATCATTCCCTAGGAGAGAGCTAGGAGCCTCACAAGCTTTTCATATTTGTGTCAAGCTCTTCTAATTCTTGAAGGGTAATTTGGGGGAATTTGCATACTTCTGAGTGGCTAACCCCAGGCCCACAGAACACATAGATATGCTTTCAAAGTGAATAGGATCTTAATTTCCAATGATGGGTTTCGTAAATGCAGAATCAGTGCAGTACTTCGAGTGAATAACGGGTCTGAAGAAACGATGCAATCTGCAGCTTCCTGCCTTCACTGTGCACTGAAGTTACTATTAACTGCTCCAGTTATAACCTGCAAAGGAGAAAAAGACACACCAGCCCAGTCATTTGGAAATGGTTTTGCTATGACTGCTCTTGTTTACTTGTTTGCTGTTTACCCTAAGCAGGTTGTTTTTACCTCCCTGTTCCTCAGTTTCTGCATCTGTAATACAGGGATGGCCAAGGAAAGTGAGTAATAAGGGTTGTTGAGATTACATGAGTTTACATGTATGTAAAGGGCTTAGAGATCAATGGCTATTACATGGTGAATGCTTACCAAATGCTAGCTATTATTATTAGTACTAGAGGCCCAGTGCATGAAATCCTTGTCTGGGTACAGTCCCTAGGCCTGGCCTGTGATCAGGGCCATCTTCCCCGGCTGCTGGCAGCCGCCCTGACCCCTGCCAGAACCCTCCCCTCCCCCAGTTCCCTGTTCTCCATTGGGCGATTGGAGCCTGCTAGCCAGGGGGAGGGACTGAGAGTTTGGCCATTCCCCTCCACTCACTGGCCCTGCACCCCACTGCCAGTCGCCTTCTGTGTGTTGGGCGACTGATGGGGTGGGGGCCTTGACCTGGTGCCACCTGTGTCCGCAGCTACCCACCCCTGGTTCTCCGTTCCCCATCGGTCATCAGAACCCGTGGCAGTGGGGAGGGACCAAGAGGTTGGCTGGCAGGTCTTGATTGGGCAATCGGGGTCTGCGGGCTGGGGACCGCTCCTGCGTTGAGCGTCTGCCCCCTGGTGGTCAGTGCACATCATAGTGACCGGTCCTTCTGCCATTTGGTCAATTTGCATATTATCCTTTTATTACATAGGAGGATTATCATTGTTAAAATGCATACAAACTGACAGTTCATATCTCCCTAGAATATTTAGTGTTTTGTTAATACAATGCTAGTTTTTAAATTATTGGGTGAAGATATATTATTTTTCTTGGTGATTACCAAATTCTTTGGGTATAATGAGAATGTTGGATATTTCAATGAATTAGATTTGTCAGGATGAAAACTGAAACACGAGAGGATTAGGTGACAAAATATAGGTAAAGCACAGAGCCTCTGTGAAGATAACTTTGCAGGGAAAACTGTATTGTCTTCTAGATCAAGGACAGCATGAAAGAAGGTAGAAACAGCCGCAGAATATAAAAATGGGTTGCAAGCTGAGGCATGTAGAAATGACAGTGACTGGGGTGTGTAAGTACTAGCAAAGAAGCAGAGATGAGCCTGGTCATGGAGTTCAGTTGGTTAGAGCATCGTCTCAATACACCAAGGGTGCAGGTTCAATCCCTGGTCAGGGCACATACAAGAATCACCAATGAATGCATAAGTGGGTGGAACAACAAACCTCTCTCTTTCAAATCAATAAATGAAAAAAATTAAAAAAGAAACAGATGAATGTGCATAATTAAGACAGACATAGGAAGTGATGTTTGGGTAGGTTTTATCATTTCTATGGGAGATTTAGGTACTGAATCAAGAATGTGGTGAAATAAAAAGAAAAAAAATGAAGACGATGGGTAGAAGGAATCAAATATCTTTGGAGACAGCACTGCTCTAGCGGAGAGAGCATGGTAATCACAGCAGGAGGCCATTCTGTGCCTCAGTTGACCAACTATAAAATGAAAATGAAATAAAATAACATTGCAAAGTTAGAAATAGAAAAGGAGTAAATGTTAAAGTTCCTTATAAGAGATATTTGTGAATATTGTCACATCATCACATATGGATGCTGTCATATACTGGTATCTCATATTGTCATGTATTTTCTTTTCCAGATTAATTTTGGAATCACTCTGCTAATTTCTAATGAAATTCCTCTGGACTTTTTGTTGATCCTTAATTAAATGTGTAGGTTAATTCGGGGAGCATAAACAATTTTAGCATTAGGTCTTTCCTAATAGGAACGGGACACGCCTCTCCATTTTCGCTAATCTTTTGTGTGCTACAGGGGAAATTTTGACTTTTCTTCCTAAAGGCTCCTTACATTTCTTATTTTGTTTATACCTAGACATTTTACATTCTTTGGTTGCTTTATTGATTGATTGATATTTTTATTGATTTTAGAGAGAGGAAGGGAGAAGGGGGAGAGAGAGACAAAGAGAGAGAGAGAGAGAGAGAGAGAGAGAGAGAGAGAGAGAGAGAAACAAACATCTCAATCGGTTGCCCCTGCAACCTGGGCATGTGCCCTGACCAAGGATCAAACCAGCGACCTTTTTGCGCACAGGATGATGCTCAACCACTGGCCAGGGCGGTTGCTATTTTAAATTGGACATTTTCCCATTATATTTGTAACTGGCTTATGGGAAAACTATTTTTAAGATTGATTTTATAACCAGTCACTTCACCGAATTATCTTATTCTTCCCAATAGTATTGAAGTTGATTCTCTTGGAGTTTCCAACTACACAGCCATAGCAAGTGCAAAAAGAGAGAAAGAAAGATAATAATCTCTTCTTTTCCAATAATTAAACTAATTTTTTTCCCATTATTTCTTAGAGTGGCTGAAACTACCAGAACAACATTGAATAATCGTGGTGACAGAGTACACACCTTTCATGTTTGCTTCAGATATTTAAGTGAATGTCTGTAGTGTTTACCATTAAATATGTCAGTATTCGACTTCAAAGAGAAAAATTGTATCACATGACAGAAGATTCCTTTGGTTTTTTTCCTTACTACTGCTTTTCCAGTTGATTACCTATTAGAGTTCCTCTTGCTCAAAGTACTTTTCATAAGGCCCCATTTAGTCTCATTTTGGTCAAAAGCCTTTAGATTCATGCCAATTTAAAACTCATTATTGGGTTCATGGATTAGTAGTCATAATTTGCATCATCATCAGGGCGTGAAATGTGAAGCCCCTTCTCAATCAATATGGTGAAAATTACATTATATTCAGAAGAAGAAATATTATACGTAAGTGCCATGTTTGTGTGTGTGTGTGTGTGTGTTTAAAGCATATTTTTATTGAATTCAGAGAGGAAAGGAGAGCGAGAGAGAGATAGAAACATAAATGATGAGAAAGAATCATTGGTCAGCCTACACTGGGGATCAAGCCCGCAACCTGGGCATGTGCCCTGAGCAGGAATCTAACAGTGACCTCCTGGTTCATAGGTCAACGTTCAACCACCGAGCCACGCCGGCCAGGTGTGTGCCATGTTTTATTAGATGCTCCAGAGAAGTGGTTCTCAAAGTGGGGTGCACTGCTCACTTGAAGTACCTGTTAGAGGTACAGGCTGATGAACTGTACCCCAGGCTCACTGAAGGAGAGAGGTTATGGGGATGGAAAAGGGGAGTTGCGTTTTCAATGAGCCCCCCTTGTGGTCGAAAACCCAGCCACAGAGAAAAAAAGAGCAAGGAAAACATACAGAGCTTCAACAATGAGAGGCGTTGAGTGCATTTGAACTTAACCGGCACTGAGTGCAGAGCTAAATCCGTCAGGCTATCGTGAATAACCTGGTTGTGAGCATGATGAAGCCACAACCCACTCCAGTCGCTGTTTGTCCAGGCTTCATTCTGGCCATTTCTAGAAATTCCTTTAACCACTGATTTTCCCGGCCGGGCCGTGGAGGCTGCAGACAGGAACGAAGAGGAGGCTGAGCTGCTGGAACTCTCTTCCTTGCCTTCAATCAGAGAAGCCCCACTTTCTCTGCTACATATTTTAAGGTTCTGAGCAATATTTTAAGAATAAAAGTTTGACAATGACTGATTTATCGCCGTCAGCAGCATCTGAATTTTACTATAGAATCAGGTCGTTTTATGCTGGTGCACATGGTTAAGGCAAGGCTTGACTTGAGCAAGTTTGACAAGGTCCTTTCTATATTTTCCTTACTTTATATATTTGTCTCAGAACATGAAATCTCTTCTCTATCTGGGACCCTGGCTTTGCAGGTAACGTGTAAAATGCTTCTACAGTCCTAGCCAGTTTGGTTCAGTGGATAGAGCGTCGGCTTGCAGACTGAAGGGCCCCGGGTTCAATTCCGGTCAAGGGCACATGCCTGGGTTGCAGGCTGGATCCCCAGTGTGGGGGTGTGCAGGAGGCAGCCAATCAATGGTTCTCTCTCATGTTTAAAAAATATATTTTTATTGATTTCAGAGAGGAAGGGAGAGGGAGAGAGAGATAGAAACATCAATGTTGAGAGAGAATCATGGATCTGCTGCCTCCTGCGCGGCCCACACTGGGGATCGAGCCCACACCCTGACATGTGCCTGGACAGGGAATTGAACTGTGACCTCCTGGTTCATAGGTCAATGCTCAACCACTGATCTACACTGGCCGGGCTCTTTATATTTATTTTTCAAGACAAATTTTATTTTCTCAGGTAGGACTCTCCTCTTCTCCCGCAGTCGGCAGAGCTGAAATTTCAAATGCTTTTTGTTGTTGTTGTGTTCTATAATCTGTTATCATTGTCCACGGCTCATAACAAAAATGAATTAAGTTGAGTCAGAAACCTGTTATCTATTTAACAAATACCCTCTGAGTCCATCCTGCAGTCCTAGCAGTGTACCAGGACATGGGAAAGAAGAGGGGATGGCCGTGACCTTGAGAAGCTCACCACCTTCCTGATGCACTGGAGAAAGAGGAAACCGTGCCACACGTATTGATGTCATGATAAGGATGATCCTTAACGAATCATCATTTTTACCACTTATTTTATTTTTAATAAATAATTGATTGGCTGAGAGAATAATTGATTGGCTGCCTCCTGCACACTCCACACTGGGGATCGAGGCCACAACCCAGGGATGTGCCCCAACTGGGAATCGAACCAGGACCTCCCGGTTCATAGGTTGACGCTCAATCACTGAGCCATGCTGGATAGGCTATTTTATTTTATTTATTTTATTATTGTTTTAATATATTTTTTTATTGTTGATAATATTACAGATATCTCCCATTTCCCCTCCCCGTTACCCTCCTCCACCCAGCCCGCCCTACGTCTTCATATTTTTACCTCTTAAACAAAATTCCTTAGCAACAGTTGCTTGTGAAATACACATTTGAAATGTTAACTATATGGGATTGCTCTGAAGCAGAGCTCTAGTAATATTTCCTCGTGGTTGTCAAAACAAACTCAAAGCCAAGACAATGAGTGGGGTGAAGTTCTTAATAATACTTGGTATAAGCACCACTAACAAAGCAGTAAAGACAAAAACATGGAAATGACAGCGGCTATAATACATATATTTTCCCTCCCTGTCCTCTTAGTGCTATTATACCACTTCATAAAAGAGAGCTTTTGTGGCCCGGTTGGCTCAGTGGTTGAGCGTTGACCTATGAACCAGGAGGTCAAGGTTTGATTCCCCGTCAGGGCCGATGCCCAGATTGTGGGCTCGATCCCCAGTGTGGGGTGTGCAGGAGGCAGCCAATCAATGACTCTCTCTCATCATTCATGTTTCTCTCTCTCTCTCCTCCCTTCCTCTCTTCAATAAAAATATAATGAAAAACAAAAGAGCTTTTGTGGTAAGGCATCTTAGTGGGAGAAAAGAATGTGCAGATATAACATACGGAAGGAATGTTGTCTTACCTTTCCCTTCATCCCAGCTTATGTTTAGCCTAGAGATGGCGTAGACATATTCCCATGAGGTCGGGTCCCACGCGGTTGGGTTCAATAACATACCTTACAGCTCTCCGCCGCCAGACTCTCACCTTGCACTTGGCTGTGCCCTGCACGGTGTGAGCCCACACTGACTTTACATATGGTTCTCTTTGCTTTGCTGTTCTTTCCCGCGTGGCACAGGGACACTTGATAGTGTCCGCAAGGGCAGTGTTTCTCCTCACCTCCCAGCTCCCTCACTTCTGTGAATTAAAGTTAGACACTGCTAGAAGGTTCTAGAAGGTTCTTTGTTTCCTGCTTTGTTGGAAAAGCTTTCAGTGGCCATATCTGTGATCGCTGGTGTATTGAATGTCAGGCCTCGAATAAGCATTCTGCCCTGAGCAGACGGCAAACTAAGAGGCTAACCCTGGACTTTTCATGCCGCACAAGGAAACTTTTCTTTGGATTCAACATATACAAGTCAGAAAAGCTCAGACCCAGCTCCAATGTGGATCCCACTCTATTAAAAAAAAAAATTGAATTGAATTCACAGAATCCAGGCTAAGTACTACCATTAACGGAAATTGCGTCTGCCACATTTCCATGAAAATGGCAGAGAGACCCAATATAAATGCCGTAAAAAAGAAGGAAATCTTACCTTTTGCCACAGCATGAATGGACCTGGAGATTGTTATGCTAAGTGAAATGAGCCAGTCAGAGAAAGACAATACCATATGATCTCATTGGAATCAATGAACAACATGAACTGAGGAACAAAATAGAAACAGAGGCACAGATACATGGAACAGACTGACAGCTGTCAGAAGGGAGGGTGGAGGGGCGACTGGATGAAAAAAGGTGAAGGGAGTAGCCAAAGAACAAATATGTATAAACCATGGACACAGACAACAGTGTGCTGATGGCCAGAGGGAAGGGGGAGTGGGAGCTGGGAGGAGGGGGGCAAAGAGGGGAGGAGTGGGGACATCTGCAAGAGTGTCCACAATAAAAATAAATAAAAAATAAAATGCATAGTCTATCTTGAAACAAAAATTTCTACAGCAATACAATTTATTATTATTTTTTAAAAAATATATTTTTATTGATTTCAGAAAGGAAGGAAGAGAGAGAGATAGAAACATCAATGATGAGAGAGGATCATTGATCAGCTGCCTCCTGCACACCCCACACTGGGGATGGAGCCTGCAACCTGGGCATGTGCCCTGATCAGGAATTGAACCCTGACCTCCTGGTTCATAGGTCAACGCTCAACCACTGAGTCACACCAGCTGGGCACAGCAATACAATTTAGATAAAATATCTAAAATGCTAACCTAAACAACAACAAATAAATAAATGCCAGACTACATCTTGGCTTTGAAATCCTCCTACGTGTTAAAAAAAATTACAGTCTTGTCCTAACTGGTTTGGCTCAGTGGATAGAGGAACGGCCTACGGACTCAAGGGTTCCAGGTTCGATTCCAGTCAAGGGCATGTACCTTGGTTGGGGGCACATACCCAGTAGGGAAGTGTGTACAGGAGGCAGCTGATCGATGTTTCTAACTCTCTATCTCTCTGCCTTCCTCTCTGTAAAAAAAAAAATTAATAAAATATGTTTAAAAAAAATTACAGTCTCTCTCATGTAAGAATCTAGGGATCATTTTTGTATTGTAATTTAATTTCTTGTAATTCATGTTCTTTTCATGTGCTCTCTGAAATTTTTTTTTTAAAGTACCAGTTTTCTTAAGTAGAAAGTAGAGTCCTTAAACAACTCCCATTAAGTGTGCAGTATGTTAGGCACTGCCTGCCAATGGGTCATGTTTGGGGTTGTGGTTTTCAAAATATGTGTAATTAAGTTCTCCGTTAAAATGATCCCCGAATCAGCAGGCCTGTGGTCGGGAACACAGAACGTGCTACTGGAGAATACATAAGGGGACGCGTGGGGCCCTTTCCGAGGTTGGATGATAAATATGAACGGGCTTCAGGCAATGAGGCAGCCGGCAGCCTGCGCCCTGGGCCCTTGCTCCTGGGAGCCCCCGGCGGGACCCCGGGGGACAGACACAGCCCCGCTTGACAGACACTCGCGCACGGGCGGCTCCTGCGGCTCCGGGCGCCCATCCACCCGGAGTCAGGAGCGCACAGGGGCTGCAGAGCTGGCCCAGCGCCGTGGGCTTGGCAGAGCCACGGTCCGTGTCCCTGTCGCACCACAGGGGATCTTGAGGGATGCATCTGCTGTCAGAAGCCAGCTTGCCTAGGCATGACGTATGTGCATACTAGTACAAGTTTATCTTATAGAGCAAGGCAAAGAGAGGTACCCACACACACCCAAACTTCAAAAGCCCTGTCTGCTCTGAAATATCGCCCCCCCCTTTATTTTATTTTTATTTCTTAAATTATTGATTTTTTACAGAGAGGAAGGGAGAGGGATAGAGAGTTAGAAACATGGATGAGAGAGAAACATCCATCAGCTGCCTCCTGCACACTCCCTACTGGGGATGTACCTGCAACCAAGGTACATGCCCTTGACTGGAATCGAACCTGGGACCTTCAGTCTGCAGGCTGACGCTCTATTCACTGAGCCAAACCGGTTAGGGCCCGCCCCCCTCCCCCTTTAAATAAATATTTATTGAAATAATCAGAACAAAAAGTGCAAATGGTTATTTTAATATTTTAAAAATATTTTTTTAAAATTCATTTCAGAGAGGAAGGGAGAGGGAGAGAGAGAAACATCAATGATGAGAGAGAATCATTGATTGGCTGCCACCCCACACCGGGGATCGAGTCTGCAACCTGGGCCTGTGCCCTGACCGGGAATCAAACAGTGATCTCCTGGTTCATAGGTTGACACTCAATCACTGAGCCATGCCGGCCGGGCTATTTTAGTATCTTTACTGAGTTTTAGAAAGAGAAGAAGGGAGAGGAACATAGAGAGAGGGATGCCCCAACAACTTAGCTACACTGGCAAGGGCTGGCATTTTCTCATGGTTTTATAAGGAGGGGTGGGCACATTTACCTACTGGGACTGTTTTAAAGCACCTACCTTTAGTTGTCCAATTTGACATGTGCCTAGTGCTTTTGGTTGGCCTTTCATTTAGTGTTTGCTCATTTTAGGAGGAAAAGAATAAATATTAAGAGTATGAACCCCCATTAAGCTGGTAAGTCTGATCGAATTTTTGGCTTAAATACCTCAGAGGCTGTGTATTTTCTGCTGTGACGCATCAAGGGTACATGATACCTAGTGGCTTATTTTTGTGATGACATTATCTGCTGACAGGTACTATCAACCTGATACATCCATTGTACTGGTAAAGTTCCCCACCAGCTCCCCCTCTGTGGTTTTAGCGGCCCTCATGAGTCCTTTATTAGAGAGTTTATTCATTAAAGATTGCAAAATGGCAATATTTTAATTGTACAGCTCCTTCTTTATTAGAAGGCTCTCTTCTCATCAATTATTCGATGACCTGAGAAACAGCTCATAGAGAAAAGACAGAACCAATGCTTGATTCTTTATTTTTATTTACTCATTTTTGGCATGGAGAGCTGTTTCCTTCCCATCCTTCAAAGGTGACCAACAAATCTATTTTTGGAACGTTACTGCAAACCCGTGGATATCATCATGCCCGCTGTATCTCAATATGCTGCAGTTTATTTACTTATTTATTTAATGCTCAAAATAGCCCCTTGCGGCTAGTGGCCCCGGCCCCTTCTGCCTGACCCGGAAGGCTTTGACAGTTTCCTTGCTTCTGGTGTAGCAAGATGTTCCGGGTCAGAGGAACATGGTAAATGACACAATGAAGAAGCGATCAGCAAAACTGAGAACATAAGAAACATGTAGGCCAGGGATGGCGAACCTTTCGAGCTCGGCGTGCCAGCATTTTGAAAAACCCTAACTTAACTCTGGTGCCGTGTCACAGATAGAAGTTTTTTGATCTTTGCAACCATCAAAGTAAAACAAAGTAAAACAAAGACTTCTATTTTTGATATTTATTTTATATATTTAAATGCCGTTTAACAAAGAAAAATCAACCAAAAAAATGAGTTTGCGTGTCACCTCTGACACGCGTGTCGTAGGTTCGCCATCACTGATATAGATAGGACGAACTATTCGCTTTCTTCAGGAATAAATTGCAAAGGGGAAAAGGATGGGGGTGCGAAACCTATAGTTTGGAAAAGACTGCAAAGACATCGGATAAATGCAACGTTGGAACCTTGTTTGGATCCTGATTTATTTATTTATTTTTTGAAGCTGTGAGAAAAAATGTATGAGAGGCCTGACCAGCGTGGCTCAGTGGTTGAGCATCAACGTACGAACCCGGAGGTTACAGCCATAGGCCCGGGTGGCGGGCTCGATACCAGGTGTGGGGCATGCAAGGAGGCAGCCGAACAATGATTCTTTCTCATCACTGATGTTTCCATCTCTCTCTCCCTCCCTCTCCCTTCCTCTCTCAAGTCAATATAAATATACATTTAAAAATAAATAAATAATATATGAGAAAAATCAAGAAAATTTTCATGCTAGTTGGCTTTTTTTTAAAATATATTTTATTGATTTTTTTACAGAGAGGAAGGGAGAGAGATAGAGAGTTAGAAACATCGATGGGAGAGAAACATTGATCAGCCGCCTCCTGCACACTCCCTACTGGGGATGTGCCCACAACCCAGGTACATGCCCTTGACCGGAATCGAACCTGGGACCTCTCAGTCCGCAGGCCGAAGCTCTATCCACTGAGCCAAACCGGTTTCGGCATAGTTGGCTTTTTTGATGATATTAAGGAATTACCATTAGAAAATTCAGATGGAGTGGTTGGTTGTGTTAAAAAGACTATATTGTAGAGATACATTACCAAACTATTTATGGATGAAATTATATGCTTTCTGAAATTTGTTTCAAAATAATCTAGCTGGGGTGGAGAAAGTCGGGGTGATATACTAGTAGGTGGGGTGAGATTGCCTATGTGTTGATGACTTTTGCAGCTGAGCAATGACTACATGGCGGTTCCCCATGTTACTCCCTTTGGTTTGATAGATGTTTGAAAATTGCATAACAAAAAGTTCAGAATTTTTTTTTTTAAATATATTTTATTGATTTTTTACAGAGAGGAAGGGAGAGAGATAGAGAGTTAGAAACATCGATGAGAGAGAAACATAGATCAGCTGCCTCCTGCACATCCCCCACTGGGGATACGCCCGCAACCCAGGCACATGCCCTTGACCGGAATCGAACCCGGGACCCCTCAGTCCGCAGGCCGATGCTCTATCCACTGAGCCAAACCGGTTTCGGCCAGAATTTATTTTACTAGAGAAATCACCCTAGAAGGAAGCTGAAGAGGAAGAAATGATGGTAGAGCTACGCCATCTCCATTAGTTAAAGCTTGACTAATGCAGAAACGTGCGAGCCGCCTGCAGCCGCGGTAGCAGAGTGTGAGGCAAGGCTGTGACTGGGCGGGGGCAATCCTACTTTGTGTCACTCGGGCGGGTTCGCCACGGGCCTGTGCTAGGCGCTCTGCTGCATTAACTCATTTAATCCTCACAATCACTTTATGAGGTTGGTGCCATTAAAATGTTCACTTTACAAATGGACGACCTGAGGTTCAGAGAGACCATTCACTTGATAGACAACAGAGGGAGGCATCACCCATGGTCTGGCTCTGGAGCCCATACTATTTTTTTATTTTTTTAATTCTCACCCAAGGATATTTTCCCATTGATTTTTAGAGAGAGTAAAAGAGAGAGGGGAAGACAGAGAGAAATATCGATGTGAGAGAAACACATCGATTGGTTGCCTCCTACAAGTGCCCTGACCAGGGCTGGGGCCGGGGAGGAGCCTGCAACTGAGGTACATGCCCTTGACCAGATTCGAACCTGGGACCCTTTGGTCCACAGGCCAACACTCTATCCACTGAGTCAAACTGGCTAGGGCTGGAGCCCTTCCTATCCTATATAATAAAAGCCTAATATACAAATTGTCCCCTGGACTGGGAGTTTGACCAGGGGGCAGGGCCAGCCAGCCAACTGCCTGTGGCCCCTCCCTCCAGCTGCCCCCTCCCCCAATCGGTCCCCACTACCCCAATCAAGGGCAGGGCAGGCCTGCCAACCGCCTGCAGCCCCTTCCCCTGGTGGCCCAGCCTGATCAGCCCTGATGGGTCGGGCTGGCCGGAACCTACCCATGCACGAATTCATGCACCGGGCCTCTAGTATTATTAATAAAAGCAATACCCATAGCTCCCTGTTCTAAGCGCTTTGTGTTGATTGATTCATTTAATGTTCACAACAATAGCCTTTTGGGGAAGGCTCTCAATAGACCCTTTCACTGATGAGAAAATTGAGATCTAGACAGTAAAGTAACTGCAAGGCCACACAGCTAGCAAGTGGCAGAGCCAGATCCCAGGATTAGCTACTGGGCCTCACTGACAGCTAACTGTGCAGGGTGTCTCCCTCCTGGTTTAATCAACATCTATTGAGCTGCCTTTGTCAGAGGAGCTGGGTGTGGTGATGAACAAGACACATTTTTAAAAAAATATATATTTTATTGATTTTTTTACAGAGAGGAAGGGAGAGGGATAGAAAGTTGGAAACATCAATCAGCTGCCTCCTGCACACTCCCTACTGGGGATATGCCTGCAACCAAGGTACATGCCCTTGACCGGAATCGAACCTGGGACTCTTGAGTCTGCAGGCTGACGCTCTATCCACTGAGCCAAACTGGTTAGGGCAACACACATTTTTCTTGCCTTCTGGTAGCTTAGAGTTTCCCATGTCATCATGAATCTCTGGGATGCTATTTAGGGGGTGACAGGACTAACACTCAGAAGCTCGTGCTGCCTGTTGGCACGTCCTTGTTTGCGGTTGAATTAGGAAGAGGCTGAACCAGCAGCCCCAAGAAGGGCTCCGCTGAACCTTAGAATTTCCGAGGAAGTCTCTCAAGGAAGGTGCCTGGGGGTCCTCTTGCTTCACACTGAGAATCTCCATGCTGGGGCCAGCTGTTCCCTGTACCCCAGGACACCATGCTCATTCCTGTTCTGGAATCTTCTTTCCTACTTTGGCTCCCAGTGAGCTTCCTTTATGAAAAATCTCAATGCCTTATTGTTTGCACTAATCATTTTAGTTTTTAATTATATACAAACCTCAACTGTTACCTAACAGATTTACTGTGTATATTGCGCCTCTTTACTTAAGTTGTAAATATTTGAAAGACAGAGCCTAGCTCTTCTACTTCATTAATATTCCCCCAGCAAGCACCAAACTATGGAGTGAGTGCTCACTACATATTATTGAAATGAATAAGTTATGTTCACAACAGTGTACTAGTAAGTTAGATGGCAATATATAGAGTGACTAAGAGCACAAGTTCTCTTTCTCTTATTAGTTGTGTGCCCTAAGGCAAATGATTCACATCTTTTATGCCTTAGTTTTCTTATCTGTAAAATGGACACAACAGTTTACTATACTTCATCCATGTAGAGTGCTTAGCACAGTGCCTGGCGCAGAGTAAATGTTCAATATGCTAGCAGCTAGCATTTTTATTATTATTCCCACTGCCTAGAAAAGTCAGGTTTTAGTGACTAACTAGAGAATTTATTCCTACATGTGATGTCAAATTAATCAGAAGGTTGCTTGGTAAGCATGATCTAGTTGGCTGGGCAGGCGGTGGCCTGTGGTGGAAGAAGAATGGGCACTCCAGCTGGACCAGAGTTCAAATCTCACCTCAGCACTGACTGGCAGGCCTTGGTTTTGGTGAGCTTCAGTTTTGTTCATTTGAAAAATAGAAATAATAATAATAAAAATCTCATTGGGCTTTAGTGTGGTTCAGAAATGATACGCTAAGGCAACTAGCCCAGAGCTTGACAGAAAATGGATCTTAGATAAACTATTCTCTCAACATCAGCAAGTTCGTGGTATCCCTCTTACAAAGACTACATGTGCTTAGCATATGAGACATTCCTGGTTGTGCATTGGCTGTTCTTTTCTAGAAAGTTCTGGCCCTCTAAACTAACTAATACCTCTGACTTCTTGGTATTGAACTATATCTCTTGCTGTTCTATACTCCCAGGGTACTTGATACATGGTGGGCACTTAATGAATTTATATTGAGTGACCCAATAACTTAGCTTTTTAGATGCATATAAACCATCCTCCTCCTGTTAATACATTCTTTCTCAGTTTATCAAGCCCTCAATCTACCGATGACTGATCTCATCGATTACATTTTTGTGTTTCTTAATGTTTTCCATTGGATAATTTTCACTCCAGTGCCCCTTAATTACGCTATCCGATTTGAGAGCAGATAGGAGAGGGAACATCTCGGGTTGGCAAACGATGTTTCTGAAAGGGTTGAGGAACACCAAAGGAAGAGTGCGTGACTGGAACGCAGAGTTAAAGACGGAAAAAAAAAAATTCAGAGATAAGATAAGCTGGGGAGAGTGGGGACAGATTGCAGAGATGCTTTAGGATCTGGGAAGCCCTGTTGCCACTCCCTGGAGGCAGGCGCATTCAGTTCCTTTAACTGTTTCTTCTGGTTATTTAAACCTACTTGTTTTCTTTTGTGGAGGATGGCTCCCAGCTCTTGCTCCATCACCTCTCTTCCATCTTCCGGATATAGTCACATCATCATTTTTTTTTCCCCTGAGAGAATAGTGAAGAAAACAAGATGGAGTCAGTATAGCTAAGCTGACTTAAAGTGGAGTCAGAACATCAAGCTGGCAAAACTGGTTCAGATCAGAGTGGGCTGAAATGTGAGGGAATGATGTTTATCTTCCTTTAGCCTGAGGACTTGTAAACTTTTCAGTGGTGCATCAATATATAGCCTATAGATAACCATCTAAAGAATTTAGGATCACCTAAGAACCTTTAAACAGATTGCCTACATCTGCAAGATCACCATCTCGGACTAACCAGAGGCTAATTCTTCTCTCCAGAATGCACTTTTTATTATAAGAAATCTCAGGTTTTCTTTCTCCTTGGGAACACTCTGGTATCATCTAGGGGTGTGTGTGTGTGTGTGTGTGTGTGTGTGTGTGTGTGTGTGTGTGTGTGTTTAATATGTTTTTATTGATTTCAGAGAGGAAGGGAGAGGGAGAGAGAGATAGAAACATCAATGATGAGAGAGAATCATGGATTGGCTGCCTCCTGCATGCCCCCTATAGGTATGGAGCTCACAACCCGGGCATGAGCCCTTGACCAGAATCAAACCCAGGACTCTTCAGTCCCCAGGCCAATGCTCTATCCACTGAGCCACACTGGCTAGGGCTAGTTGTGTGTTTTTTATTTGAAAATCATAAAACCCTTGAATAAAACTTTGTCTCTGGATTCATTTATGCTTGGTCAACAACCATTTACATTATTTTGACTGTGGAAATATAGTTCACAGCTAATTACATTTTAGTTCCTATACAGTTTTTCCCCCTGTTGTTAATTATTGCTTCACTGTTTCATGTACTTAGTTTTCTACATACCACTAATTCAATTCCAAATGCTCTAGTAAAGATATAAACTGATCAAACAGAATAAATAATCTACTGGGGTTTTTTTTTTTGTTTTCAAACTTGTCATATTAACTTGGATCACAGAAGTTAATATTTTACATTTTTTCTCATAGTGTTTTGTCAGTTATCTTCTTCCAATATTGAAAAACAACAACTAAAAAGTGAAATGATTCAATGATACTGACTGGGACAAATACCCAACTAACTAAGTTGGTAAACAAGCTAGGATGGTGAGTGCAGGAGCTTATAGAAAAAAGCAGGATGTTGTTGACTGCTGAGGCAAAAGTCCCTCAAATAATGCTAATATTAAATTATGTTTCCCAAATACAGTGGATTCTTTTCATCATATACCTGTTTTTATTCATCTCTGTGTCCCCAGCACATAGGCCACAATGTCTTTGGCACAAAGTAACTAGTACATATTACCTTTGTATACCTGGGATACACATCATCTAATTTTTGTTTTCCTTCTATACACCAACAGTGAAAAATCAGTAAAGGAAATTAAGAAAACAATTATATTCCTAATAGCATCAGAAAAATTAAAATACTTAGGAATAAACCTAACCAAAGATCTGAAAGATTTTTACATTGAAAGCTACAAAACATTGCTGAAAGAAATTAGAGACAGCAATAAATGGAAAGACATCCCATGTTCATGGATTGGAAGACTTAATATAGTTAAAATGTCAATACTACCCAGAGTGATCTACAGATTCAATGCAATCCCTACTAAAATAACCAATGACATTTTTTTTCCAAGAATATCCTAAAATTCATATGGAATCTCAAGGGACCCTGAATAGCCAAAACAATTGTGAAAAAGAGCAAAATTGGAGGACTCACTCTTCCTGATTTCAAAATCAGGGTGGTATTGGCATAAATATAAACATAGAGACCAGTGAAATAGCATAGAGAGCCCAGAAAAAAATATACATACATATTTGACCATTCATCAAATGCTGTGAATCTATAATCCAGTAATGTCCTATAAATATAATTTATTTTCCAAATACCATTTAAGTTCTTGAAGATAGCTGTCATGTTCCCCCAAATTGTTTTTCTCTAGACTAAAATCCCTAGTATCATTACTATTCTTCCTGTGTCACAGATTTAATTTTTCTCACCACCAAAGTCACTTTCCTATAGATTCTCTTCAGATTGCTATTGTTGCCTGGCTGTAGTGGCTCAGTGGTTGAGCATCAACCTATGAACCAGGAGGTCACAGTTCGATTCCCGGTCAGGGCATGTGCCCAGGTTGTGGGCTTGATCCCCGGTGGGGGCATGCTGGAGGCAGCTGATCGATGATTCTCTCTCATATTGATGTTTCTCTCTCTCCCTCTTCCTTCTTCTCTAAAATCAATAAAAATATATTAAAAACAAAACAACACAAACAGATTGCTATTGTTCCCATCAACACGGGGGATCCAGAGTTCAAAACATATTTCAGGCAGAGTCTGATTATTATAGAGCAAACACAAGAAATACCCTCTGTCTATTAACTTCATTCATTAGTATCGTATTATTAACCTCTTTTGCGGTTCTTATCCATGGAAGTACAAACCATCCTCCTTCCCTTCCTTCCTTCCTTCTTTTTCTCTTCTCTCCTCCTTTAAGTCACACTTTAAGCCTTAATGCCCATGTCTTCTCATTGTGAAATTGACTGTGAACGCCTAAGTTTAGGATTCAACATTTATCCTTGTCAAATTGCATTGTTTTAGCCTTGACCTATCACATTTGTCTATTATAATATTTTAATCTTAAACTTCCTATTTGATATAAATTATTGTGACTTGAAACTTTGTGACAGCTAAAGATATGATCAGCACAATACAAACATCCTCATTCATTCATTCATTCAATCGGTGTTTATATGTCCTACCATATTATAGTCATTATTCTGGTCCCAAGCATTAATAAACTGTTGATCAGCACAGGGCCAAAGACGAAGCCTTATGCACCTACTCCTGGGAATACAATAGCTGCTAATAAACACTTCGAAGGATAAGGTTATTTTACCTTATCCTTATTATCACTCACCTAAATATCTTTTCATCTAGTTTCTATGACCATAGTTTGTTTACACGTGTCTTCAGGCTTCCGGCATATACCTTGACAGAATTAGATCCACATTGTCAGCATCTCACCCTTTTTCTAGACTAGGAGATTCTGTGTTTCAAACAACATTGTGGATCATGAGAGCGAGGAGCGCATCTCAGCTTTGCACTCACCACTGTGAACCAGTGGCCAGTCACATTAGTTTTCAAAGCCCCGGTTTCTCATCTCCAAAGAGGATAACAAACCCAACCTTGCAAGGTTGTTATGAGAACTAGGCATAGTGCATTGAAAGAATATTACTTTTTGAATTTGGCAGATGAAAAAATAGTAGAAAGAGAAGGATTTCCAGTAAGGCGGAATTAGATTTTTTCAAGTCCTTTATAAATTCATGAAAAGGTTTGATTCAGGGATTTACAAATCAGAGAACTGAACAGTGTATACAAAACTGATTATCAAATAATTTTAAAACGTTTTATTATCTTTAACTTCAATGAAACTAGTTTTCTACTTTGTTAAAATATGCAACGTGATCATTTTGCTTGTATCCTTCATAATCTGGAGCAGAGGAAATTTTATTTTCTTTGGACTTCCTATGTAAAATAAGGACTTGGTACAGGATTCTGAAAAGATTATATACTATGACATTGGTCTGGTTAGTCGCAGAGGAAAGTAACAGGACATTAATCAAAGAATGTACATATTTGCATGTGTTTTTTTTTTTAAGTAGAGAGAAATAAACTGGCAACTGTATCTAGGCAAGGATTTTAGGTGAGTGGAAGAAAGGGAGGAATTTGAATTTTATGCCGTGTGCATATATTACTGATTGAAATAGTAGTTAAATCTTTTTAATTTGTGGAAAAAGAATCTATAATAAGCTCGATTTAGATGTTAAAATATCAGAATCTGTATTTTCAAAATATCCTGGGCAACTGCACAACTTTTATATATAAAACTTTTGTGATTATATATTTAAATTTTTGCTGACAAAATTGTATCATATGAACAATCCACAGTTTACATAAATCCTGACTGCCTGTTTAGGGTTAATAACATAACGGTTATTCAAACAAGATTGTGCACAAGAGAGAGATATTAAAAATATAAGCCTCTCCAAGGACTACTTAGATCATTTAGATTTATGACACAAAATGAGAGTCCTTCAGTTTTACAATTTCATGCAAAAATACTTGTTTAGAAAACATTTAAGTCTTGAGGTTTTAGATGGCATCGTGGGACTTTTTACTGTCCCAGCAACTGCTATGAAGCAGACGACAACAACAGAGATCTGTATTAGGTGGTTTGGGAAACACCAGGAAATGAAAGCCAAAATCCTTGCTCTTGGACAGTGAATAACTACCTGAGTATATAATAACTGCGTAAGAAAGTTCATCAGTCCCTGGCCGGGTAGCTCAGTTGGTTAGAGCATCACCCCCATATGCCAAGGTTGCAGGTTCGATCCCTGGTCAGAGCACAGAAAAGAATCAACCAATGAATTCATAAACAAGTGGAAAAACAAATCAAGGTTTCTCTCTCTCTAAAATCAATCAACAGAAACAAATTTTTAAGTCCACAAGAACTTACAAAGCACAAGAACCAAATGATCAAAATTACATTAAGATATTCTACAGCCGAAACTGGTTTGGCTCAGTGGATAGAGCATCGGCCTGCGGACTGAAAGGTCCCAGGTTCGATTCCAGTCAAGGGCATGTACCTGGGTTGCGGGCACATCCCCAGTGGGAGATGTGCAGGAGGCAGCTGATGGATGTTTCTCTCTCATCGATGTTTCTAACTTTCTATCTCTCTCCCTTCCTCTCTGTGAAAAATCAATAAAATATATTTTAAAAAAAAAGATATTCTACAAATATTTCTTATAAGTACATCGCACAGTAGAAGGCTTGGCTCATCAGTGGAACACCCACTGATCGTCCAGTCTCCTGCACGCAGTGCAGGGTGACTCATGATTTGTTTCTTCGGTCTGCCCAGCTAACTAGAAGAAAATGATCTGCAGTATAAATCAGCTCTTTTTAAAACGACACATGGAACTTAATGCTAAGCAAACATCGTGTTGGGGGGGCACTTCCTCCTACAAACCTGGTGAAATGTTGTTATCCCCATTGTGACGTTCCCGGTACAAAAATAAATACTCAATACACGTGGGGCCTCTTCCTTCCTTCCTCTCTAAGCGCAGCAGCCAGGTCTCCAACGCCTGCGCCGAACGAAAGGAGCTAAAATTTTTCCATGCAAACAACTGTAAACCTACCTTTGCCCAACCCCTGTGTCAGTGTCTCCTGACAGGACCGTCCAGCAGCGGGCAGTGGAGAAAACCTCACTGAAGGAGCCACTTGAGCAGGAGGAGGTGGGCCAACCCTCTTATAACTCCGTTGACATTCAGGGAAAAGTCAAAGTCAAAGTCACAAACTCAGACCACCCGGAAGAACGCCGGCCTTTGACCTGGAAAGCATCTAGTTGTTCTCTCGGAGAACATGGCAGGCATTCTGACATCTCCCCCGGGTGGTTTTAACCCAGACCCAGTGGGATGGAGCCTGAGAGCCATGGATTTCCCGTTAGGGGTGTGCATGCATGGCTACTCCTACAGCACCTTTGTGGAGAGCAAGCAGGCAGGGACACACCTGCCCAAAGCTAATATTCTGTTAAACAATGACCAGAACTCACGCAGGAGGTTCCAGTGGATGTCTGAGGACTGCCAGGGGCAACAGACCCAACTAGAAGGTCTGGCTGTTGTTCAAGTGGCACATGGGGTTCTGCAGTCCCTTCCCACCACTCAGATGGAAACTGCCGGGTCGCAGTTCCAGGGACAGCGTGGTGATCCTTTAACCGACACACCTCTTCCACGCTCTGGGAGCTTTTCTTTTCTTTTCCAGGCCATGAAGAAACTCAGAACCATAAAAACACCACGGTGAGTACCGGCTCTGCGCTGCAGCTTGTGCCGCACGCTGTAGACGTGCCGAATACACTACACCAAGCCAAGACATCATCAGGACACCTTGCAAGGAAGTACTCTTGTTCTCATTTGGTAAACGAAAAGGCTGAGGCTCAGAGAGGTTAGGTAACATGCCCAAGTTCACAGCGCTAGTGGCAGGGATAGGATTTGAACTCAGGACCCACTAGGATTGATACCCACACTCATCCCACTTGGTACACAGCTCCATAATTATATATGGAGTCACAATGCTTTTGGTAAGGCAAGAAGCCTCTAGCAACACAGGATTATTTTTTTTTTAGTCTAAAATGGAAAAAAAAATATGAAAGCACATAGCCTGACACACAGTAGGCAATTTATTTATTTATTTATTTATTTATTTATTTATTTATTTATAAATCATTAGCTTACATCCTGGAACATATGCCGTGGAGTGGGATAGGCATACAAAGATATTCTATAGGGCTTTAAACGGGGACAGCTATTATGTCTTTAAAAATAGCAACACTCACATGGCTCCCTAGTAAGTCCGTTGGCCAAATTAAAAATAGATTCTAAACATAGCAAGAGCAGAAAGTCAACCTCAGATACCAAGTCGTGGAAAGCAGGGACAGTGGTTGCAACAAAGAAAGGAGAGCGTGCATACACTGATTAGCATTTGTATAAAATCATTCACCTCCATTTCACATTTGGTCTATCACTTCTCTACAGCAGAAAATACACAAACACATGCATATATACATATGCAAATAAGTAAGCTAGGATATTTTTATATAGCATCATTTAGAAACCTATCAATTTCGAGGCTTCCGCACTTCCTAACACATACTGGATAAGCTACAGCAACATGCATTTCCTTCAAATCTTTAGGTGGAGGAGAGAGGATAAAGTATAAAATGTTTGAGGTGTCCCTAGCCGGTTTGGCTCAGTGGATAGAGCATCGGCCTGCGGACTGAAGGGTCCCAGGTTCGATTCCGGTCAAGGGCACGTGCCAGGGTTGCGGACATGATCTCCAGTATGGGGCCTGCAGGAGGCAGCCAATCAATGATTCTCTCTCGTCATTGATGTATCTCTCTCTCTCTCTCTCTCTCTCTTTCTCTTCCTTCCTCTCTGAAATCAATAAAAATATATTAAAAACAAAATGTTTGGGGTGCAGATGCACACATGGCTAGACCATAGAGGACTAGAAAGGATGGGGACAAAAGCTACATGCATGATGACTCCCTCTGAGCCCCCTACGTTCACAGTGGCAGACTTAGAAAGTCGGGTTAGCATTCTGTCCTGCCATTTGAAACCAGCGCGGGGGGGGGGTGGGGGCTGGCTTGCCAGAGAAAAACTCCAACCCCTGTGTGAGGGCCTCCTCCCCAGTGCTTTCAGGAGAAAGCATGGAACTTCGCCTCTCCTTTCATCCCCTACTTCACACATGTCTGGGGCACACAGTTAGTTTTCTAGGGAGCTCCAGCTGTGGGTGTGATCACTTAGGGAGGAGCCATGAAATCTGCATCCTTACATCACAGCATCTTGCCCAGCCTGTGTGGCTCAGTAGTTGAGCGTCAACCTATAAACCAGGAGGTAAGGGTTCGATTCCTGGTCAGGGCTCATGCCCAGGTTGCGGGCTCAATTCCAAGTGTGGGGTGTGCAGGAGGCAGCCAACCAATGATTCTCTTTCATCATCAACATTTCTATCTCTCTAGCCCTCTCCCTTCGTCTCTGAAATCAATAAAAAAATATTTTTTAAAAAATCACATCATCTTGTTTCACAAACATGAGGAAGATCATGATAGATGGATGTGTATTATAACTTGAACTAATGGCTCATTGCATCAAGCAAACCTTTCCATGAAAATACAAATGTAAAAACAGATACCTCTGATGAGGAGAAAAGGGAACCACAGTTCCCTACTGATGGGAATGCAGACTGATGCAACCATTATGGAAAACAGTATGGAGTTTCCTCGAAAAATTAAATATGGAACTGCCATTTGACCCAGTGATCCCACTTCTAGGAATGTATCCCAAGAAATCCAAAGCACCAATCAGAAAGAATGTATGTACCCATATGTTCATAGCAGCACAATTTACAATAGCTAAGATCTGGAAACAGCCCAAGTGCCCATCAGTAAATGAATGGATAAAAAGCTGTGGTACATTTACACCATGGAATACTATGCAGCTATAAAAAAGAAGACTCTCTTACCCTTTGAGACAGCATGGAGGGACCTGGAGAGTATCATGCTAAGTGAAATAAGTCAGAGAAAGACAAGTATCCTATGATCGCACTCATATGTGGAATCTAAGTAACAAAATAAACTGATAAACTGAGTGCGGAATCTCAGAGGGAGGGTGGGGGGAAGGTGAGAGATAATCAATCAAAGACCTTGAATGCATATATGCATAACCCATGGACACAGACAATAGGGTGATGAAGGCCTGGGGCAGGGGGTGGAGGGCCTGGAGGGGGTAAATGAGGGGAAAAAAGGAGACATGTAATACTTTCAACAATAAAGAACTATTAAAAATTTAAAAACAGAGAGAGAGAGAGAGAAAGAGAGAGAGAGAGAGAGAGAGAGAGAGAGAGAGAGAGAGAGAGAGAGAGAACCCAGTCAGGGAGGCAGTTCTACAGAATCGGGCAGCAATAGATTATTTGTGGTTGTGGCATAACCACGGTTGTGAGGAAATTAGAAGAAAACAAAAACAGCAGATACCTCTGGGGAATGAATGTTTGGGAAACAGAAATAAAACAACCCAGTGAATGGGTTTAGTCAAACTACTTAAAGATACATTACAAATGGGTGTAACCCACCACGTAGCACCTGGAGAAGACGCCATAATGCAATGACACCCTTCCATGGTGTTCTGGGTAACTGGTAATTGACCACATATTGGAGATACAAACCACTGCTGGGTACGCTGTGGTAGGGTGAGGGATTACTGTGCACTGGACCTCATTTGAAGGAGAACGTAGCTTTGGTGGGTGAGTTTTTCAGTTTTGTGGGTCAATAATTTAGTAAACTTAAGGACAAAACAACCCCCAAACCGAGACTGTAGCTTAAAACTACCAGCTCTAAAAGTATCTGGCAAAGGAGAGCAGCTTTCATGTTTGCGGACGCCTCACTGTGCGTGGCAGGCTGTCCCTCATTCATACTTTATACATACTTCATAAATATTTTCTGAAGATGGCTGTGTTCTTTTTCCACGAATGGGGAGGGCGGCTAAAATGAACAAGACTCCCACCCCCCAGGAGTTAGCAGCTTCCTTCCTTTTATTAGGATTGTGAATGTGTAAGAAGAAATGAGAGGGGCTGGAGAACTAGTTATACCCTTTACCAGTTAACCAGCTGTCCCTTGGCTTGCCCCCTCCCCCATGCATAGCAGACTTTCCCTTTCCATCCAAGCCTTCCTAAAAATAACTTCCTCTCTCACCTCTCCTGTCACCAGGATTCGCCTCCCCCCTCCCCGCGCCGCAATCTCACACCTGCCCTTCTTAAAAATATAGCTGACCTGAAAAACAAAAAAGTATAACAAAAACCCAGCAAACCCTGTGAATGTGTTTTTTTAAAAAATATATATTTTATTGATTTTTTACAGAGAGGAAGGGAGAGGGATAGAGAGTTAGAAACATCCATGAGAGAGAAACATCGATCAGCTGCCTCCTGCACACCCCCTACTGGGGATGTGCCCGCAACCAAAGTACATGCCCTTGACCGGGATCGAACCTGGGACCCTTCAGTCCACAGGCTGACGCTCTAGCCACTGAGCCAAACTGGTCAGGGCTGTGAAGATGTTTTTAATCTTTGTCCGTTTGTACTGTTTTATTTAGTGATGGTCTCTGGCGGAAGGGGTTACAGATCCGTGGTCCAGGGAAGTTACTGGGTAATGTGAAACTTGATCAAGGAATTAGCTCCCAATTCACAAGAACGTTTAGTCTCAACGGATTGTTCTTCACAAGCATTTTGTTGAGGGGAAGTGGCCATGGGCACAGGCCGGGCCTCCAGCATCAAGGGGAGTTCCAGCACTGAGTTATTCTCTCTCAATTCTAAAGCTGCAGAGGGCATTGGAATCACCTATAACACAAGATAATAGGACAAATGTACTTTTCAGTATTTGTTTGGTGACAATAGACGTCAATTTTAAAAAATCCATAGGCAGTACATCTATAACTATCTATTTATTTATCTATCCCCTAGGCTATTTTTCTTTCGTTCTATAGGAGCCACATGGACTAGCATTGATCTGTGTTGACTCTGGGAAGGAAAATTTATGCGGTATTAGCAGGAATGGAAGGGTGAAGGAAGAGCCACGGGTACCAGACACACCCTCTTACCATCTCAGAGGGGCTCAAGAATCATTGAGCAAAAAAGAAAGAGTATAGAGAAAGAACTCATGGACACAGACAACGGGGTGGTGATTGCGGGGGCCAGGGGTGGAGGGGGAGGAGGGTACAGGGGAGATAAATGGTGATGGAAAAAGGAAAGCATCAGGAACCACATCTGTAAGCGTTTTCTAAGGTTCCAGGATGTTCATTGCATCCCCATTTGCTAATTTTATTGTCCTGTCTCTTTAGGTCAGCAGTGAAACCCTCAACATTTAAAAAGTGCTCTCGCCCTGGCTGGTTTGGCTCAGTGGATAGAGCATCAGCCTGCGGACTGAAGGGTCCCGGATTCGATCCCAGTCAAGGGCACATGAAGGGTTTCAGGCTCACTCCCCAGTAGGGGGCATGCAGGAGGCAGCAGATCAATGATTCTCTCTCATCATTGATGTTTCTATCTCTCTCTCCTTCCCCCTTCCTCCCTGCAATCAATAAAAATGTATTTTTTAATATATTTTATTGATTTTTTACAGAGAGGAAGGGAGAGGGATAGAG
The DNA here is from genome assembly GCF_963259705.1 of Myotis daubentonii. Lineage (NCBI taxonomy): Eukaryota > Metazoa > Chordata > Mammalia > Chiroptera > Vespertilionidae > Myotis > Myotis daubentonii. Next base: position 13,643,799 of record NC_081859.1, read on the forward strand.
AGTTAGAAACATCGATGAAAGAGAACCATGGATCAGCTGCCTCCTGCATACTCCCTACTGGGTATGTGCCCGCAACCAAGGTACATGCCCTTGACTGGAATCAAACCTGGGACCCTTGAGTCCGCAGGCCAAGGCTCTATCCGCTGAGCCAAACCGGTCAGGGCAATAAAAATGTATTTTAAAAAATGCTCTATAATGTTATTAACCAATACCACCCCAATACATTCAACGAACAAATGCTCACAGGGTAGCAAGGAAAGTGGAGCTAGATTGGGATGATCCAGCCCCGTTCACATCCCCTCCTCACCCCATTGGATGGACGATGCCCCCTTTGGGAGACAGGGGAGCAAGCAGGTTGAGACCTTGGGGTTCGGTACAGGGTATCCAGGGTTAGATTCTGAGGCAGACCCTCAGGAGAGGTTTTGGGGGACTCAGCAGGAGAAAAGCCAGCTTTTCTATCCGAGAAGCAATTTGGGAATGTTGCCTTGGTCTCTTCACCTTTAATATGGGGATCATATTAGTATTCTTCTTTTAAAAAAATATATTTTATTGATCTTAGAGAGGAAGGGAGAGGGAGAGAGAGAGATAGAAATATCAATGATGAGAGAGAGTTGTTGATTGGCTGCCTCCTGCATGCCCCCTACTGGGGATTGAGCCCGAAACCCAGACATGTGCCCTTGGCTGGAATTGAACCTGGGACCCTTCAGTCCGCAGACTGACGCTCTATCCATTGGGCCAAACCAACTAGGGTTTGGTATTCTTCTTATAGGGTTATTGTGATGACTAAGTAAGAGTCAGTGGAACATAGTAAATGCTCCTAACGGTGTCAGTATTGGTCTTAGAGCCATTAGAGTCACACACCCTAAGGCTTAGACCAAAGAAATTAAATCAGGCCAAAAGTCAAGGGAGAAGTCTAGATTGCCTTCATGTGTCAATTGGTCAATCTTCTCCTTATCTCCATGTAGCCTCTATGTAACCTCAGATGGGGAAACTGAGGTGAAACAGAAGAAATAACACGTTCAAAGTCATACAGCTAATGAGTATTGGAATAAGGCTCAATAATGGGTCCATTTACTTCCTAAGACTAATTTGCTTGGTTCTTCGATACAGGGTTATCTCCTAATGTAAATGTTAACATAAATGAAACTTCATTTCAAAGATTTATTTAGGGAGCCAGAACTAAAAAATCATTCCAAAGCCTCCCACACTTTTCCTCTACTCCACTCCCCCCCCCCCCCCCCCCCCCGGTCGCCCAACTTAAGGAGGAATGGGTTATGTGAGCAATTGTAAACATTTATTCAGTCTCTGGATCAGCTCCGGCTCTTCACCTGCCTGTCTTATTTCCTTCCACTATTTCTTCAAACAAGTTCTCTATCCTTTTCTCCCTTTCTGTCTCTTCTGGCACACCTGCTATTCTAATGTTGTTACATTTCACACTGTCCCACAGCTCCCTTAAGCTGTCCTCCTGTTTTATAATTTTTTTTTCTTTTTGGTTCTCTGATTTTTTTCAACCCTGTCTTCTAATTCACTGATTCAATCCTCAGCTTCCCCTAATCTGCTGTATATTCCTTCCAATGTGTTATTTGTGTTATGCCATTTTTTATTTATGACTGTTCTTTTTTTCATAGTTACTATGTCCTTTTTTCATGCTGTTCAGCATCTTTACCATCATTACTCTGAAGTCTGTTTCAGATAAAAAAAAAAATTTTAAATATATTTTTATTGATTTCAGAGAGAAAGGGAGAGGGAGAGAGAGAAACACCAATGATGAGAGAGAATCATCGATCGGCTGCCTCCTGCATGCCCCACACTGGGAATTGAGCCCACAACCTGGGCATGTGCCCTTGACCGGAATCGAACCTGGACCCTTCAGTCCACAGGCCCATGCTCTATCCATCCGCTGAGCCAATAGGGTGTGCTCTCACTGCTCCAGTCCACTCCACCCTCTCTCTGCCGGAGCACAAGGTGGGTGGCTCCACAGGGAATTTTGTGCGTTGGTCCTTTAAGAGGGTGCCTGAATTTCCAGCTCTCCTTCCCTGGCAGACAGCACCCGCTGCTTTCACAGCCAGATGTTCTGTGGGTACCCTTCTGAGTTCTGGTGCTCTCTGCTGGGGGGCCCAGCTTGGGGATTAGATGCCAGAGTTCTCAGCGGCAACCCCCCACAGCTGCGTTCTCTCCCCGGGGCTGCAGTTGCTGTCTGTGGGCGCCTGGCCAGCACTTCTGAGCCTCCGCCCCTCCTACCAGCCTCTATGGTCTCCACTTTCCGTCCTCGGGTGTCAGGGTCCTCTCCTGCGAGTTTTCCGTTCATTATTCGGGAAGTTTTCCTGTATTCTAGTTGTAATTCCAGTGTGTTCCTGGGAGCATGTCCGTGCAGCACCCACTTACTCTGCCACCATCTTCAGTCCCCCTGGTCTTACTTTCAATGAATCAAGAACAGAGACTCACCCAATTTGCTGAGCAAGGAGCGTCCCTGAAAATGCGCCTTAGGACAGGAAATGTTTAAGTAGTGGATTAAACAGTGACTTGCCGGGGCGATGTGTTCTTAAGGGAAACAGAAAGAAACATGCTTTTGAAAGAAATAGATCCAGGAGTATGATTTTCCAAATGCTTTAAAGAGTTGTGGTTTCACCTGGCTGGCGAGGCTCAGTGGTTGAGCATCGACCTATGAACCAAGGGGTCAAGGTTCGATTCCTGGTCCAGGCACATGCCCTGGTTGCGGGCTCGATCCCCAGTGTGGGGCATGCAGGAGGCCGCTGATCAATGATTCTCTCTCATCATTGATGTTTCGACCTCTCTCTCTTCCTCTCCCTTTCTCTCTGAAATCAATAATAAAAAAAAAAAGAGTTGTGGTTTCACCAAGATTTACTTAGAAACTGCCCGCAGAGCTGCAGCCCCAGCTTCCTGCTCTGGGCTGCCCTGCAAGCCCAAAGGAGCTCTGGCACTGAAAACGCTCTTGTCCAGGGCCAGGAACGTCACACAGTTCTCCCTATGATGACAGGACGGAACCTGCTGGAAGGCAGGCAGGCGAGGGAAGGTGAGCAGATGAGGGAGTCCCTCCTCCTCTCCTGCCATGCAAAAGCCAGGCCTGTAGTTTTACTAGTTTTCTGGGCAGACAAGGACAACGTGCATGCCATTATCTGGCTCCCTTCGAGTCCCTAAGAGACCCTGCCAGTTGTTTTGGATGATGTTTTGAAGAAGTTAAAAAAAAAAAGAAAAAAAAAAGGTGGGGAGGAAGATGACTAATCTCCCCCAGAATTTTTGTCCTTGGCCTTCTAGAAATATTCAGGTTGCTAAATGGACTAGAACAATGATATATTTATAAAGGAACAGAGTAAAAAAAAAAAGAAAAAGAAAAAGAAAAAAGCAGCAGCGTAGCACTAGAACCGGGATACCATTATCAGCTTCCTAAGGATTAAAGAGAGAATAGAACAAAGTACTTAGAAAAGTTCTTTCTATTATCATTAACTGTAATGAAACCATACCAGTGTTCTGTTTGGTTCCGATAAGGTTTTCCTCTTGAGATCACAGGGTCAAGCTACTGCATTATGGGCAGGAGTAGCATCTTCCTCCAAGGGAAGACACTTCATGGGAAGTGTCCAGGGAAGGGATGTGTCCTCAGTTAGGAAACTGGGTCTAGAGCTCAAGGCATCTAGATACACTCAAGGCCACTCCTGCTTGGAAAGGTTTAGGAGATGGCCAGGTGGAAACCAGGAAGGGGCCACAAAATGAAGAGGGTGAACTCCATCATCTAAAGCAGACCCTGTCATTGCCCGAAATGCTTCAGTTTTAACTTGTTACTCCCACCTTCTTGGGTCTATAAAATCTTCCATCTTGTAAACTCATCAGAGCTTCCTTCTAGTTGCTACATGGGCTGCTGCTGGATTCATGAACGGTTAAGTAAAACCAATTAGATCTTCGAATGTACCCGGTTGAATTTTAACAAAACAAAGTCATTGCAAATCCATGTGAGAGGCTGTCTGATATGAATACAGGACGGCAGAGAAAGAGGTTGTTGACAGGGAAAGCTTCAAACAGTGCCTGACCTTCAGGAGGTCACCGACAACCAGGAGGGAGCAACATGTGTGACTGTGAGATGGTGACTGTTGGGAGCGGGAGAGAGGAGGGAAAGGCATTCCAGAAAAGGGGAGCTGCGAACAGCACGGAAAAGGCACAGAGGGTAGGAAGTAAACCTGGGACCAGAGCCCTCCATGATCTGTAAGGCAAGAGGGACTCTTTACAAACAAATGACTAGACCAGAATGACTATGGAAGTTAAATAGAAATAAACGTTAATGATTACTTTCTCACATTTTGGGGTGTTATCCATTTACTGTACACAATTGTGTTCACTTGATATAAATATCTACCTTCTAAAATGAGCCATTTTGTGATGATTTCGTCATTTATATTCAAAGAGAATGCTGATCACAGCACCACTTGAGCATACCTTTTATATAAAAAACTCATTTTTACGAAAGAATAATAGTTTGCTGTAGGGTTTAGTGGAGAGACTACAGAAACAGAATCAATAAAAGGGGCATAAAAACTTAAAATCATTGAATACTAATAACTTGCCTTGGGAAGGCCTCTTAAAATGTAGTAAACAGTTTAGAAACTTCTTATGTAACATCATTTAAATTAGTACAAATACGCACTTACGATCACCTTAGTCTGACATATATTCGTTTGACCCTCATTAGGCAAATGATCAAAAAACCACTTTAAAGAGAAAATATTTTTATATTCGTGAACGTATCCTTAAAAAAAAATGAGACCAAAACTTAACACCATATTCCAGCTGCAAAGCGGGGTCTAAAACTTCCCGGTCCCTGGAGGTCAGGCCCCACTTCACAGCCAAGCACAGCCCGACGTTCGGAATCTGATCACAGCGCGTTGGTTGCCAGGAGAACCTTCTATTTTGCAGCAGAAATCGCAGCCCTGACGCCGCCGCGCTTGCGCCCTTTCCACACGTGTCTCTGCAGCCAGGCCCCTCTCCGGCTAACAGCAGCTTAATGGCTCCGGTTTCCTCCCGCACCCGCCCGTTTCCGTCCAGCCCCAGTCCTGGCTGCGCCGTCGCCGGCCTGGGAGCTGGCGGCGAGCCCGGGACGGGAGCGAACGAGGAGGCGGGAGGCGGAGTCCCCGCCCAGCCGCCCGCGGGCGCTGGGGGAGGCGGCGGGGTGGCGGGGGAGTTCGGCTGCACCCAGCTCTCCTGCGTTTTAAAATCTGCAGGAAAAATACAATCGAGCAACGCCATGTCGTCCCAAAAGGAGGGGCGGGGAGGGGGAGCTGTGATGTCTCCAAATGCGTCGGGAAGCAGGGAAAGGAGACGCGCGGAACGTGATTGAATAAACGCGGGTTCGGGTTCTGCAGGGGAAAGGCTGAAGCCGGGCCGCGGGCGGCGGACGGGACTTCAGGTCTCGCGGGAGTTGGAGGGTCGGGGCGCGAAGTGGGGGGCGCGCGCTCGGAGCCTCCCCCTCCCCCACCCCCCGCGCCCGGGGTCTTCGCCCCTCGAGATTCCGAGGCCGAAGCCCGTCAGGCCCGACTCGCCGCGGGTCGCGACGGGGGCCAGGGCGCCGCGTCCTCGGGGCGCGACGGGCGTCTCCCAGGCGACGGGCTCCACACAAGATGGCGGACGAGAAAGAAAAGGAAAGCGCAGGTAGGCCGCCCTCGCCGCCGCCGCGACCCGGCCTCGGGAGGCGCCGGGTGGGGCCGGGCCACCCCCGGCCTGGGGCTCCCGCCGCTGGAGCGGGTGATTTCGGAAAGGCCGCTTGCAGAAGGGCCGCCTGCAGGGGACACCGCCCCCCCGGCTCCCGCCGCGCCCGGCCCCGCCCTCGCCCCGCCCGTGCGGCCGCCGCCTCCTCCCTCGTAGGCCTCCCTTCCCCCGCTCCGCGGCCTCCCTCTGGGACCGAGGCTCGGTGGCTGCGCGGGTTACGGCCGAGGCGCCGGGCGGGCGGGCCTCAATGGCGTCCTTGCTCACGGCCGCCCCCGGACCCTCGCCCGGGCTCTCGGGGCCGCCGCCCGGGCTGTGGGCCCCTGGCCGGCCCGGGGGGAGACGGGTCTGCGCCGACAGCCGGCGGGTCCTCTCCGGCCGCCCCGCCCGGCCCGGGCGACGGCTTCCGCGGCCACCATTTTGGCTCCTGGACGGGGACATGGGGGCGGAGGGGCGGCCCCGAGGTCACAGGTCGCCTCCGAAATGTCTCCTCGCGGCCGACATTTTCAACACAAAAACACGACGCAGTTTAATGAGGACGAAGCCCTGGCCGGTGTGGCTCCGTGGACAGACCGTCGGCCTGCGGACTCGGGGGTCCCGGGTTCGATTCCGGTCAAGGGCACAGGCCCGGGTTGTGGGCTCGGTCCCCAGTAGGGGGCGTGCGGGAGGCAGCCGATCCATGATTCTCTCTCATCGTTGATGTTTCTCTCTCTCCCTCTGCCTTCCTTTCTGAAATCAATAAAAATATATTAAAAAAACAAACAAACGAAGAGCTGACGGGGCGGGGACGCGCATGGGCGCGGGCACGGGCGCCCCCGGCGGTGGGAGGACGCGCGGCGAGGCTCGTGGCCGCGGGGCGGGAGGAGCCAGGACCCACGTTTCTTCGCGTTCCGCAGGGATTGCAAACCCGACCCTTGGTTGCCGTCCTGCCAGTTACTCAAAGGTGATCGACTGTTTGTATTTGGTGGTTGTCAGACTTATCGCAAAAGTTACATAAAAAAAGAGATCAATATTTTAGGAAGGAAAAAACACTGCATTTGTCTCCTTTCCTGGGTGCTTCCGCCACACCGGCACCCCATTTTTCTCAGCGTGGAGCTAAGTGTTTCAGGTGAACAACCAGTATTTGCAAGTGGAGACACCAGTTCTGAGAGTCATTATTTATTGGTCGAGGCGATCCCAGGAAAACCAGCGGAGAGACGCGTGAAATGGAGCCAAAGATCCCGCCATTGATAACAAACAGGCTGTTCTTTTTTCAATGGTCCCGTTACCCGGAAAAGTCAGAATTGTTCTATGCATGTTACCTTCCCTAAAATGTCCTTACAATTTCATTGTGCTGCTGTAAAGTATTACCTCCTAATAAAATTATATATTTTTAGATTAATTTAGAACTTCCCGTAAAACCAAATGATTGAATTTTTATTAAGTTCTTACTCATACAAACGGAAAAAATTATCAGGAGAAAAATTAAGTAAATTGTGGAATTTTTTTTAAAAAAAGATTTGATTAGGTCAGCATGAGAAAATGCGCTGGATTAAGCTGCACATACACATTTTTTTCTTTACCTTTTCAAAAATAAAAAAATGGAAAGCTTTCCTGATTTTTCAGTTTTCAAAAATAGTTTTCTATTTAAAATAAAGCCAGAGGAGGAAGCAAGTCTGTATAAGAAGTAAGGACTGTTAAAAAGCTGGATGTCAGGTGGGTGCAAGAGTTACCGTATGATCGCTTAGCAAGTTATGTCTCATCACTGGGGTGTACGCCTAAAACTAATATAATAATGTATATCAACTGTAATTGAAAAATAAAAGATGATTTTAAAAAGAGGTGGATATCATTCATTCAGTTGGTGCAGATATAATGCCTATCATATGGAAGGAATTTGGAATACAAAGATGAAAAAAGTCTTTTCCCCCAAGGAAGGTGAGATCACTAAGGGAAATCAGAGATCAGAAATGAAGGGGACAGTTAACTGGCTGAGCAGCCCGTGTGCCAGGTGCTGTGCCAGGTGTGCGACATCCCCTCCTGGCCTGTGGCTAGCAGCCAGGTCACTGGGAGCTGATCAGAAACAAAGGATCTCAGCCCTGAATCAGAGCCTGCATTTTAAGAGATCTGCCAGTGATTCATATGTGTCTGGTATTCGCTGGCACCCTGCCCCGGGAGCGAAAGGATCCCCTCCCTTTCTTGGGCCGGTGAGATGCTGACCTGTCCACACTGACGTCTGGAAACCACCCCACCTGGTGAAAAATTCCTGCCGGACAAAGGGCTCCTGGACAATGGCTAAACCACAGGACAGACCGCAGGTTTCACCTGACCCTGGAAAGCCCTGACTTCCACCAGTTTCTGCCAGCAACAATTGCCTCAGAAAAGTATAAAACCTTGCCCCTGCCCAGGTTGGGCGCGGCTTCTCCGGCTCCCCTCTCTGAGCCAGTGAACCCGTCCGTGTGCTCCCAATAAAGCCTGTTTAATCTGGTCTCTGTTTGGACTCACGGTTTTTCCTTGCGGTGGCGTAAAACCTAAGAATATGCACATTAAAGTTTAGAAGCACTGTTATATGCTATATCTCATTTATTCTTAACAATATTATGAGTTAACTATAATGCAATTTGAAGAGCATGATGAAATGAAGGTGTGTTGTCTGAGGGTAACCTAGGGACTCATTTATGATACCATCTTTGTATGGACATGGACATTCCACCCCTACATTTGATTTTCAGCTCTGATGATTTAGATATTACACGTAACCAATTAATCAGAATTGCCAGGTTTTGGGATTCAGTCAAGCTAAACTCATGAACAGGGATGTGCAAAACTGAGTAATGATTTATTAACGTCAGTAGAGTATGTTGATACACTGACCAGAAAGCTGATCTCTGCAAACTATAATAATGAAAATGTAATATGCTAATTAGACTGGATGTCCTTCTGGAAGTCCTTCCGGATGACTTTCCGGATGAAGCTGGGGCTGCAAGGGAGGCCCAGGTCCCCGGTGCTGGAGGGAAGCCGGTGCCCACAGTGGGTGGGGGGGTGGGGGGGGGGGGAAGAAAGGCCTACTCTTAAATGAATTTCATGCATTGGGCCTCTAGTGTAATAAAAAGTTTTGGGGAGGTGAATTTATACTGCAAAAGTCGCTTGATGAGCATAAACTCACACAAAAGAAAGGTTAATTTTGGAGGATATATACATGACACTGTAAGATCCGGAGGGTGGGGACCATTTTCTGATCAGTTATCCTAAGTAGTGTTTTGCACCGTGCCCAGCACATGGTAGGAACTCAGTATTTGTTGAATTAGATAATTTGAGTTAATTAAATGTGTTTATGTTTTAACCAAAGCATTACTTTCTGTTTCCCAAAAATCTATTCTATACCTGAAGTATATAAAACTATTTTTAGGGTTCCCCCCCTCTTTGTTACAGGTAAGCTGTATGCTTCTATTTCATGTCACTCAACAATTTTTTGAGAGCCAAGTATTCACTGGCTTGTCTTTAAAAAACAATTACAAAAGTCCTCTTTGTAGAAATAATGTTTTAAATAGTTCCTCTTGAATCTTAAGGGTTTTTTGTTGTTGTTTTGTTTGTTTGTGTATTTATTTTAAAGCTGAAAGGAGGATTACGTTTCTGAGTAGTCATCATATCCAGCTTTTCAACATTTAGGGATTAATCTTAATACAAGTATTGAGAATACAGGAGTGGGCAGAAGTAAGTTTACAGTTGTAACATTCTTTTGAGTTAAAAAAGCTATTGTAATAATCATAACCTGCATGTCTTTTTCCATATGAATAAGTGTAAGCCTACTTTTGCCCACCCCAGTATTGGTTAGAAAAAGTTAACTCTACGGCAAGGGCTCTTATGTTCTATTTATAAAATTTTTCTGTAAGATTGTGTATAATGAAGTTGCTATGCTTGCTTGTAGTATTTTGTGCTTTACCATTGTATAATTTAATTTTTCTGAGATTAAAAAATGTTGAAATGGAAAATCAGTGCAGATTCTTTGGATCTTTACATCTTATTTTATTGGTTCTGTCTCCTAGAGGATTTTATATAGGAATGGAAGGATCTTCCGTTTGTAATTCAAATCATCTCTAGGAAACAAACTGCTTAGAAATAAAATTCTAACTTTTGGCAGGCCAGTGAGCTTTGGAAGATATGTCAGTTTTTTAGTAAGCCTCAAATACTCAAAGCTCTCGTTAGGATTTACTATTTTTGTTTTTACTAAAATATTCTTTGTTACTTTGCACGCTTTGATAACATTGCTTGGTAAATTTCCTCCAATATAGTTGTTAACTCCTAGATGGAAAAGTTTTACAAGTTTTCATCATCATTGTTATTATTTCTCTGTAATCATGCTATTCCCCTCAAAACTTAACATTTGGAAATCTAAGGTGAAAAAAAACAAATTACTGGTGAATATTATTTTTAGAAAAGGGAACTGTTGATAGTACAGAATATGGTATAGAATAGTAGAAAAAGTGAGCTTTTGAGTAAGACCTGAATTTGAATTCTAGCTTCTCCAACCTCTGTCAGATCTTAGCCAAGATTGTTAAACCTAAGGAACCTCAGGTCCTTCAAATGTAAATTGGGAATAATTGTATGTATTCATAATGTTGTTGTAATGGGGGCAGTGTCTTTTTATTCATGTTTATATCCTTAGTACCTCCCACAATGCCTGACACTAAAGGAATGCAGAATAAATAGGAAGGGAAGTGCTTGGTACATTTAGGGAATAGCTATTAGTAAATGTGTGACTTGGAATCTAGGGCAGTGATGGCGAACCTTTTGAGCTCGGCCTGTCAGCATTTTGAAAAACCCTAACTTAACTCTGGTGCCGTGTCACATATAGAAACTTTTTGATATTTGCAACCACAGTAAAACAAAGACATATTTTTGATATTTATTTTATATATTTAAATGCCATTTAACAAAGAAAAATCAACCAAAAAAATGAGTGTCATAGGTTCGCCATCACTGATCTAGGGGGTAGAAAAACTTAAATCCAAGTCTTACCAACTATTGATCACATATGATGCATTTATACATATATTTGGGGCCATTTAACAAGTTTTGTCCCTGTTTTAGACTGATAAGTCTCTAGGCAGAGACTAATTGAAGAAGAAAACTGGCTTATTGAAATTTAACTTCCTCTAATTCAGAAAAACTGGACTTAAATTTATCTTTGATTAATGTATAAAAACTTGTCAAAAATTCCTTACTTAAAAAATCAAATGGACAATGTAATACCACTTCACACCCATTAGATTAGCTACTATAAGAAGTATTGAAGAAGATGTGGAGAAATGGGCACCCTTGTATATTGTTGATGGGAATATAAAATGGTACAGCTTGCCCTGGATGGTGTGGCTCAGTTGGTTGAAGCGTTGTCCTGTACATCAAAAGGTGGTGGGTTTCATTCCCAGTCAGGGCACTTACCCAGGTTTCCAGTTCCATCTTTGGTCGGGATGCATGTGGAAGCAGCTGATCGATGTTTTTTTTTCTCTCTCTCTCCCTCTAAAATCAATAAATAAAATAAAATGGTGCAGCTGCTGTGAAAAATAGTATGGCAGTTCCTGAAAAAAAAAAAAAAAGATAATGAATTACTGTATGATTTAGCAATTCCACATCTGGGTTTATACCCAAAATAATTGAAAGCAGGAACTCAGAATATATAATTATATATCCAATGTTCATAACAGCATTATTCATAGTGACCAAAAGGTGGAAACAACTCAGGTGTCCACCAATGGATGAATAAACAAAATGTATTATACACATACAGTGAAATATTACTTAGCTTTAGAAAGGAAGGAAATTCTGACATGTGCTACCACAAGGATGAACCTTAAAATTATGCTAAGTGAATTTAACCAGTCACAAAAAAACAAGTACTGTATAATTTCACCTACTCAAAGTACCTGGAGTAATCAGACTCATAGGAACAGAAAATAGAATGGCAGTTACCAGGAGAAGGGGAAAAGGGAAGTTATTATTTAATAGAGTTGAAGTTTTGCAAGATGAAAAGAGTTCTGAAAATCGGTTGCACAACAATGTGATTGTACTTAACACTTCTGAACTGTACACTTAAAAATGGTTAAGATGGTTAATTTTTCATATTTTACCACAATTTTTAAAAATCAAATGGAAATGTTGAGCACACCCAAAATGAAAAAAAAAAAAAAATGGGTACATTGGCCCTAGCCAGTTTGACTCAGTGGATAGAGCGTCAGCCTGCTGACTGAAGGGTCCCGGGTTCGATTCCGGTCACGGACACATGCCCAGATTGCAGGCTCGATCCCCAGTATGGGGCATGCAGGAGGCAGCCAATCAATGATTATCATCATTGATGTTTCTCTCTCACTTCCTCTCTCTTCCTTTCTGAAATCAATAAAAATATATTTTAAAAAATTGGTATAGTGTTTTTGGAAGGCAATTTTGAAATTCCTATTTAAAAAGATGATATTCACATGCTGTGATTCTTTAATATACTGCTGGGTATTTTATCCTTAGAAGTATATTACTGAGTGTAATAAAGTAACTTCTTTTTTAAATCCAGCAATACATTTGGAGCCAAAAACCAGGGCTTGAATTTGGACACTGCTTTCCCCCCCAATTTTACTTGGGCATCTCATTTAATTCCTCTGAACAGTGGGAGAGAGAAGGGAGTCTGTGTGATGTTTTTCTCATGATTAAATTGGGGTATGGAACTTGGGAAGGAAGACCACAGAGGTAAAATGCTATTTTCTTCACATCATATCAAGGGTGCAGACTATCAATATAATTTATATCACTGTTGATGTTGACCTGGATCACCTGGCTGTAGTTTTGTCAGGTTTCTTCACTGTAAAGTTACTCTTTTTCTCCCTTTTCCATACTGGACTCTTGGAAGGAAGTCATTATGTAGAGCCCACACAGAAGGAGTGGGGAGTTTGCTCTGCCTTCTTGAGGACAGAGAATCTACATAAATTATTTGGAATTCTTCTGCACAGATTTGTTTCCTGTCTCCTATCTATTTGTTTACTCAGTCATTCCTTTATGTCAGTGTAGACTCATGGATGTTAATTTATACTTAGAACTAGAGGCCCAGCGCGCAAAATTGTGTGCGGGTGGGGTCTCTAGGCCTAGCCTTCGATCAGGGCCATCTTCCGCCTGCTCGCCAGTCCCCAGTCCCGCCCCGCCCCGCTGCCACTCACCCCTGTTCCCCGTGGTTCCCCGTTTGCCATCCAGCAATTGGAGCCTGAAGGCCGGGGGGCGGAAAGGAGGGACCGAGAGGTGATCAGTGCACCTCATAGTGACTGGTTGATTGGTGTTCTGGCTGTTATGGTCTCTGGCCTTTTGTTATTTTTTTTAAAATATATTTTATTGATTTTTTACAGAGAGGAAGGGAGAGGGATAGAGAGTTAGAAACATCGATGAAAGAGAAACACTGATCAGCTGCCTCCTGCACACCCCCTACTGGGGATGTGCCCGCAACCACGGTACATGCCCTTGACCGGAATTGAACCTGGAACCTTTCAGTCCACAGGCTGATGCCCTATCCACTGAGCCAAACTGATTAGAGCTCTGGCCTTTTATTATATAGGATTATAATTCAGTGCTGCTTCGTTTTGTTGTTCAGATTGTTACAGCTCTAGCCAGTGGTTTCTGTGTCCTTTTGATATAGGCCGAGTCAATGAATGGGCAAATATTGCAAGGTTCTTGATTAGGACTGGTCTTACTGTCCTGAAATGGTTTTGGATGGCTTTTAGCTCTGCCCTTTGGCTCTGGGTTCCACCCTCTGTGTCATGCTCCTTTTTATGAGAGAGAGTACATGTTTTTAACGAAGCAATTTTCTAAACCTGTTTACTACCAATATAATTTTTGGGAGTCCAGTTGTTTTGTTTTATTTTTTTCATTTTGTGCTGTCTTTATCCTCTTTCAGTCCATGCTGGAGCTGCAAATATAATTCTCTTAAAATCTTTATGAGTCTCTTATGAATCTTATTGTCTACTGGACAAAAGCCATATACACACATTTATTTGAGATAAGCCATTCTCTACTTTGGGCTTCTACTGAGATAGCTGAGAGATATTAGGCTTCTTTTGAAGCCTTCTTGTTTGATTAAAAGGATTTCTGAAACACATCCTTAAACTCCTAAGAGGTTCTTTTGCTAGTTTGTGTGGTGCCTGAGACTCTAGATTTGATCTTTCTGAGGTCTTAACAAAGGATTTTACAGTCGTATACTTTGTTTCATGTTTAAGTTGTGTTTTTCTGCCAGTGACTCAAATTTGATTTTTGCCCAGAAGCCATTTCTTATCTTAGTATCCGTTGCCATCTGGAGAGGCAGGTAATTTCATAACTAGCAATTCATGGCTCCTTTTTGTTTAAGTTTTTCCTTTAGGCGATCTTTCTCCTCCATCCTATATAATAAGAGCTTAATATGCTAAATGTCCGATTGTCTGGTCAGCCGTTCAACCAATGAAAGCATAATATGCTAATGATATGCTAAGGCCACTCAACTGCTCGCTATGATGTGCACTGACCACCAGGGGGCAGACGCTCCGACTGGTAGGTTAGCTTGCTGTGGGGGTCGGGCCTATCAGGACTGAGCGAGATGGGCCAGACATGCCTTGGAGCCCTCCTGTGGTCCTCCCCAGTTGGCCAACCTCCCATGTCCTTCCTGGCCCCAATTGTGCACCAGTGGGGTCCCTCTGCCTGGCCTGTGCCCTCTTGCAATCCGGGACCCCTCGAGGGATGTCAGCCAGTTTTGGCCTGATCCCATAGGCCAGGCCAAGGGACCCCATTGGTGCAAGAATTCATGCTCTAGTTTTATTATATGCAGCCAGAAGGAACCAAGGTGCACCTTTAGTGGTTTCCCTAGAAAATTTTTTATCTAGACCTTTAGTTTATCACGAATATTTTCTACTTCCCATGTTAACAGCATTTCTTCTGCTATTCATAAAAAGGATCCTCCTCCACAGTTTGCCGTATGATTTTCCTCACTTTCCTTTAAGCTGTAACCTACAGCATACTCAAAGGCCAGCACTTTCTGACTCCAAATCCTCTCCCACATTTTTTGGCATTTGTTATGGCAGCATCTCACTTTCAGGTACCAAAATTCTGTATTATCTATTACTAGTGGCCTGGTACATGAAATTCATGCACATTAAAAGGGGATTAATTGGAGGAAATATTTTAATATTGCTATTTGCCCTTTCTCTCTAATAGAAGTGTCAGAGATGAAAGAAAATTAGTAAAATGGATATGAAAATCTTTCTGCTGTCAGAGTCTGGGGTGCACCACGGGACCCAGAGTCAAGTCCCTGCCCACCCCAGTGCACCTCAAAATTGCATGAGACCCAGACCCGTCTGCCTCCCCCACCATTGGGCTAGATCCAGACCTGACCAGCCCCACCCTTGTCAAGCCCCGCCAGGTGGGGGGTGCAGCCTCAGGTCCCCTGGCCCAGGGTGGGGTTGCGGCCTGAGGTCCCCCAGCCTGGGCCTGGGTGGGGGCACACCTTGAGGTCCCCCATTAAGCCCTGCTGGGTGAGGGGTATGGCCTGAGATCCCCTGTCAAGCCCCGCCAGGTGGGGGACATGCCTTGAGGTCCCTGGTCAAGACCTGCCGGGCAGGGGGCGCAGCTTCAGGTCCCCCGGTCCTGCGCTAGGAGGGGGGTGTGGCCTCAGGTCCCCTGGTGCTGGGGTGGGGGTGTGTGGCCTGAGGTCCCCTGTTCTGGTGCTGGGGCAGGGGGTGCAAGCCCTGCCAGGCGGGGGAGTGGCCTGAGGTCCCCTGTCAAGCCCTGCGGGGGGTACAGCTTGAGGTCCCCTGTCAAGCCCTATGGGGCGGCGGTGGGGGGGAGGCGCAGCCTCAGGTCCCTGCTGATTGCTCATTAAGGCTCGTTTCGGGAACTCGGCCTCCACTGTGGGCACTGCCATCTTTGTGGTGGAGTGACGGTCAATTTGCATGTTCCCGCTTTATTATATAGGACTAGAGGCCTGGTGCACAAAAATTTGTGCACTCGGTGGCGGGGGGGGGGGGGTCCCTCAGCCCGGCCTGTGCCCTCTCGCAGTCTGGGACCCCTCGGGGGATGACCACCTGCTGGCTTAGGCCTGCTCCCCGGGGGGATTGGGCCTAAGCTGGCAGTCAGACATCCCTCTAGCAGTCCGGCAGCCCTCGGGGGATGTCCACTTGCCAGCGGGGACCAGGCTTAAGCTGTAGTCGGACATCCTTAGCGCTGCTGAGGAGGCGGGAGAGGCTCCCACCACCACCCCTGTACTGGCAGCCGTCAGCCTGGCTTGTGGCTGAGCAGAGCTCCCCCTGTGGGAGCGCACTGACCACCAGGGGGCAGCTCCTGCATTGAGTGTCTGCCCCCTGGTGGTCAGTGTGTGTCATACTGACCAGTTGTTCTGCTGTTAGGGTCAATTTGCATATCACCCTTTTATTATATAGGATAGAGGCCTGGTACATGGGTGGGGGCTGGCTGGTTTGCCCTGAAGGGTGTCCCTTAGGATGGGGTGGGGGTCCCGCTGGGGTGCCTGGCCAGCCTGGGTGAGGGGATGAGGGCCGTTTTCAGGCTGGCCACAGCACCTTCAGTGTGGGAGTCCCCACTGGGGTGCCTGACCAGCCTGGGTGAGGAGCTGATGGCTGTTTGCAGGCTGGCCACAGCTCCTTCAGTGTGAGGGTCCCCACTGGGGTGCCTGAGCATCCTGGGTGAGAGTATGAGGGCTGTTTGCAGGCTGGCCACAGCCCCTTCAGGGTGGGGGGGTGCCTGGCCAGTCTGGGTGAGGGGCTGAGGGCCGTTTTCAGGCTGGCCACACCCTCAGCGGGGACCCTCACCCTATGAGGGTGTGGCCATCTGGGTGAGGGGCTGATGGCTGTTTGCAGGCTGGCCACAATCCCCAGCCACCCAAGCTCCCAGTGGAGGCTGGCTGGAAGCAGGTATCTGGGATTTATTTATCTTCTATAATTGAACATTTGTTGCCTTGAGTGCAGGCCACAGCTGGCCAGGGCAGGCAGGAAGCTTGGCTTCCTCCATTGCTGGGGCAACCAAGCCTCCTGCTTGCTCCAGCTGCTTGGCTGCCAGCTGCCATCTTGGTTGGGTTAATTTGCATATAGTCACTCTGATTGGCTGGTGGGCATGGCTTGGGGGACGTAGTGGAGGTGCAGTCAATTTGCATGTTTCTCTTTTATTAGATTACTATGATCTAAGTGGTATTCTGTCACTTTTGCCGTGTTCCTGCCTTTAAGAATTTAATAGTTTAGTTAGTGTTTATTAGTGCCTACAAGTTATAAGTATTGGGTTAGACCAGTGGTTCTCAACCTGTGGGTCGCGACCCCTTTGGGGGTCGAACGACCCTTTCACAGGGATCGCCTAAGACCATCGGGAAACGCATTTATAATTACATATTGTTTTGTGATTAATCACTATGCTTTAATTATGTTCAATTTGTAACAATGAAAATACATCCTACATATCAGATATTTACATGATGATTCATAACAGTAGCAAAACTACAGTTATGAAGTAGCAACGAAAATAATTTTATGGTTGGGGGTCACCACAACATGAACTGTATTAAAGGGTCACAGCATTAGGAAGGTTGAGAACCAGTGGGTTAGACCAACTCATGCCGTTCATTTGGTATTTACAGTCCTGAAAGGAACTGCTACCCCAGTTGAAGCTTAAAAGGATCAACTAACTTGTCAATATTTCACTAGAGGACACAGATTTGAATCTAAATTTGGATAAGAAGACAGGAGCCTGGGCCTTAGGTAAGAGAGAGGAAATATTCTATAGGATTATTGCCTTTGTATTTAAATATGAATTTTCTTCAGCATACTTGTATTCAGCTGTTTACTTCTGTTTCATATGCAGACATCTCCAGTTATTTTATTTTCTTGTGTTCCCTTCTTTATATAGCTCTGACCTTCTTCACCTGTCCTTTCTCTTCCTCCTGACTTTCTTTTCACTACTTTGTATGGAGTCCTTTGGTGCTTGAGGCTTATTCTTATGTAAATAAATTCCTTTACAAAAACTTTTTTTTATTGTCTAAAGTTTTACATATGTCTCCTTCTTCCTCCCCCTTCCCCCCAGTCATTTCCACCCCGGGCAAGCCCCCACTGCCCCAGTGTCTGTGTCCATTGGTTATGCTAATATCATGTATACAAGTCCTTTGATTGCTCTCTAACACCCCATCTCCTCTGCCATTTGTCTCTGGATTTATTTTTGTTCATCAAATTATGTTGATCATTATATCCCACAGATCAGTGAGATCGTGTGATATTTATCTTTGTCCGATTGATTTATTTTGCTTAGCATAATGCTTTCCAGTTCCATCCATGTTGTTGCAAATGGTAAAAGTTCCTTCTTTTTTATAGCGGTGTAGTATTCCATTGTGTAGATGTACCACGGCTTTTTAATCCACTCATCTACTGATGAGTAATCCCACTTCTAGGACTATATGCCAAGAAACCAGAAACACCAATCAAAATGGATATATGCCCTGGCTGGCTTGGCTCAGCGGATAGAGCGTCAGCCTGAGGACTGAAGGGTCCCAGGTTTGATTCCGGCCAAGGGCACATGCCTGGGTTGCAGGCTTGATCCCCAGTAGGGGGTGTGCGGGAGGCAGCCGATCAATAATTCTCTCTCATCGTTGATGTTTCTATCTCTCTCTCCCTTTCCCTTCCTCTCTGAAATCAATAAAGAAATAAAAAAAAATGGATATATGCATCCCTATGTTCATAGCAGCACAGATTTGGAAACAACCTAAGTGCCCATCAGCAGATAAGTGGATAAATACTTTTTTTATAGAACACCCTGCTCATTCCTTTTTCTTAACTTAATCTCCGCTTTCTCTTGGCCTACCACTTCTTTTGGTGCCATTTAGGAGTAAGGACTATTCATTCTCCCATGTCTTTTTGCCTTCAAGTAGAAGTTGAATCAGCCCACTTCAAATTCCAAATTAATTGCTTTTTCATTCTTACATAAAAATTCTTCCTTTGAAATTTGTTCTTCTTCACCTTTTCTCTTTATTACTGTCTCCCTTTTGCTTACTGTTTGCTGATCAAAGCCTTTGCCATTTCTTTATCAGTTTTCTGTCCATTCCAAATTCCACCATCATTTTGGATGACTTCAGTGACTAGGTAGGCCATTCATCCAACACAGTAGTTTCATAATTCTTTATTCTTTCCAACTTCAGTGATCTTCATTTCCATTCTTTTTTAACATCTTACTCTCATATTTAGATCTTGTGAGATGAAAGGGTGAGGGCTACACCCTCCATCTTGCCCCAGAGTAAGGGCTACACCCTCCATCTTGCCCCAGGGTAAGGGCTACGCCTTCCATTCTTACCCTGGATCCTCCATTTTTGGGCAGCCATGTGCTTGGCAAGGAGCTTCTTCCCGGAAGCCCAAGCCTCTGCTAGCCACACCCAGGACTTCTTTAAACTAACCAATGACAATCAAGGGAAGTGCGCGCCATAGATATGACCACATCCTGTGTAACAAGACACCAACTTGCGCCTGGCCAATCGGCAGGGCCCACAGTCCTTTCTCCTCCCCTTACTCCAACCCCCTATAAAACCCCTCTCCACACAGAGTTCTTTCTCTCTGTCACTTGACTTGCCGTTGCGTCGGTGAGTGTGGTCGGGGAGCCGAGCTAGCTCGAATAAAGACTCTTTGCTTTTGCATCGGACTCGGGTGGCTCCCTGGTGGGCTTTTGGGGATCTTGAAATCCGGGCATAAAATGAGACACTTTGAAATCCTGACTCTTTTATACTATCAACTGACCACAGTCTCCCAGCTTTCCACTGGTGTTCTGTTTCCTTACATAAATTATCTGCTGTTGGACCTTATCAAGACCTCTGATTTCTTCAATCCTTCTATCTCTCCCCGTCCCAATTTATCAACCAAATAAATTAGCCAGATAGTGGCTAATGTAAGTAGAAAAGGAATTTATTAGAAGTTAGCAGGGAGCTCACAAAATCTACAGGGAATCTGGAGAATGAACTTGGACAACACAACCAGCCCAAACCAAGGAGGTTGTACGGCCAAGGTCATGCTACAAGGACAGTTTGGTTAATTTTCTACTGCTGTGCTGAAACTGGACAACCAATGGGACCAGGCTGCCTGTCACTATTTAAGCCAATTAAGCAGAGCCGGTGTTGAGTCATATATGAGTGTTTATTCCAGTCCTTCCGGCAGCATGGGAGAACAGCAGGTCATCCATCAAAATCTGCTCTGCCCCCCTCCATAAGCCAGCTGCTTATATTCGGTAGGAGAAAGATTACATGGGAAAGTAGGCAAGAGGAAAAAATATGGGCATGATGGTTACACGTTGCAGGCAATGTGGGCTCCGGGCAGGCCATCATTATTTGGGCAACAATGTTGTTAATCTTTCTGTGATAATAGACAGTTCTTGGATGAGAATGGACCCCATTCCAAGGTTGACTCCCAGGTCCCAGGGGTGTTCAACCCCCAGCCAGGTTAGAATGTGTTTTCTCTCTATATATTTTTTAAAAATCTGTTTTTATTTATTTCAGAGAGGAAGGGAGAGAGAGAGAAAGAGAAACATCAGTGATGAAAGAGGATCGTTGATTGGCTGCCTCCTGCATGCCCCACCCTGGGGATCAAGCCCGCAACCTAGGCATGAAAACTGATGAAGAAATGCCAAGGAATTGAACCATGAGCGCTTAGTTCATAGGTCAACACTCAACCACTGAGCCGCGGTGGGTGAATGTGCTTTTTTTAATCAGAATAAAACAATCATGGTCAACAGAGCATGATTAATATTTCTTACAACTAATAGCTAGTCCCCAATATTCTATTTCTGTCTCTAACAGCACTGCTGCCCTTGAACCAATGTTAACTAAATTCTTGCTGTTATTGCTTTTTCCATCCCATATGTAATTCAAAAACTCCCTACTTTTTTGTATTAGCTTCTTAAATTCAAAATCCTGCACAAGAATATTGATTGGCTGAGCCTGGGTCACGTTCCTATTCCTTTACTACCCGAAGACTGGGAGAGGGAAGAGCTATCCTTTTTGGCTTCTTTAGTGAGATGACATTGTATTCTGCTAATACACACAACAGGAATTCCCTCAAAATAGGAAGTATTTGGATCCTGGTTGCCAAAAAAAAAAAAAAAAAAAAAAAAAGGAAAAGGAGAGGAAGAAGAGGGGAAAAGCAGGAGAGCGAGGTGGAAGATGAGGTGGAGGGGGAGGGGGAAGAGGAAGAGGAGAAGGCAGAGGCATCCATGAATGTCTACTTTAGTCTCCTACTGGCTTGTGTGTGTGGGGGGAGGAACTTTGCTTAAAACTGTTTGATCTAACTTCAACCTCCTTATTCTCAGTAGAGAATCTTGCTTTGTATTCTTAAAAATGGTAATCATTAGCCCTGAACTCCCTCAGCTTGTTGTCTCTACCTTGAAACACATGTTTAACACTCCTTTCCCGCCTTCCCTTAGTTATTTTAGTACAAGAGCGCTCCTTTTCTCATTTGTATTCATGACCTCATCCACTTTTTTCTTCTCCAGAACTTACTTTCATTAATTAAGCCTTTCATCTTTTTAGTTGAGTATTTATTAATATCTCCTTTATGCCAGACATTGTTCAATGCCAGAGACATAAAAATGAACTTGATATAGATGCGAAGGACTTAGTATTTAGTGGGAAAACAGACACAAATAATTGATTGCAGTGCAATGATTTGATCACAATGAAAATTACTTGTGTAATTTTTTAAAATATCTTATTTTCTATTAGAATGTCAGCACATCAGTTTTGTTCTCTACTGTGTCTCAGTGTCTAGTATATCATAGGTGTTCAATGAGTATTATTTCATGAATGAAGAGAAATAAGCACAGGGTGATGTGTAAGCATAGAGGACGAGTACTTGGCCTAGTCTAGAGAATGAGAAGGGAGATGGTGTCTATGTGTGTGTGTGGAGGCTTGTTGGAAGAGATCGAAAGAGTGGCTTAAAGGTTTACAAGTTTGCCCAGCCAGCGTGGCTCAGTGGTTTAATGTTGAGCTATGAGCCTGGAAGTTACGGTTCGATTCCTGGTCAGGGCACATGCCCAGGTGGCAGGCTCAATCTCCAGTGTTGGGTGTGCAGGAGGCAGCAGATCAGTGATTCTCTCTCATCATTGATGTTTCTGTTTCTCTCTCCCGCTCCCTTCCTCTCTGAAACCAATAAAAGTATTTAAAACAAAAAAAAAAAGCAGGGAAAAAATGGGAGAGTACCAGCTTGAGAGAGGAGCAGGAACAAAGGTTGGGAATGGAGGAGCGGTGGATGGTTTGAGCAGTTAAAATAGTTATTAACAGTTAACATCTATTTAATATTTACATACATATTCTAAGTATTTATATACATTTTCTCTTAATACTTACAATGTTCTGTGTTTAAGGCATTATTCTCATTTTAGAAAAGTATGTTTGATCTTTAGGGAAACTAAATAGCTTGCCCAAGCCCACTTAGTCTATAAAGGTTAGAGTAGGAATTTGTTTGGGGTTGTTTCTGGCTGCAAAGCCTGATGTTCTTTAAAACTACCCTGTTAATTAATGTAGTGATTCCCAAACTTGGCCACTCATCAAATCCCCTGAGATACTTTGTAAAAATACCGGTTCCTGGCTCTATTCAGGATACTGAATCAAGTTAATATAAAGGATATCATTTTTAAGAGCACACTTAAGAGTTAGTATCTAGTAAACACCCATGAGATTGCATGGGGGATGGAGGATACACAATAAATGCGTTCTTACTGTTTAACACAAAATACTTCTAAGATTCTTATTTTATCAACATTGATAAACCTTCAGTCAGTATACAACATATTTTAAAATATACATGATAGTCTGAAATGTGGCATCTTTTGTAGTAGTTCTGTTATAAAAGTGTGCTTGTTAATTAGTTCTGGTATTATTTCACCATCTGATCATCTTGTAAAGTGCTTATTTCCACATATGGTCATTTCACTTTTGCTAAATGGGCACTCTATAAAAAGTAACATTTTCTAGAACACCTGCTTACATGAAATTTCTGTGAAAATAAATGTATTATTGCTAATATTTTCCTCCAAGCTTGGCAAAATTGCATAAACTTACTGAAAACCTACATATTAATTTTAGCTTCATTTAATTTTTGAGATATTATTTCTGATTTTGAATTAGATGTAATCATGAATTAAATAGAATTACTTGGATTACCAACCAACCAGTTTCTCATATATATCAAGGTTATAGTTTAAACATGTTCTGTAGCAAGAAATTGTTTCCAGAGCACAATGATGAATTATGGCTTTATTTACAGTTCTATATTTTTAAAAAATATTTTTATTGATTTCAGAGAGGAAGGGGGAGAGAGAGAGAGAGAGAGAGAGAGAGAGAGAGAGAGAGAGAGAGAGAGAGAGGCTGCTTCCCGCACGCCCCACACTGGGGATAGAGCTCACAACCTGGGCATGTGCCCTGACAAATGCTGACCTCCTAGTACAGTGGGGCCTTGACTTACAAGTTTAGGAGCTTGTTAACTCAAATTACTCTGTCGATTCAATGCAAAAAATCGGCTGAGAGACAGCTGGTATCTCAAAAAGCTCGTTAGTCGGGACACTCGTAAGTCAAGGCCCCACTGTAGTTCATAGGTCGATGTTCAGTCACTGAGCCAAGCAGGCCAGGCTTTACACTTCTATTAACATGACTAATCAAGAGTTAAGTAAGATTTTTTTCCTGCTGAAGGGGAACTGAGTATGGATCTTTAAAAAACATTTTTAAAATCTCAGTAAACACATTTTTTCATTTGTGGTGGCCATAGTCAATACAATGCTTTTAAAAAACAAGTGATTAGTCCTTACAGTAGAGAAGAATAAACCAAACTCTGGTCCATGACCACATAAGCATGTTTCAGAGGGGGTTTTTCCTGTAGTTGAGAGGGCTAAATGACATCAAATTCTCTTTTATCTCGAGATTCTGTGGTTTTTAATTGTGACTTTATTTCTGCACTGACC
Organism: Myotis daubentonii; assembly: GCF_963259705.1. Taxonomy (NCBI): domain Eukaryota; kingdom Metazoa; phylum Chordata; class Mammalia; order Chiroptera; family Vespertilionidae; genus Myotis; species Myotis daubentonii. The sequence goes on from NC_081859.1 coordinate 13,667,466, forward strand.
TAAATATGTCATTAGCCAAGCACTTCATGGAAGTTTCTAAAAATTTGTATAACATCTTAATCTGTTGTGTGTTAATAACTAATGAAGTGCCCTGATTGATGTTTCTCTCTCGTTGTTGTTTCTAACTCTATCCCTCTCCCTTACTTTCTGTAAAAAATTAATGAAATATATTTAAAAAATAACTAATGAAGATATATGGACTCTGATTAGTACTTTTGTGGCGAAATGGCACCAGAATGTTACTGGTGATTGGACCTCGGTTCAGCAACCTCGGCACTTGAGCTCTGGCTAAGAAAGAATTCAGAGCCAAGACTCAAATACAAGGAAAAGTTTATTTAGAAAGTCACAGAGGGCCAGGCTGGAGTGGCTCAGTTTGTTGAGCGACATCCCATGCACTGGAAATTGCTGGTTGGATTACCAATCAGGGTACATGCCTGGGTTGGGTGTTTGACCCCCAGTTGGAGAGTGTACAGAAGGAGGCTGATGTTTCTCTCTCGCTTCAATGTTTCTCTCTCTCTCTGTCTCTCTCAGCATGCCCTTGGGTGAAGATTAAAAAATAAATAAATTAATTAAAGTTAAAAAAAAAAAGGCACAGAGGTAGAGGAAGTGAGCTGTGGAAGAAGTGAGCCAGCTGGGCTGTGTGGGCTCAGGAAATAAGTTACAGAGGCAAAAAATGGGTCCTTGGAACTTAGGAGAAAGAAAGCAAGGATGTACACACCTGGGGGGAAGGAGAGGGCAAAAGGCGAGGGTCGCACTCCAGAGAGAAAGAGCACACACTGAGTCCTCCATCCTGAGGGTTTTTATTTGCTCTCTAAAGGCGGAGATCTTAGGAAAGGGGTGGGCAACCCCTGGCACGCGTGCCAAACATGGCACGCCAGTAACTTTTGCTACACGCGAAACCCTCTCTTATAATCTTCCATTTACAATTTTTGTGAACATTTGAATGACTTAAATGTTAAATTACAAGGAACTGGCAAGACACTTGATGTTATGTTTGGTTACATAAAGGCTTTTGAAAAGAAACTGGAAGTCTTTCAGAGGGATGTGGATGGTAAGAGATTTAGATATTTCCCAAACCTCAAGAGGCACATCAAAGACCTCCCAAAAGATGACAGAACAGACTGTCAAAGCCTTCAAAAGCTGTTTTTAAACATCATCGAGTCAACTATTGAGCAGTTCTTCTCAAGATTTGCGAAATTCAGAGAACTGGAAGAGACAGCACAATTCATGAGGTTTCCAGACAGCATGAAACTGGAGGAACTAAACTTACAAATGTTTTCATGGATAGACATGGCTGACTTTGAAATGCAGTTGTTGATTTTCAGAGTAGCTCAATTTGGAAGCAGAAATTTATTGACCTTAGAGTTGACTTGGAAAACATTGAAAAAAAGCGATTAGAGACAGGAGTACCAGAGAGAAGTGTCGAAAACGAACTATTGAGGACTTGGAATGCCATTCCAGAAAATTTTTTCTGTTTAAAAAACTTAGCAACAGCGTTACTCTCCATGTTTTCATCCACATACGTGTGTGAATCTTTGTTCCCAGTGATGAATTTTGTTAAGTCTTGTAATAGGAGTAGCCTGACGGATGAAAGTAGTAGCTCGTGCATATCTCTGAAGGTTACGAAATAGAAACCTGATGTAAAATCTCTGTCATCAGTGATGCAGCAGCAAAAGTCCCACTGATAATATCAAACGGAGTCATAAAGTTTTCTGTCGGACTATCCGTGTACATGCATACATTAAAAAATAAATGTATTTTTCATCATCATATACTGTGTTTTTGTCGCTCGAATGAATTTTATTATTTCTTCAAGGTTCTTCACATACGTACACCTTAAGAGATAATCAAGTAGGCGTAACATGTTCTCAAAAAATTAGGGTTGGCACGCAGAAGAATTTTGAGTCAGAGATTTTGCTGGTTTTGGCACATATTCACAAAAAGGTTGCCCACCCCTGTCTTAGGGAAAGTCCCAGGGGAGGATCTCAATGGAATATTCATCAGCTTTCCAGGTGTTGTTCTTTCCGGGTTGTGGTTCCTACTTATTGGTTGGTGCCAGGGTAGGGGGTCATCAGTCATCACATCTGGTCCTACAGTCCACCATGGCACATGTGGTGCCACCTTTCCCCCCTTCCCCATACCCCCTCTGTTAGCCTTGCTGCTTTTCTGGGCCTGGAGCTGAAACACAACTGAGGCCTGGTTTGACCAAAACTCTGTCAATAGACCCAGGACTTTATTCCTAAGGTTATTTGATGTGGGTCAGAACCTCATTGTCCTGAGGGATTAATGCTTAAGGAGTGGTCATGCAAGAGCTCGCATGGAAGTCCTTTGAGGCTCTTCGCTGGCTCCTTTGTTTCTCCTCTAAGGGAGTCGACCACATGACTGGCGACAGGCCAGGGGAGGAAAGTCAGGGGAGGGTCTGAACCGCATGGCCATCGATATGGAAGTCAGGGGGTCTAAACCTCAAGAACAGCAATCCCCCAGGGGAGGAGCGGTCAGCCCGGGGGTGAGGTCCCTGTTTTCCCAGTTTTGCCCAGTGCTAGGCACCCGGGGCTTTCCACCCTGGTGATAGTCCATGCCAGGCCTGTTGCTCTTGCTCTGCGCACGCCTGTCTGTCTACTACAGTACAATTTACACAGATATATAGAGAGAAGCACAAAATTTTTTACTCAGTGATTATACATTTGTTCACATTACATTTTATCCTAATAACTATATAGGTTAAAATATATTTCTTAAAACATAATAATTTCCTTAGGTACTGCATTCATTATATATTCTAATAATCCTCAAGATTTTCTTCTATATAAAAGTTATTTTTTTCATGAGATATTTTAAAATCAGAGGCATTGTTTCAGTTGTTTTGAAATGTTGATTTGAGCAGTGAGTTGCCAAATATTTTTGCAACCACTAACACCCATTATTTAGACATCATGCAGAGACAAGTGTTATAGTTACACTTTCATTTAAATTTGAATAGTTTAAATGTATTGCTCTGACAATAAAATTTTCTAAAGCTTTTATTAGTTTGTCACATAAAAATGCTAATAGGTTAATATAACTTTCTGACATGTTACGTACCATGGTATTTTAGCCATTCTTTGGCAAGAATATACAGACAGTCTGACTATAATTTTCATGAAAAGGGCAAGAAGGGGAAAGTGATGCTTTAGTTTGGGTTTGGCTTGCTAGTTGGCTTCATTACCTGGAACCTTGGATAACAGTGCTCAGAATTGTTAAACCCCTTTTATTGTTTAATATGTATGCCCTTTAATTTTATAACAACTGTACATTTGAGTTAGGATGCAGTGTATTTATTTACCATTTTTAAGTGCAGTTCAGTGACATTAAGTACATTCACATGGTTGTGCAACCATCGGCCACCATCTATTTTCAGATCTTTTTCGTCATCCCAAACAGAAACTTTGTACCCGGTAGTATTCCCAACCCCACTGCTGGCAACTACCATTCTACTTTCTTTTCTCTATGAGTTTGACTATTCTAGATACCACCTGTAAATGGATTCATGCAGTACTTAACCTTCTGTGTCTGGCTCATTTCACTTAATGTCTTGAAGACATTCAATCATTTTGTAGCATGCATCAGAATTTAATTTCTTTTTAAGGCTGAGTAATATTCCATGCTATGTATATACCACATTTTGTTTATCCATTCATCCATCTATGGACCTCTGGGTTGTTTCCACTTTTTGGCTATTGTGAATAATGCTGTTGTGAGCATTGGTATACAAATATCTGCTCAAGTTCCTGATTTCAGCTCTTTTGAGTGTTCATCCAGAAGGGGAATTTCTGGGTCATATGGTAATTTGATGGTTAACTTTTTGAGGAACTGCTGTACTGTTTTCTAAGGATGATACTATTATTGTCATCATTTAAGTAGAGGAAACAGGCACAGAGAGACTCAGCCACTTGCCCAAGATCTCACAGCTAGTATGTAGAAGAGCCAAGTTTGAGCCTAGATGTCTAGCTCCAGGGCCAGTGCTCTTAATCAGATTACTATACCTACTGTCTCTGCTGTATCAGCTTTAGCAATAATGGAACATTATGCTCTCCTAATTGGGGAAGATTGGCTGATACCAATCTTTTGAGAATTGGACTATATCAAACCAATATTTTTCTTCCTAATTGGGGTTGATTTTTTTTTTACATGACTAAGTTGTTGTAATTTGTACTCTTAAAACTTTTCCAGAACAGTTGTAGATAATTATACAGGAAAGTCTTTAGCATTAGTCTACAAAATAAAAACAACAATGAAAGGACACTAACATAGTATATTAATAACAAGAAGCCTGACTCAAAAATTGTCATTACAAAACTTAGAAACATTTCCTTTAAAAGGATATTCTATACGTTGGCTGTTTCACTAGCATTTCCCAATGCTGTTTACTTTCGGCATCTGTGTAAAAATGCATCTGATGCTATACACTTAAACCAAAGTACCCCTAGAAATACAGTATAAAAGCCCTAAGCCCTTAATATCTCCCCTTAACTTGTGTGACAGATTAACATATAATAGCAATTTCCTTTTAACATGTACTGATGCCTAGGGCATTCAGAATACCTTACATCATTAAGTATGATGTTCTTCATGGTTTAAAAAATATATATTTTTATTCTTTTCAGAAAAGAGGGGAGAGGGAGAGAGAGATAGAAACATCAATGATGAGAGAGAATCATAGATCGGCTTCCTCCTAGGGATCAAGCCTGCAACCTGGTCATGAGCCTTCATCAGGAATTGAACCATGACCTCCTGGTTCATAGGTCGACGCTCAACCACTGAGCCATGCCGGTCCAGCTGGGTCTTTGCGGGTTTTTCATAAGTACCCTGTTGAGGAAGTTCCCTTTCATTCCTAGTTATTTGAGTGTTTTATCATAAAACAATGTTGAATTTTGTCAAATACTTTTTTTTTGTCAATTGATATGATCATGTGGGTTTTTCCCCCCCTGTATTCTATTAATGTGGTATGTTACATTGATTGATTTTCATATGCATTCCTGGGATTAATCTCATTTGGTCATGGTGTATAAACCCTTTTATATGTGGCTGGAGTTGATATGCTATTTTGTTGAGGATTTTTGTGTCTATATTCATAAGGGATATTGGTTATAGTTTTCTTCTGATGTCTTTTTTTTTTTTGTTTGTATCAGGGTAACATTGACCTTATAATATGCATTGGGAAGTATTTCCTCCTCTTCAATTTTGGATGAGTTTGTAAAGGATTCAGTTAATTATTTAATCTATACACTTTAGATGTGGCACCATATATATGTTTGCATCTTAAATTTATGATTAGGAGCATACGTCACAAAAATACATTCAACAAAAAACAAGTGGAGACATGATCCACACTGTGATATGTAACTTGCACTTTCAATATTGGGAAAGTAGAATAGAAGGCACGTAAAGAAGTCTGATGAGATTGCTTTTCTCAATTTGTTGATTAATTGAAAGATAAATAAGGACCTGTTGTTAAGCTATTTTATAGCAATTTTTACCCTTTGAGTATAGGTACATTAACAAATGATGGAAGGCATGAAATAATGGCAGTATATTTACCATATACAGTAGTATTTTGGAAATTTTTACTCTCTCTCTCCTATACTAAGGCTTTTGAGAATATTTCTACCACACAGGTTTTCTGATCAATAGTTAAGTAACTTGGCTTTGGAAAGGTAAGATTGGGAATGGGAATTATCATAGAGTTGAGAAATTTTTGGCTATTATTAATATTTAAAACATTATTTTGCTATAAAAATTTTAAGCAAACATTTCATATTAGAATCATTTGGCAGGAAAATAAATGTCCGGAAACCTACCCTTACGTTATTAAGATGCTTCCAAAGAAAATGTTTATTTTACAGGGACACATTTGATTTAAAGCCAGTATATGTACAGACACATCAGAACTTATTGATGACGTTAAGTGAGGAATCACTGTGCTAAGCTAAACTTAAGAAATTCATCTTTCACTTTAATCAAGTAAAAATAAATTTTATTTATTTATTTATTTATTTATTTTTTAGTACTTAGATACTTTATTTATTTATTTTTTTTATTGCTAAAAGTATTACAAAGGGTATTACATATGTGTCCTTTTTTTTCCCCCCGCCCTTAACAATCCCCTGGCCGCCCTAAAAATAAATTTTAGATGCCTCAGCCGATGTGGCTCAGGGGTTGAGCTGACTCGTGCACCAGGAGGTTGCTAGTAACCCAGGGCGAGGGGGCCCATGCAGGAGGCAGCTAATCGATGTTGAGGTCTCTCACTCATCCATGTTTCTATCTCTTTCTTCCTCTCAGTTCCTTTCTCTCTAAAGTCAATAAAAACATATTAAAATAAAGAAATGAAGTTTTAAAAAATAAAATAGATTTTGGATGGATCAGAGTAAATATATTCTTATTTGTAGAAGAAAAAATAATTGACTATTCATCAGACATTCAGAAAAAGGATGATTTTGTCCCTCCTTCTTGTTCTTTTAAAGAACAAGTTTCTTTTTCTTCCCTCTCTCTTCTGTTTTCCCCCCAAAAAATAAATGGAAGTTGTAATGTGTTCTTCCCACAACCCATTGAATTGTCTTGCATATACACTGGGGGCACATGTATTCTGTATTTAGACAAAAATGAAACATTAGAATAATTCCCCTCTAAAGAATTTTTGGATAAAATGAACATCATTTGTACTTGACTTAGGAATGTGACATTAGCACAGTATAAGAAAGTGTGCTATAGCTTTGCGGTAGGCTGCCTTGGGGTGGTTTTCTGTCAGCAGCTGTGGAAATATTCACAACTCCGATCAAGACTTGGACTGAGCATCCTCTGATATTCCTGCTAAGATCCTAACTCAGGAACAGCCGAGTGGAGAGCTGCACAGGGCCAAGTAGGAGGGAGGGGCGTGGAACTTCCACGGGCTCTCTGGGTGCGATAGATACTCCTCCAGGACCTCCACCTGTTCACCAGCCAAAAGCTCCTCACAGGATATGTTTCTAAACTTTAAAAGATAAGGGATCTCAACAGCTGTGACTACCCAAGAATGAAAGATAATGGACTTTAAAGATATTCTTAAATTTAAAAAGCAGATATCAGCTTTGTGCACTGGCAGTGTTCCAACCAGTGAGATCTTCCCAAGGTACTATCATGAGTAATAAGGACCTTTCCAGTGCCTCACACAAATTCAAATGTATTCAACTCATTGTATTTCATTTAGATAAGAAGACAATACACAAGGGTGAATTGTGCAAGATGGATCATCCTATATAATAAAAGGCCAGAGGCGTCATGACCGAAAGGACCAGAGACCAGACCACCATGGCCCGTCGTGGGCTGGCCCCGCTCCCAAGCAAGCGGTTAGGGGCAATCAGGCAGGCAGGGAGAGTGGTTAGGGGAGATCAGGTAGGCAGACTAGCGATTAGGGGTCATCAGGTAGGCAGACTAGCAATTAGGGGTGATCAGGTAGGCAGGTAGAGTGGTTAGGGGTGTTCAGGTAGACAGACCAGCAGTTAGGGGTGATCAGGTTGGCAGACAAGTGGTTAGGGGCAATCAGGTAGGCAGGCCAGCAGTTAGGGGAGATCAGGTAGGCAGACAGCCCCTCACAGGGCTGGTCCCACCCCCCGGCAAGCAGTTAGTGGTGATCAGGTAGGTAGGCAAGTGAAAGATGGAGGCTTAGGCCAACCAAGCCATCGCACCCCAGCCTGTCACCTGCAGAGGGAGGCCACCAGTGGCAGGGGACGGGGGACAGCGCTGCACAGATGGCAGGCAGTGACAGTGGTGAGGGTGGGGCCAGCTGCCTGCAGCCTGGGAAGGAAAGCCCCAATAGGCCCTGATCTCAGGCCAGGCCTAGGGGACCGAGGGTCCCGGATTGTGAGAGGGCGCAGGCCTGGCTGAGGGACTCCCTCAAATGCATGAATTTTTGTGCACCAGCCTCTAGTTAAAGAATAATTATAACAATGAAAAATCAGAAACAACCTAAATGTCTACAATTTGGCGTTTGGCTAAATAAATTATGATAAAGCTCTATAATACAATGCCAGTCACTAAAATGATAATATAATATTTTTGAGAGTGAAAGACACTTAGTTTATTGTTGAAAAATTGGATTACAAAAAGACAAGAGTAATTAACTGTGGTAGGATTTGAAGTGATCTTTACTGAATCTAAACTCTTCCATACCCTTTTCTTCCTCCAGTAATCATGATGATCAGAAAGGATATAAGACCGTTTTTTATTTTAGAAAAAACGAATCCAAACTGACCTGGAAAATCGTTTGACACAGGTTAAGTCTTTTAAAAAAATCAGGTAGGCAGGTAGATTTTCAAAATCTTCATTATTGAAAGTATTACATGTCCTGGCCGGTTTGGTTCAGTGGATAGAGCGTCGGCCTTCAGCCCAAAGGATCCGGTTTCGATTCCTGTCAAGGGCACGTACCTCGGTTGCAGGCTTCTTCCCGGCCGGGCCCAGGTCAGGGCGTGTGCAGGAGGCACCAGTTGATGTGTTTCTTTCACATCGATGTTTCTCTCTGTCTTTCCCTCTCTCTTCCACTCACTCTTAAGGATCAGTTGGAAAGGTATCCTCAGGTGAGGATTAAAAAAAAATTATTATATATGTCTCCCATTTCCCCCATCGACCCCTTCCAGCCTACTGGTTAAGTCTTTATTATTTAAAGAGCGCAAAAAATTTAAGAAAAAAATGGAGGAACTTATGGAGAACATGAACAGATAATATATAACAGGAAATAGAGGTGATAAACCTATGGATCATTATTCAGATTCATTTGTAATCAAAGAAGTGTAGATTAAAATGAGATGGCATTTATTTTTACTTGTTAAATCAGCAAAAGTTGTTCACTGCCATGTAAGAAAAATTAATATCAATAATTGTAGGATATTCCTTTGGTACTATTAAAAATGGAAGATTATGGAGATTATGTTGCAGCCTGGAAAAAACATAACAGTTGAGTGAAATAATTAGGAATTAAAGTTTTTAAACTAGTTAGGTGGGATAGGGAATGAGAGAGAGAGCAGGATCCCTCAAGTGAGAAAAATCTGGATTCAGTCCCACTCTGCCACTTAGTAATTCTGCAGTCTTGGGCCAGTGTATGAACCTCTCTGAACTTTGATTTTTTTTTCCTAAAAATGAGATGCTTACCTCTCTGATTATAAATGTAGACATAGCACCTGACCAGAAGCTGATATAGTGTTCATTCAGTAAGTTTTTGTTGAATGAATGAATGTGGTTACTAAGTGCTATATGTAACAGGTGTATATGAAGAAAGATTAGAGGAAAATTATGGTGCTTATGTAGGGTAAAGGGAATATGAATTAATTGACATTTTCCCCATTTTCTATAATTTGATGGTATTTATAATTAAAATAATTATCTAAACTCATACTTTTAAAAATCTTTTCCTTTTGGGTGTCCTATTGTACTTACTATTTGAAAAACAAATCTTGAGACTTATTGCATTTAAAATATTATTTCAAACACCTTGTTGTCAACCTCAACCCCTTTCTTTCTCTCTGCACCTTACATCAAACCTATCAGCAAATCTTGTGGCTCTACCCTTTAAAGTATATACCTGAAACCCTACCATTTCTCACCACCTTCACTGCTTCCATTCTGGTACAAGTCACCATCAGTCTCTGACCTGGAATACTGCAATAGCCTCCTCTCTGGTCTCTCTGACTCCACCCTTGTTCCTTTCCAGTATATGTATTGATTTTTAGAGAGAGAGGAAGGGAAAGGGAGAGAGAGAAACATTGATTTACTGCCTCCCACATACCGCCTACCAGGGATGGAGCCCACAAGCCAGGCATGCCCCCCAACTGGGAATTGAACTGGCAATCTTTCAGTGCACGGGACAGTGCTCAACCAACGGAGTCACACCAGCCCGGGCGCTGGTATATTCTTAGCACAATAGCCAAAGTGAATATAAGCCAGGCCATGTCACATCACTGCCGAGAAACCTGCAGTGATTTCTCATCTCATTGAAAGTAAAAGACAATCCGTAATGTAGCCCCTGTATAGAATCTGTCTTCCACCCCAAAACTCATCTTTCTGACCTTATTTCTTGTCATTCTGCTTTTCAGTTCTCTCTGCCTAAAAATTATTCCTGCAGTTATTTATAGGGCTCTTTCCCCTCCTTTGGTTTGCCTTGATGTCAACTTACCATCCAGTAGGCCTCCTCAAGCCATCATACCACCCTTTTCCTCCACCGACACCCCTAGCACTCTTCACATCCCTTCCCTGCTTTATTTTTTTCAGCACCATTTGTCTTACTCCAAATCTTTTACCAAATATGTGTAAGCTTATGTATCTCCCCCAATAAAAAATCCCAGGGAGACCTAGCCAGTTTGGCTCAGTGGATAGAGCGTCAGCCTGGGACCAAAGGGTTCTGGGTTCGATTCTGGTCAAGGGCACATACCTTGGTTGCAGATTTCCTGGCCTGGGCCCTGGTTGGGGTGCACATGGAAGGCAACCAATCGATGTGTTTCTCTCACATCAATATTCCTCTCTCCCATTCTAACATCAATGGAAAAATATCCTCGGGTGAGGATTAAAAAAGTCTCATGGAGGCAGAGATTTTTTGTTCCTTGCTATAACCTGAGCACCTAGAATAGTGTCTAGTACATAGTAGGTACTCCATAAATAGTTTTAAATAAATTACTTTTTAATTGTCTCAAAACCAGTTGTTGCTTTTGTATGCTTCCCATCCCCCTACTTCAGCCCTCAAGTGTAGGAAAAGCAAGGCAGGTGGGCAACTAGTGCACCCCAATCAATATCGGTGGCACTGATTCCTTGGCTTCTCAGGCTACGCTTGAGATAGAGGATAGGGTGTGTGGGAAATGTTCTATATCTTCATCTGGGTGGTGGCTCCATGACTAAATACTTATGTAAAAACTCATGAAGCTGTGCATTTAAGATGAGTGCACCTTTGGTACTAAAAAGGTCTAAAAAATGTTTGTTCCCTTCTTTGAGATCGCCCGAGGAAGTTAAACACGCTAAATGACACATGAAGATGATTAGGAAAGAGCTCTGCATATTCTTTCTTATTGAGCATTTGTAGTTTATTGAAATTTTTCTGTTGAATTCAAAATTAAAGTAAAATAATTTTTATTTACTTTGTCTTTTACAGAGTTAGCAGTAGCAGACTTGCAAAGAAAAATCAGAGAGGCGTTTGAAGTGTTTGACCATGAGCTGAATAATACAGTGGATGTGAGGTTTGGAAATATTTTTTTTGTTCTTATTCTAAATTTACTGATACAATTCATAAAAATAGAAGAGGGCTCTTTTTTCTTTTTTAAACATTCCTTGGATTTATCATGCTATTTTAAGTATTTGTGTTGCGGTGCCCTGTAAAAGGTCTTTTTGCTAACTACTGCTTCAGATCCATACTATTTTTTATTCTTTATAGTCTGGTGAAAAGAATATATCTACATTGCCTGTTCCAAACTAATTCTGTGAGTTAGAGAAACTCTACTGTAGCAATAGTGCTAGACCAAAAGTTGGCATTCAGTAAATATTTGTTGAGTGAATGAATAGATTTATTTTAAAACTAGAGGCCCAGCGCATGAAAATTCATGCCCTGGAGGGGGGTCCCTCAGCCTGGCCTGCTCCCTCTCATAGTCTGGGAGCCCTCAGGGGCGGGAGGCGACCCGGCGATCAGGGGAAGGCGACGCCCCATCACACCTCTGTTGCTGCCACGGCCGGCAGCGCAAGCCTTGGCCTGCCCTGGTTACCTGAGCCTTGGCAGCCCTGGGTGGCTGGGCAGCTGCCATTCAAGGCTTGCCTGCGTCTCGGGCTGGCCCTGGGTGGCTGGGAGGCTGAGGGGACCCGGGGTCTCCGGAGGCAGGCACACGGAGCAGCTGGGCCCTCCTGGGCCATCTTTGAGGACGGGGCAGTCAATTAGCATATTCCCTCGTTATTGGCTGTGGGCACCACCATCAGCCACAGTGGGTGGAGGGGAGCCCAGGTATTGTGTCTGCCGCAGCCAGTGGGTTTTCCATCACTGTGTGCAACATGAGATGCCTTGCTGCTTTCCACCGCTCCCAGGGGCAATTCTGAGGTCTGGAATCAGACTTCCTGAGTTCCAGGCCTGGCTTTGTGACTGTGAGTGACTTACTGATGCCCTCTGGGCCTCAGTTTCCATATTTCCCTCATAGGAGTATTTGACACAGCAGGGTTAGGAGACCCCTGTGTGTCCCAAGGACCCTTTCAGGGGTCTGTGAAGTCTAAACTATTTTCATAATAAATCAAAGACAGTATTTGCTACTTTCAATCTCATTTTTTTTTCACAAGTGTGTATGGAGTTTTTTAAAAGCTACATGTTATGTGATATTGCAACATATTGAATGCAGAACCAGATAGTAGAATTCAGGTGTCTTTTATTAAGCCAGACATGAAAGAGACTTGCAAACATGTAAAACAGCCATTCTTCTAATTAAAGTTATTTTTTGGTTTGGAAAACGTAGCTTATTTTCATGAAAATTATGTTATTAATGTAAACGCAGAATGGGTTTTTAAATTGTTCTTTCTAAATAAAGTAATAATATTTTTAAAATTTGATGTTTGATCTCTAATGCGGTACTTATAGATAAATATAACTCATATATATTAACAAACTCTTTGAGGATCTCAGTAATTTTTAAAAGTGTAAAGGGGAACTGAGATCCAAAAATTTGAGAACTGCTATTGTCAATGGTCATTTTTATTATTTTATTTATTTATTTAAAATATATTATTATTGATTTCAGAGAGGAAGGGAGAGAGAGATAGAAACGTCAGTGATGAGAGATAATCATTAATTGGCTACCTCCTGCACTCCCCCTACTGGGAATCAAGCCCACAACCCAGGCATGTGCCTTTCACTGGAATTGAACCCAGGGCCCTTCAGTCCACAGGCTGATGCTCTATCCACTGAGCCAAACGGACTAGGGCTGTCAATGGGCATTTTTAAAACTCTTAGAACATTTTTAGTTTGTGACAAATTTGCTTGGGATTTAATGCTTAGAACAATATTAGGTATTATTATTTAATTTATTCCACTTTATATTCTTGTGGTAAATAATTTAGATTTATTTTTCCTGTATTTAATCTGAGTTAACAATGTTATATTGTACATACAAAATTCTCATAAGACCTTTTTACTTATTTCTGTTTTGATATTTTAAGTTCTGAAACAGTTCATTTTCCTTGTTAAATAGTTTTGAAAGTTGAGGTATATTTTCAAAATCATTAGGAGCAGTTTTATTTTGCCTCATACAAAACATAGGACATAATATATTTTGACTTACATACATTTTCCTGTTCTGTGTTCAGATTTAAATCAATAATATTGATTGAAAATTAAGGTTTTGAATAGACAGTATATTTATGTGGGATAAAATTCAAAAGGTATAAAAAATATATAGTGACAGGTCAGTCTCTTCACCTCTAACTCCTGGCTATCCATTTCACCTTTCTAAAGGCAAGATTTGTTATAAGTTTCTCTGATTCTTCTAGAGATTGTCCATGCAAATACAAATGTGTGTGTGTATGTATGTATTTTTTTTTATAAATATATGTAACATAAAATTTAACATTTTAAAACATATTTAAAAGTTTAATGTCTGATTCAGTTTGGAAAACTATACACACTGGTTATGCAGTTTATTTCTTTAAATCGTTAAAAAATTTCAGTTAACAGCTGACAATTGTATTGTTAGTTTTAGGTGAACAACATAGTGATTAGACATTTATATAACTTATGAAGTTATTGCCCGCATAAGTCTAGTACTCATCTGACACCATTATTAGTTGTTACAATACTAGAGGCCTGGAGCACAAAAATTCGTGCACTTGGGGGGTCCCTCAGCCTGGCCTGCGCCCTCTCGCAGTCTGGAACCCCTTGGGGGATGTCCACCTGCTGGCTTAGGCCCTAAGCTGGCAGTCAGACATCCCTCTGGCAGCCCGTGAGCCCTTGGGGGATGTCTGACTGTGGCTTAGGCCCAGCGAGCGGGGCTAAGCTGCAGTCAGACATCCATAGTGGTGCTGAGGAGGCGGGAGAGGCTCCTGTCACTGTGCTCGCAGCCATCAGCCCGGCTTGTGGCTGAGCGGAGCTCCCCCTGTGGGAGTGCACTGACCACTAGGGGGCAGCTCCTGCATTGAGCGTCTTCCCCCTGGTGCTCAGTGCGCATCATAGCGAACGGTTGTTCCTGGTCGTTCTGCTGTTAGGGTCAATTTGCATATTACCTTTTTATTATATAGGATTATTGACTATATTCCCTATGCTGTACTTTTCATCCATGTGACTATTTTTATAACTGGTTATTTGTACTTCTTAATCCCTTCCTCTTTTTTGCCCACCTCCCCAAACTCTGTATCTATGAGTTTGTTTCTTTTGTGTTTGCTTTAGTTTGTTTTTTAGATTCCATATATAAATGAAATCATATGGTATTTATATTTCTATAAATTTAACATTTTAACCATTTTAAGGATACAGTTCCCTGGCATTAAGGACATTCATATTACTGCCATCTATCTCCAGAGTTTTTCATCTTTCTAAACTGAAGCTCTGTACCCTTTAAACCAGCGGTCGCCAACCTTTCAGACCTCACGGACCACCAGTGGCCCGCGGACCACCGGTTGGCCACCACTGCTTCAAACAATAACTCTCCATTTCCCTTCTCCCTAATTCCTGGACACCACCATTGTACTTCCTATTTCAATGAGTTTGACTCTTCTAGGTTCCTCGTGTAAGTGGAATCATACAATATTTGTTCTTTTGTGTTTGGCTTATTTCACTTAGCGTAATGTTCTCAAGGTTCATCCACATAGTAGCCTGTATCAGAATTTCCTTACTTATAAGGCTGTATAATATTCCACTGTGTGTATGTACCATACACATATATTGTTTATCCATCTGTTCATGGACACTGAAATTATTCTTAACTTTTGGCTATTTGAATAATGTGCTATGAACATCAGTGTACAAATATCTGTTGAAATCCCCGCTTTCAGTTCTTTTGGGTATAAGCCCAGAAGTGGAATATCTGGGTCATGATAGTTCTGTTTAATTTTTTAACACCACACTGGATTGTTTCCCAGGAGCTACACCATTTTACATTCCCACCAGCACAACACAAGATGCTTTCTTTCCAGTTTCTCCACACCCGCTCCATAACTTGTTAGTTTCTAAATTTTTTTTTTTTCAAATAACCAGTCTAATGGGTATGAAGTGGTAATCTTGTGGTTTTGATTTTTATTTCCCTAATGACTCTTGATGTTCAGCATATTTTCATGTACTTATTGGCCATTTTTACATCTTTGCTGCAGAAATGTCTATTCAAGTCCTTTGCCCATTTTTAATTGGATTGCTGTTCGTTTGTTTTTTATGTTAAGTTATATGATATATCTATATTTTTAATATAAGTGAGAGACTATGTAAACCTTTTGCATTTTTCACTGGTCAATATATCTGTGATTATTCTTTAAAAAAATTTTTTTATTGATTTTTTTAGAGAGGAAAGGAGAGGGGGAGAGAGAGAAATATGGAAGTGAGAACAAAACATCAATTGGCTGCCTCCCACACACCCCACCCCCTATTGGGGATTGAGCTGGCAACCCTTTGGTACACAAGACGGTGCCCAACCAACTGAGCCACACTGGCCAGGGCTGTGATTATTCTTTATTAATACACTAGAGGCCTGATGCATGAAATTTGTGCAAGGGCCTTGGCCCCAGCCCCCACCCGCTGCCGCTGTGGCTGGGGCCTCTGCCGCGTCTGCCACGGCCCCCACCTGCTGCAGCTTTGTCTGGAAGGAAGGACTTCCAGAAGGATGTCTGGTCTAATTAGCATATTATGCTTTTATTATATAGATAAAGAGCTTCCTCATTTATTTGTATGAATGAACCTTAATATATTGAATTAATCTCCCATCAGTGGCTATTTAGGTTGTTTCAAGACTTTTACTATAATAGTCCATGTTGCAGAGAATGTCACAGAATGCATGTTATTTTGCAAAAGTGAGAATTTTTCTCTAGAATAAATTCTTGGAAATATGTCAAACTGCATGAAGATTTTTGGTAGGTATTGCTATCTTGACAATATATTCTCTCATTTAATTATTTGAGCGTGCCCGTTTCCCCACTCCTGCTTAAATAAAGTTAAAATGTCACACTTCAATTTTTTTTTTTTTTTTTTTTTTTACCAATCTGATGTGTGAGAAATAGAAGCTTGGTGTTAATTTTCATTTCTGTAATTGTGGACATCTTTTCATATATCTAAATATGATTTGTATTTCCTTTTGTTTGAACTGGCAGTTCATGACCTTTCCCCATTTTTTCCCCATTTTTTCAATCTCTTTATACATTAAAGATCTTAGCCCTAGTGGATAGAGCGTTGGCCTGTGGACTGAATGGTCCCAGGTTCGGTTTCAGTCAAGGGCACATGCCTGTGTTGCAGGCTCCATCCCCAGTGTGGGGCTTGTAGGAGCAGCCGATCAATGATTCTCCCTCATCATTGATGTTTCTCTCTTTCTCTCCCTTCCTCTCTGAATAAATAAAAATATATATAAAAAATAAAAAAGTCAAAGGAAAAAATAATCTTGGGTGAAGATTAACAATAAATAAATAGCCCTGGCCAGTTTGGCTCAGTGGATAGAGTGTCCAGCCTATGGACTTAAGAGTTCCAGGTTTGATTTCGGTCAAGGGCACATGCCCAGGTTTTGAGCTTGATCCCCAGTGGGGGGCATGCAGGAGGCAGCCAATCAATGTTTCTCATCATTGATGTTTCTATCTCTCCCTTTCTCTCTAAAATCAATAAAAATATATTTTAAAAAAACAAATAAATAAATAAATCCTATATAATAAAGAGGCAATATGCAAATTGACCATCACTCCAACACACAAGATGGCCGCCCCCATGTGGTCAAAGATGACCGCCACAAGATGGTCAGCAGGGGAGGGCAGTTGTGGGCAATCAGGCCAGCAGGGGAGGGCAGTTGGGGATGACCAGGCCAGCAGGGGAGGGCAGTTGGGGTCAATCGGGCCAGCAGGGGAGCAGTTAGGCATCGATTAGGCTGGCAGGAGAGTAGTTAGGGGGTGATCAGGCTGGCAGGCAGAAGCGGTAGGGGCAGTCAGGCAGGCAGGCAGGCAGGCGAGCATTTGGGAGCCAGCAGTCCTGGATTGTGAGAGGGATGACCGACTGCCCATTTAGGCCCGATCCCGGTGGGCCATTGACATCCCTCGAGGGGTCCCAGATTGGAGAGGGTGCAGGTTGGGCTGAGCGACACACACCCTCCCCGTGCACAAATTTTGTGCACCGGGCCTCTAGTAGATAAATAAATAAATAAAATAAAACTGGGTGTTGTAAATGTTTCCCTCCACATCCCGCATGGTTCAGGGTTCAGGATCTGGAAGAGGAGCCGCACACAAATGAAAGAGTAGAGACAAGAGATAATTTGGAAATATTGGGGTGCCGGGGGTCCAGGCCTAGCGGGCCAGGGGTTCTCAAAGGTGTGGACGGAGTCGGCGAAGAATGATTTACACGGAGACAGCGTTCATAGCTCTCTAGCTCTCCTTAGTCTCCGTGGATCTTCCTGTGCCTGGCTGAGGCCACAGAGAGAGATCCTGAGGCAAGCTGAGCCTTTATTTTATAGTCAGAGGTAAACAAGGTAGTGGTTTCCATAGTTACACAGTTCTTGTGAGTTTCACTTGTTTTGGCCACTTCCTGCACTTCCCTCAGCCCTTTAGCTTCCCAGATAAGATCTGGGGAGCGTTATAAGGTCAAGCCTAATTATGCTAAGAGGACTGTGCCCTCTAAGCTGGGACTTGTTTGTGACTTTGCCAACAGGTCAGTCTGAGGCTTAACCCTCTATCGGCTCCCCACACCTGGGGTTTATTCATGCAATGATAGTTCACACATTTGAATGATAGGAATGACAAACTATGGCAATGTGTGTAACTTGGATACATTTCAAAAAATGTTGAGTTAAAAAATTACAAAAGGAAGAAAACATATATGAATTTTATTTATTTATTTTTTTCTTTTTTTTTTAATTAAATCTTTATTGTTCAGATTATTACATTTGTTCCTTTTTTTTCCCCCCCATAACTCCCCTCCTCCCAGTTCCCGCCCCACCCTCCGCCCTCACTCCCCACCCACTGTCCTCATCCATAGGTGCGAGATTTTTGTCCAGTCTCTTCCCACATCTCCCACACCCCTTTCCCCCCCAAGAATAGTCAGTCCATTCCCTTTCTATGTCCCTGATTCTATTATAATCAACAGTTCATTCTGTTCATCAGATTATTTATTCACTTGATTCTTAGATTCACTTGTTGATAGATGCATAATTTGTATCTTTACCTTTTTCTTCCTCTTCCTCTTCTTAAAGGATACCTTTCAGCATTTCATATAATCCTGGTTTGGTGGTGATGAACTCCTTTAGCTTTTCCTTATCTGTGAAGCTCTTTATCTGACCTTCAATTCTGAATGATAGCTTTGCTGGATAAAGTAATCTTGGTTGTAGGTTCTTGGTATTCATCACTTTGAATATTTCTTGCCACTCCCTTCTGGCCTGCAAAGTTTCTGTTGAGAAATCAGCTGACAGTCGTATGGGTACTCCCTTGTAGTTAACTGAGTTTCTTTCTCTTGCTGTTTTTAAGATTCTCTCTTTATCTTTTGCTCTTGGCATTTTAATTATGATGTGTCTTGGTGTGGTCCTCTTTGGATTCCTTTTGTTTGGGGTTCTCCGAGCTTCTTGGACCTGTAAGTCCATTTCTTTCACCAGGTGGGGGAAGTTTTCTGTCATTATTTCTTCAAATAGGTTTTCAATATCTTGCTCTCTCTCATCTTCTGGCACCCCTATAATTCTGATGTTGGTACGCTTGAAGCTGTCCCAGAGGCTCCTTACACGATCCTCGCATTTTTGGATTCTTTTTTCATTTTGCTTTTCCGGTTGGATGTTTTTTGCTTCCTCGCATTTCAAATCATTGACTTGATTCTTGCGCTCCTCTGGTCTGCTGTCGGGCGTCTGTATAATATTCGTTGTTTCAGTCTGTGTGTGCTTAATTTCTAGTTGGTTCCCCAATATAAGATCGAGGGTCTTATTAGTTTTCGTGTAGATCTCATTAAGTTTATCGGCAGCTTCTAAACAGTTCTTGAGAGACCTTAAAAGTGTGGTTCTGAACTCTATTTCTTCCATTGACAATTTTGTCCTGTTTCTTTGTCTCCGCATTTTGTTATGCTTCCTTGGTGCACCCCCTAGTGGTCTTTGTTCGCAGTCTTATAGATAAATCTTGATTGTTGTAGCTAATTCCAGGGAGGGTTTGACCTCCAGGCCAAGTGGCTATGAGAATCAGCTGTGTCAGCAGTGAGAGAACTTCTGTCCTCTAGGGAGGTGCTAATCTAGCCTTTGCCTGAGGCTATCCGGCAAATGCCTCTGTGCAGGGCTTGGGCGGGGCGGGTCGCACAGGATCAACAGGGTGGGCCGGAGAGAGCAGTTATGGCGGCTCTCAGTCCTGTCCCAAGGGGCTCTGCCTCTCTGAGTCCCAGCACCCGCTGCAAAGCTCGGAGAGAAAGCTGCACTCGCTCTGACCGAAGCCAGACAGTCCTGCTTCTCCCGTTTGAGTCTGGGTCCCTAAAGACTCGCCCGGATCTGGTGCTCAGAGTCTGCGACTCCCTCCCGATTGAAAACAACAACCGCGCCCTCCGCCGCCAGCCCGCTCCGCGCACTCCGCACCTCAGAATTTGACTTCAGCACTGCACCTCCTCTGAGTGTCCGTGTGCGTTTCTCTTTCCTCCTAGTTGTAGGACTTCCACTCAGCCAGCGTTCCTGTGGTTCTGGGTGATGTCCCTTCCGTTTTTTGATTTCACTTTTGAAGTAGTTGTTCAAAGCAGCAAACTCCGGCGTTAACCTCAACATATATGAATTTTAAACACACAAAATAATAGTGTCTATTGTTTATGAATCCAAAGACATTCATGGTTGTGGTCAACATTCTCTTCAGAATTGTGGTTGCATCTGCAGATGGGGAGAAGGGACGGAGAGTGGGACTTCAGCTGTTTCTGCAGTTTTATTGTTAAGGAAAAAGAAGCTGAAGCAAAATTTGGCAAACTGTTAATATCTGTTAAATCTTGGTATTGGATATATCAGTTACATTTTTCTATACTTTTTCTGAAATATTTCACAATTACACATAGAAATGTTTTTTGAAGAGTGGTTTACATCTTGTCTTTTCACTGTTTCACTTTCCAGATGTTTTGTAAAAAATTGGTTTGCTAATATTAGATTTTTGATGAACTGTGATTAAAAGAATCACTTAAAAGTTTTTAAAAATATATTTTTATTGATTTTAGAGAGAGGAAGAGAGAGGGGGAGAGAGAGAAACTGTGAGAGAGAAACATTGATCAGTTGACTCCCTGCACACTCCCAGACCAGGGATTGAACCTGCAACCTGGGTATGTGCCCTGACCAGGAATTGAACTGGCAACTTTTTGGTGCACGGGATGATGCTCAACCAACCGAGGGGGCAAAAGAATCACTTAAATTTGTAAAAAACCATCTTAAATTCTATCTCCTGAAATAACAATTGTTAATGTTAGAGAGCTATCATTCTAGACCTCTTTTTATCTATGTGTACTAGGATAAGTGGATAGAAGGGTAGGAATTTAATAAGAAAGAAAGAAAGAGAAAGGGAAGGAAGGAAAAAGAAACAAGTTATGGAAGAAAAAATTCAGAGCCAGAGGCTGAGATTGGTGGTCTCAGGGAGTGTACTTCCTGGGGCTTCTGGGCATACAATTCCTGTGGCCTCTGGGTGTGTACCCTCTGTGGCTTCCAGGTTCATACTCCTCCAACTGTTCTCCTTAATGTAGAAATAAAATATTGGATTCACTTGAAAAATGTCAGCCCTATGAAGTGTGGGAGACTTAATGCAAATGCAGAACAGAGAACAGTTCGTGGCAGTGTCTTCCTCAGCTTTGAAAGGCAGAGGGGATACAAACCAAAGCATTGCCGTGTGCTCAGAGGACCACAGGCATATTTGGAAATCTGGCTCCCTCTTCTTTTTCTGTTGGTCGTGTTCTTTGAGGCCAAATAATCTTTAAGTTTCCTCAGGTAATGCAAGTGTATTAAAGGGTATATTTGGAAGTGTGACACAAGGAGTAATTATTTCGATATGCCACCTCCATGACTGTAGTGTGAATGAAAAAGGGGCCCCACACTGAACCTGACAAGCTCAGGGGAAGCCTGCATCGTGGCCTTACAGACTCAGAGACGGACAGTGACCACATAGGACGGTCTGAAATGAACACTTCTTAACTAAAAGCGGGTGGTCATGTCCTAGGCTGGTATCTTCTTTGGCAAAGGTCAGTCTTTACTTAACAGAACCTGTGTATTGTCTTTTTGCATCTAAAATAACATACTAATATCAGGGTAATTTCTTTTTCCAAACCCCTCAGGATACAATCACTGCTCCAGAGCAGAAAACACCCCCCCCCATTGTTATTATATGTTAACTACAGGCCCAGTGCACAAAATTTGTGCACTCAGGGAAGGGGGTCCCTCAGCCCAGCCTGTGCCCTCTCACAGTTCGGGACCCCTTTCTCCTTACCGCCTGCCTGCAGCGGAGGCTGGAGAGGCTCCCACCACTGCCACTGCGCTCGCCAGGTGTGAGTCTGGCTTCTGGCTGAGCAGCACTCACCCTGTGGGAGTGCACTGACCACCAAGTGGCAGCTCCTGCGTTGAGTGTCTGCCCCCTGGTGGTCAGTGTGTGTCACAGTGACTGGTCTTTCCACCATTCAGTCGATTTGATATTAGGGTTTTATTATATAGGATTGTTAACTATCCTATACCTGCCTATGTAATAGAAGTATGTGTTTGTTTATTTTACTTTTTGTCCAATCCCAGATCATTCCCCTCCACCCTTTGTTTTCTCCTGCCTCCCTGATCTACTGATCTATCACCTATGGATTTATTTCCCCCCCTTAGGGGTTCCCCTTTTGATTCTGATGTATAAAATAAGTGGTAAAACTGCCATTTTCCAGAGCATTTTCTCAATCCATTGAGGTTTTGCTTCCTGGCAGTTGTCATCAGTTTGACTCAAACTCAAAAAATTTCTTACAGGTTTGGATGTTTCTTATGTTGACAGTAGTATTAAGCCACTGGGTGGAGGAGTTTGTTAGAGCACTGACCATTATCCTCACAGAGAGGCAGTATTGAATTTTCTCCACAAGAACCCAGGAAGGTTAGGGGCCCCTACACATCTTGGTGGGTTATGTCCTAGGCAAAAGTTGGTTGGTAGGGTGGCCTGTTCAGAGGGGGCTGACGGGGTACAGAAAAAGAGCCATCGTGGTCTTCTACTCCTGTCAAGCATGACATGAAGAGTATCTCCCTTTATAAAACTGCCTCCACAAATCAGAAACTGTGGATAGCAGATACATTTGTAGTCACATAACACAGTCCAGGAGTTGTTTGAAATTGCTCCTGATTTACTTGGTGGGGAGTGAGAAAGGGCCGAAGGTGATAGTAACGAGTGGTTCCACCTTGTACACAGAGCAGGTAACTCCATTTTCACAGTCAGTTGTAGCAGTGGCTTCAGTGTTCTGTGTATTCTAGATACAGGGAGTGACAGCACCTCATCCATTCCATCTGCAGAGATAGTAAGGCAAGATAGCCACGTCTGTTCTCCCCCAGGGAGGCGAGCAAGACAGGGTGGGATGGTGCTGTTGGAGCTGCACGGAAGGGCAGGATTTGGCTCCATTAGCAGGGTCCCAAGGAGCATGGGAATTCGTTATTTCTGTCTTGGAAGGACTCAGAAACAAGTGTTCAGAGGTGCCCATGTAGAATGCAGCAGTGAAACCAGGCCAGAAGCCAGCTATAAGTGCTGTAATTCAAGTAGGCTTTTGGTTAATTTAAAGGCATGGCAGCTACTAACCCATAGCCACCTTCTATTTCATTTTTTTTTTTAAATTACTGAGAAGTGCCACTCAAGTCTCTACTTTTTTCTGAAAACTACTGATGCATTTACAAAACAATTTCCAACCTACCACTGAGAGCTTATTTAGGCCATCTTTCCTTCGCTCACCTAACTCTAAGAATATTGATGTTTTTAACTAAAAAATGTATATTACTTCTCTCTCTCAGATATAAACTTAATAAAGATAAAATGGCTTTACTTTTGGGTTCTGAAATGTGTATAGCATTGTCTTCTATTTACATATAGTGTCAAGAATATTACCAGAGTGTATATAATTAGTTGTGTGGAGTTTTTAGGAAATGAATCAATTAAGGTGGGTTAGGGGTTATTTAGTGATGGATCTTGTTTGCTGTCCTAAGGAGCCCAGAGGGTATTATACTAAATGAAATAAGTCAGAGAAAGGCAAATACCATATGATTTTACTTATATGTGTAATTTAATGGACAAAATAAATGAATAGGGAAAACAGAAGCACACTCATAGATGCAGAAAATAAACTGATGGTTGCCAGGTGGGAAGAGGGATGGGAGGCTGGGTGAAAAGGTGAAGGGGTTAAGAAGTACAAATTGGCAGTTACAAAATAGTCACAGGGATTTAAAGTATAGCATAGGGAATATATAGTTAATAATCTACACTAATAAAAGACAAAGATGCTAATTGACTGTACCTTTGCTATGCCCATCAGCCAATCAGAAGAGTATGCAAATTAACCCAACAAAGATGGCCGTTAAATTTGCATACTGCAGGCGGGGCGGGACAGCGCAATCCGCCACCCGTCCGCCACCATCTGGGCCTCCCGTGTGCGACCCAGCGTGGGATTGGGCCTACCATCTGCCACCCGGGGAGCGGGCCTAAGCCAGCAGGTGGTTATCTCCCGAGGGGTCCCAGACTGTGAGAGGGCACAGGTCGGGCTGAGGGACACCCCCCCCCCCCAGTGCACAAATTTTTGTGCACTGGGCCTCTAGTATTGTAACAATTACGTATGGTGTCATACTTAACAGGGGGTCACTTCATAAGTTATATAAGTATCTAATCACTATTTTGTACACCTGAAACTAATATAATGTTGAATGTCAACTATAATGGAAAAAGAAAAAAAGATTAATGCATTCAACCACATAAGATGTTTTTAAAGCTAAAAAAATTTAGAAAAATCAAGAGATAAATGTTATTTGCAAAACACTGATATCCCTCATATGTAAAAGTGGTAATTCTCTGAAATTATGATTAGCCATAAATCTCCATTCTTTGACCATAGAGAAAAAAGAAATTTACTATGCCATTTTTGTAAAATTATTCATTATTTAAAAAACATTTTATTTTGAAATTAATTTTAGAGTTATAGAAATCCAAGAAATAATACAGTGTTCCTGTGTATCCTTCGCTCAGCTCCCCCTAATGGTCATATCCCACAGTGCTAATATCTAAAGATCTTACTGGACTTTGACCAGCTTTTCCACTAATTTCCCTTCTCTCTTCCAGGATCCAACCCAGAATCCTGTTGCATTTCATTGTCTTGTCTCTTTAGTTCTCCAATCTCAGACAGTTCTTCAGTGACCTTGATATTGTTGAAACGTCCTTGCTCAGTGATTTTGTGGAATGTCCCTCATGTTAGGTTTGTCAGATGTCCTCTCATGCTTAGATTAAGGTAATGCATTTTTGGCAAGAATATCATAGAAGTAATTTCATATTCTTAGAGCATGACGTCAGAGCATACTTGATGGTGCTATACGAGTATTTCATTCTTGATGATGTTAATCTTGCTCTCTTGGTTAAGGCAGTGTCTGCCTGTTCCCCACTATATACACTTATTATTTTTTCCCTCTGTAATTAGTAAATGTCTTGGGGGAGTTACTTCAAGATTATGCAAATATCCTATTTCTCCTCAAAATTTGCCCATTGATTTTAGCATCCATTGGTTGATTTACTTCTAACAACGATTACATAGTGATTGCCAAAAGGTGTCACAGCGTTGTTTATAGAAGGAAACTCCAGGACAGTGCGCTTTTTGTCTGGGCAGCAAGCAGCCATTTGTCAGTGCTGAATTTGGAATTATTTAGACCTTTCACAACAATGACAAATGTTTCAGTCAGTTGATTTAGTAAATGTTAGGGTTGCCGAAGGAGGACTGCATGAGGCCAAGAGTGGTAAGGGATTCTAAATTAATTAGGTCATCTGGAGACCAGATGGGCTGAGCCCCCAAATGGCGCCAGCACCCAAGTGTGGGGAGGCAGAGGTTTCCAGGGACTCTAGGTGGGCTTTTTCTTTCTTTCTTTTTTAAATATATTTTATTGACTTTTTACAGAGAGGAAGGGAGAGGGATAGAGAGTTAGAAACATCGATGAGAGAGAAACATCGACCAGCTGCCTCCTGCCCACCTTCTGCTGGGGATGTGCCCGCAACCAAGGTACATGCCCTTGACTGGAATAGAAAATGGGACCTTTCAGTCCGCAGGCCGACGCTCTATCCACTGAGCCAAACCAGTTAGGGCTAGGTGGGCTTTTTCGGCCAAGAACTCTCTGGGTCTGGATCCTGGGAAAGTCAGGAGGGGAAAGATAAAGATCTGAGCAATGGAATGTGGTCTGAGCGAAAGGGAGTATGGGTGGTGACATGGTCTAAAGGTCAGTTCCAGGGCAGGGGTATCGATTTAATGATTTGATCAGACCTAACAGTAAACATTTTTAAAAAGTATATTTTTATTGATTTTAGAGAGGAAGGGAGAGAGAGAAACATCAGTGATGAGAGAGAATCATTGATTGACTGCCTCCTGCACGCCCCCAACTGGGGATCAAGCATGCAACCCTGGACATGTGCCTTGACTGGGAATCCTGATTCATAGGTTGATGCTCAACCACTGAGCCATACTGGCTGAGTGTTTTAGTAAACATTTATTAAACCCTTGCTATAACCAAAGCATCTATGAGAAATATGCAAAAGGCATACTGGTGCTGGTTTGCTCTGAGTCTTTTTCTCTGCCACTACTTTTCACCTCAAATCATTCGAACCACCGTGATTTGTTCTAAGAAGATATTATTGCAAAGACTGCTGAGCGCCAGAATCTTCAGAGTCAGAGGCTGGGGACAACTTCCTGTTTTGATCCATACTAGTTACGTTCTTAGAGGGTGAGTCAGGTAACTTCTCCAAGTCCTAGTTTCCTTATTTGAAGACGAGAGGCCCGGTGCACTAATTCGTGCATGGGTGGGGTCTGGCCTGCCCCATCGGGCTTAGTGGGGGTGGGGCTGGCTGGGGGTGGAGGGGCCGCAGGTGGTTGGCTGGCTGGCCCCACCCCCTGGTCAAACTCCCAGTTGAACTCTGGGTCGAGGGGACAATTTGCATATTAGCCTTTTATTATATTGGATGGGGATTCTAATATGGACTGATATGAGAGTGAAATGAGTGAATGTATATGAAAGTATTTTTTAATTGAAAGGCATTTTTCAAACTATGAAGTTCTACAAATTAATTTACTATTTAACAAGTATGTATTGATTCCCCCAGTGTGTAATCTCCTTCTGGGTGTTGGAATATAGCAGTGAAAGGCCTCTGTCCTCATGGAGTTTACACTTTAGAGGAGAGAGACAGTATAAAAGTAAGTAGATAAATAAATGCAATTTCAGGTAGTAATAGTGCTGTAAAGTAAAAAACCAGGATGATGTAATAAAATGTGCTATAAGAAAATAAAACAGTGATGTATTAGAGAACTAGGGGTGTTAGGTGGGATGAGACAGTGTAGACATTGTGGTCAGGGAAAGCGTCTCTGGAGCTCATTGTTGAGTTGAGATCTTTAAGTTAGAAGGAGTCAGCCATGTAAAGGACTGGGGACAGCCAATACAAAGGTCCCGTGAAGGGAAGGGAGTTAGTGTGTTAGAGAAAACCAGAGCACGGAGTCCTGTGATGTAGTGAGAGTGGTGTGTGATCGGGCAGAACTTGGCAGCGGCAGCATGATGTCGCCGTATAGGCCATGCCCAGGAGGTTAGGGTATCAGTGCAGTGGGAAGCCGTTGGAGGGTTTTACGCATTGGAATTACATGATGATATCTTTATTTTGAAATGATTATTCTGGTTGTTGTGAGGAAATGGATCGATGTGGTTGGTAAGAGAAACAGATTGACTAAATGGAGGCTATTGCGCTGGTCCTGGCAAGAGAGAATGGTGGCCCAAAGAGAGTGGTGGTGGCAGGAGTATAATAAGTATTATTATTGTTATGGGCTGAGTTTTGACGCCTGAAAGTCATGTCTCTAATGCCCAGTACCTCAGAATATAACCTTATTTGGAGATAAGGTCTTTAAAGATGTGCTTAAGTCAAAATGAGCTCTAATTGAATCTGACTGCTGTCCTTATAAAAAGAGGAAATTTGGCCCAGCCAGCGTGGCTCAGTGGTTGAGAGTTGGCCTATGAACCAGGAGTTCATGGTTCAATTCCAGGTCAGGGCACACACCCAGGTCGCAGGCTCGATCCCCAGTGTGGGGTGTGTAGGAGGCAGCCGGTCCATGATTCTCTCTCATCATTGATGTTTCTATCTCTCTCTCCCTCTCCCTTCCTCTCTGAAACCAATTTTTTTTTTAAAGAGGGAATTTGGCAGAGACACGAGGGATGCATGTGCAGGGAGGGAAGACCAAGTGAGGACACTATGAGAAGATGGCCGTCTGCAAGCCAAGGAGAGAGAGAGGCCTCAGAAAAGCCAGCCCGCCAACACCATGATCCTGGAGTTCAGCCTCCAGACTGGGAGGAAATACATTCTGTTGTTTAAGCGGCCCAGTCTGGTGTTTATTATGGCAGCCCTAGCAAACTAATAGTTAAGGTCATGATGATGGTGGTGGTGCTTTCTCATTAAGTTAGATCATATGTGTACTTTCTTGAGTGTATGTGCTTTCTCCCACTGGACTGTGCATTCCATGGTTAGAGCAGGGACCTTGTGTAATGCTTGACAGTAACCTCAGTGCCTAAGGCAGTGCCTGAGCCATAGGTCAGGGTTCTTCATTTGGGGGCTGCAAACTCTAGCACATAGGACAGGGTAAGAAATAATCATGTAACAAGGTAGAACCAGAGGGTTTTCTGAAAGCATATTTCAGTAGCAGGAAAATGACTGTCACTTCATTAGAGGGATATTTGGAAAAAGAGGCTTTTTTTTTTTTTTTTTTTTTTAGCAGTTCTGCAAATAAGGAGATTTAGCCATTATTTCAACTTCATTCCATGGCTTTGTCAAAATAGGATTAATTTGTGGAAAATGCCTTCCTTGAGGGCAAGGCTTTCTCTGTGTTGTTTGCTCTACTATAAAGTGGTTCTAGGCACATAGTGGTGTGCAATAAATATTTATTAAGTAAATAAGAATAATTTCACCTCTTTTGTTCCTTCTTAGGAATTTTTGAATTGCCTTTAATAGTCTCTTATACTTAGCCCAATGTCAGTTATTCCATAGAGGGTAAAATATTTTGCCTGTTCTTTTCTCCCTTAGCATTGCATCAGCTGTCTTGAATCACGTCTTCACTTTCTGATGTTTTGACCTTAGATTGCCCTTAAATGAAGTCTCACAACCTAGCTCAATGGCACTGGCTCCACCTTGTGTCAGAAACGTGATATCACACCCACTGAAGGCTGGCTTGCCAAGAATCAACCTGCCCCTCCCACCCCCCTCAAACATTTTAAATGGCCCAAATGCTCTGCATAAATCAAATGGCGATGTCACTCTTGGGCAACCTTATTGTGACTCATTTGTTGTGAAATGACTTTGTCTCCATGTTTAGTACTGTCTGTATACTCCAAGTACAGAAACAAATTCTTAATATATAACCATAAAGGCTTTTGGAGTTAGTTTGTAGTTCATACCTAGAATTAATGGCCTGGTCTTTTTCTGGCCTCTGTTTTTTCTTGCCCTGCTCCTTTTTCCTTAGCTGACCTTTGGGAGCCTTACTACGCCTAAGTTGGCTGTATGGTTCTCCCAGAATGGCAGGTTCCCAGCTCCTTCCAGAGGCCATCTGGAGTTCTTCAGGGCCCACCGACCCCTCTGCTGCATTCCCAGGTATTGACACAAAATTCCAGAGTGAAGGGAGCTCACAGGATCACTGTATTCTGTCCTCTGGGCGTGTTTCAGGACAGAGAGCAGGAGAGCTCTGAGTCATCTGTGTTCCTGCTTTAATTTCCCTTTCCTGTCCTCCCAGGGACTCTGTGCAGGACCTGGGGAGGCCTCCTGAAGAAATGCACCTCATTCCTTTGCCTTTTGAGGAAGGAACACATTTGAGAAGAATGGCTGTTAGTATTTACACATCGCCGCCCTTCCTCTACCTCTGCCTTAGGTTTATGTTCTTAGTCACCCTCTCCCTGGCCTTTACTGGGCAGTGCCATCAGCTGGCCTTCTTGGGCCAAAGGTCACTCTGATCGTTTTTTGAGAGCCTGAGCCCAGTGCTCAGTACACGTCAACCATGCAGCCCGGCTCTCATCCTGTGGCAGCAGGAGCAGTTCACAGCGCTGCCTTCCTCATTGTTCCGCCATCTCTCCACGTACTTCTTAAGAAAGAATTTGCTGCAAGGAACAGTAGACCCATAGCAGCCGCATCCCAGCTCATACTGCACGATATTTTAGATCTACTCAGTGTTGCCAAGTTTTCAATTTCAGTTCTACAGTGCTGTGTAAACAGGTTGTAACTCATGTATTTCACTGTGAAACTGAAGGTTAAGACATCCTTGATAATCAACATTTCAAGCCAAAGTGATAAAAATAGCATAACACAAAAAAAGCCAGTTGTTTTATAAAGTAGTTTATAAAAGGCAGGATTTCTGTTATTATTCCTTATTACTTTGGTTTTGATTGCTGAGACTGAAATGTGCTTATGTGTATTTTTAAAATAAACACTTTTTCATAAAAAAATTTCAAACTGCTAAACAAATAGAAGGAATGGTGCACCGAACTGCTATGCACTTTCACCTAGATTCCCCAGTTCTCAACATTTTGCCAAATGAGCTCTTGCTTGCATGGACTCACTCTCTGTCTCTCTCCATATACAGGGTGTCCTATAAAATATTTACACACATGTTGAATAATTATAAAGGCAGTGTTTTTAAAAATACATTTTATTTTCAAAATTGAGCTATCAGCTGTTAAAGTGTGTGCACATGTTTTGGGACACCCTGTATGTACACATTTATGCATTTTATTATTTAATGATTATTTTAATTTTGCTGGACTATTTAAGTTGCAGACATTGTGACCTTTTTCCAGAAATACTCCAGTATATATTTCCTTTTAAAAAATGTTTTTATTGCTTTTTAGAGAGAGAGGAAGGGAGAGGGATAGAGAGGTAGAAACATCATCGATTACCTCCAGCATGCCCCCTACCGGGGATTGAGCCTGCAACCTGGGCATGTGCCCTGACCGGGAATCGAACCAATGACCTCTGGGTTCATAGGTTGATGCTTCAACCACTGAACCATATCAGCTGGGCCAGTGTATATTTTCTGAGAACAAGAGCATTCTCTTACATAAGCTACAGATTTTGTGTGTATTTTTAAAGATAATCTTAGAATCAGAGCATTGGGGAGGACTTTAAGAGTCTTTTGCTCATTCCTCTGCTTCTTGCAGATAAATTCTTTGACAGAACAAAATTGATATTTCCCAAGGGTGATAAACAGGGACCAGGTCTGTAACATAAGTGTGTGAATGAGAAGGTATATGACAGTTCTCATGACATGCATGTATGCACTGTATAAACACACCAACACTATGCAAATAAAACCTCTGAGGGCCAGGTCTGTCCCTGGACCATCACTTTGGGACCCTGGATCTCTCTTTCAGGCTCCCATCGGGTGGAATTTCCAGATCTCTTTCTAGAAGCACCTGTTACAGTCAAGAAGTTCTCCTTTAAGTCTAATTAAATTCTCAGCTGAGATTTATGCAAGTCAGCAGTGTGCGATGGTTAAAAATACGGATTCCACTTGCCTGTGTTTGAATCCTTTCCTCTTTTTACAAACATCTTGGGGTAATTACCTAACTTTTCCTCATCTGTAAAATAATAGTACCTACCACACAGAGCTAATGTGAGGATTAAGTGGATATGAATAGTTAAAGCACTTTAAAACAGAGCCTGGAAGACTTACAAAAACTTGCTATCACTGTATTCTATTAATACTAACCCGACAGCCTGGAGGTATTTTTTCTCACCTCCAGACAGATCATGATCATGGCATAAGGGATATGAGTGAGATGTGAAGACTGTTCTTTTTAGAAGTCTAGGGGAGATGTCTGCTCCTAAGCCAGAAAGCTAATTAACCTGCTTTTCTCACCTGCCAGGGCCTTTGTTTCTGCTCTCATCCCGTTCTACTTGTCCCCCCTCTCAGACTCTCCCCAGCTCCCAGATTGCCTCCTCCCGTGGAGGTTGCTGCTTGAGTATGTTGGCTAAGGGGACTCTGAGCAAGTTACTTACCTGTGTCCTCGTCCCAAAAAGGAGGTTCAGAGGGTATGTTCTTTCCCCCCAGAGAGATCGGAACCATCATCAGGTCCCTGGGATGCTGCCCGAACGAAGGGGAGCTGCATGATCTGATTGCAGAGGTAAGTGGCCGAGCAAGGGTAGTCAGCAGACTCTGCGACTCTGGCTCCTTATAATTGAAAACCTTTTTACCCGGAAGTAAAAATGCCCTGAGCTGCTAAATGTGCTCAATGAAAACATGAGGGTAGCTATGTGAATTATCCAAGCAGCAGGGTCTGAAAGAATTAATATCAGGTCTTGAGAAAATGGCTGTAACTAAGTAACGCAATGAGAGCCCACATTAGGTGGTATCTTCTCTAAAATTAGTTGAAAAAAGGCTGGTAGCCACAGGGACTGACTATATACAGAAAGGGTATTGACAGATGACAGGAGCATCTATATCCTATCTAATAAAAGAGAAACATGGTAATTAGCATACGACTGCTACCCTTCCCATTGGCTAATCAGGGCGATATGCAAATTAACTGCCAGCCAAGATGGCAGCCGGCAGCCAGGCAGCTTCAAGCTAACATGGGGCTTGCTTGCTTCAGTGACGGAGGACTCCAACGTTCCCCGCCGGCCACTGCCGGCCTCTGAGCTGCAACTCTAAGCAACTATGTTACAAATATAGAAGCTAAACAAAACCCCAGAAACCTGCTTTAGTCGCAGGGCTTCAGCCAGCAGGATCGCAACATTGTTTCAAATACAGAAGGTAAACAAAGGCCAGAAACCTGCTTTCAGCAGCGGAGGCCTAAGAACTGGAGCCAAGCCTCAAAGCTAAAGCTGGCCCAGAATGAAAAAGAAAAAAAGGAGCGGTTGGGAGCTTCAGTCACCCGCCAGCCTGAAAACAGCCATCATCCCCTCACCCAGACTGGCCAGGCATCCCAGTGGGGACCCTCACCCTGAAGGGTGTGTGACCAGCTGCAAACAGCCATCATCCCCTCATCGAAGCTGGCCAGGCACCCCAGTGGGGACCCCCACCCTGATCCAGGACACCCTTCAGGGCAAACCAGCCAGCCCCACCCGTGCACCAGGCCTCTATCCTATATAGTAAAAGGGTAATATGCCTCCCAGCGCCGGGATCAGCGGAGCCAAGAGGCCTGCTGGCACCGGGATCAGTGTGACAGGGGGCAGCGCCCAAACCCCCTGATCGCCCTGCGGCTGTGTGTGTGACAGGGGGCGGGGCCACAACCTCCCTATCTGCCCTGTTCTGTTCGTGACAGGGGAAGGCGCCCCAACCCCCTGATCAGCCCTGCTCTGTGCCTGATAGGGGGAGCTCCCCAACCCCCTGATCACCCTGTGGCTCTGTGTGTGACAGGGTGCAGCGCCCCAACCCCCTGATCGGCCCTGCTCTGTGTGTGACGGGGTAGAGCCATAACCTCCCCATCGGCCCTGCCCTGAGTGTGAGAGTGGCGGTGCCCCAACCCCCTGATCGGCCCTGCTCTGTGGGTGATAGAGGGTGGTGCCCCAACCCCCACCCCACGGGCCCTGCTCTGTGTGTGGTGGGGTAGAGCCATAACCTCCCCATTGGCCCTGCCCTGAGTGTGACAGTGGCGGCGCCCCAACCCCCTGATCAGCCCTGCTCTGTGGGTGATAGAGGGCGGCGCCCCAACCCCCTGATCCACCCTGCTCTGTGTGTGACAGGGGGCGGTGCCCCAACTCCCCTATTGGCCCTACTCTGTGAGTGACAGGGGGAAGCTCCTGAACCCCCTGATGGGCCCTGCTCTGTGCGTGACAGGGGGTGGTGCCACAACCTCCCCATCGACCCTGCCTTGAGTGTGACAGGGGACGGTGCCCCAACCCCCCAATCGGCCCTACCCTGAGCGTGACTGAGGGTGGCATCGCAACCTCCCAATCCGCCCTGCTCTGTGCATGACAGGGGGCGGTGCCCCAACTCCCCAATTGGCCCTGCTCTGAGCCCGACCAGGGGCTGCACCTAGGGATTGGGCCTGCCCTCTGCCACCCGGGAGCAGGCCTAAGCCAGCAGGTCGTTATCTCCCGAGGGGTCCCAGACTGTGAGAGGGCACATGCCAGGCTGAGGGACCCCCTACCCCCCCAGTGCACAAATTTTTGTGCACCGGGCTTCTAGTATATATATAAAAAGCCAGTGACCTTAATGGCCATAACGACCATAATGATGGGTCGCTATGATGCCCATTGTGGCCAGCCAACAAGCCCGATCGGGGTGGGGCCAGCTGGCCAACCTCATGTCCCCTCCCCCCTGCCAGCCTGCCCCTGATCAGACTCTTCCACCCCGATCAAGAGCCAAGAGCTGGCCGCCCTGGCCAGCCCTGTTCCCAATCAGCCCGCCCCACCACAAGAGGCCCGTAGCCCCTCCCATCGGCCAGCCTGCCCCTGATTGCACTCCCCCACCCCAATAAGGGGCGGGGCTGGCCAGCCAACCTCCTGCAGCCCCTCCCCTTGGCTGGCCACACCCCCGATGGGCCCCCACCACCCTGATCAGCCTGCAGCCCCTCCCCCTGCTGGCCCCGCCCCTGACTGCCCCCCCCCCAATAGGGGGCAAGCTCACCAACCTCCTGCAGCCCCTCCCCATGGCTGGTCCTGCCCCCAGTTGGCCCCCCAACCCCAATCAGGGGTGGGGCCTGCCAGCCAATTGCCCATGGCCCCTTACCCCAGCCGGCCCAGCCCTGATCCGCCCCTACTGGGGCCGGGCCAGCCGGATGCCACCCTTGCACAAATTCATGCACTGGGCCTCTAGTTCTAAATAAAATCAGTTCAAAGGGGATAGGTAGAAGCAGAAGTAGAGATTGTAAGGAATTTATATTTATTTGGAAATGTTGATGAAAGGGGCCACATGCTAACCTGACAAGCTCAGGAAAGGCCTACATGGCAGTCTTGCAAATCTAGAGACCTAAAGTAATCCAAAGGATGGTCTGAAATTACACTTTAACTAAAAGCAGTTATGGTGGGTAGTTACGTCCTAGGCCTGTATCCTCACTGACAAGGTCAACCTTTACCTTAACTGAGCCTATCTGTCTTTTTGCATCTATAATAACATATCCTTGAAATGTCTGGGTAACTTGTAACTTCCCTTTTTCTGGACCCCTTGGGGCACAACCTAATGTGCCTGGGTGCCAGGCAGATACCACAAATTCCTTTATTCCCTCATGTTAATTGTTGACTGTTGGCTATCCTACACCCATCTAAGTTTGTGTCTATCATGTTACTTTTTATCCAGTCCTAGAGGTTCACCTCTCCTCCCTCCCCCTCTCCCCCCGCTTGGCTTTCTCCAGCTTCTCTAGTCTATCACCAGTGGATTTCATGTAACCCACCTATGTCCCTCCTTTGATTGTAATGTATAAAATAGATGAAAACCTGCCATTCTGCAGAGCACTATCCCAATCCATTGAGATACTGCTTCCTGGCAATTGTTGACAGTTTGGCTCAAATTCACAAAAGTTCTTTACAGGTTTGAATAAAAACTAGCTCGGAACAAGTAGTAAACAATAAAATAATAAGGACTACCTTGCATTGATCAAACAGTCTACGAATGAAATAAAATTGATTATTTGTAAGAGTGTAGAGGAAGGATAGCCTTATCTCATGCAGCTGTACTGAGCAGCCCAGGCCAGAGCTTCATGCCTGTTTGGTTTTCCAGAAAAGTGTCTGATCTCATTTCAAGTGC
The DNA here is from genome assembly GCF_963259705.1 of Myotis daubentonii. Taxonomy (NCBI): domain Eukaryota; kingdom Metazoa; phylum Chordata; class Mammalia; order Chiroptera; family Vespertilionidae; genus Myotis; species Myotis daubentonii. The sequence goes on from NC_081859.1 coordinate 13,702,534, forward strand.
AGCTTTCAGTTCAACGAAGCAGAGGCCCAAAAGGAAAATTGCTTCTGGGCAGCCACCCGGAGAAGAGTGTTTTTCATAAATGCTCGTCTAGGTGTGTGGGTTTCGGTGGAAGCCAAGGACAACTGAGAGAATAAGAGGAAAAGAGAAGGAAGTGGGCTTTTATTCCCTTATTCCTCGCACTCAGCACAGTACTTGCTTGCTTAACGGGATGCAGAGGAGAAGCAGTTGAGGCTGGGTGAGTAGCTTAATCTCCGTATCAGTTTCTCCATAATAATACCTATTTCAAAGTTTGCTTCGAAGGTGAGTGAAATGATGAATAAGAAGGCATGTTTTGAGTCCTAACCACTATATAAAGTTAAGAAATGGAAGATTAGAAAGATGATTCTTTTGCCCGCATGCCAGCACCTCGGTAACTAAAAAGCACTACCAATTTTTCATTATCATTTTATTAAAAGTATTCAATAAAGCAGGAAATCTTTACATTGTTTTTCTATTGTGGGATCCAGTGAAGCTATTACTTTTTGGATACACATCTGTTTTGCCCCTAAGAATATATTTCCTGGGCTCCCTCTTCAACATTACTGGCCATTCTATGCGACCTCAGCTTCTGTGGTTACACCACTCTGCCTGGCTTCCATTACTTGGGGGTGGGGATGGGGCTGCTGGCCAGTCATTCCATGGATATTACCACGCCCAGGTCTGTGTGCGCCTGTTCCAGTTGGCTGTGGCCTGCAGAGGGCCACCCAGAACTTCTCAGGGATGCCCGTGCCTTTCTCACTAGCACATTCCTCATGTCCTTGGTGAGGGGGAGTCCTCTGAGCCCTCTCAGGGAACATAATTCTCTGGTGGGTTTTCTGTTTCATAATATACCTATTCCAGCCAACCCCTTTTCTCAGCTCAGCATTTCTACTTTTCTCAGGCTGGTCACCACTTACGCCAGGTGTCTAAGGAGCCACCCTCTCCTGTCATCCTTGCCTAGGGTGTTAGGTCCTGTGTCCTGAGAATATGCCCAAGGCCAGTGAATTCTTGCTGATCCAGTCTTCTATTCCAGCACCTTCGACAAACGTTCAGCCAATATCAGGGGCACTCCCTCAGCTCCTCCTCGTTCGTGCTAGCTAATTTCTTGGGCTGTTTCAGTGTATAGACTCTTTCTTCCCTTACCAGGCCTGCACTTCCCAGCCTGATGGCTATTCTAGGGTGTAAGCCCAGTATTCTGTGTGCCTGCTAGGGGAGGAAAGGGGCAGTTTTGAGGGCACTGTGGCCTGGCCAGGGACGTGTTCTGCAGCACAGCGGTGTGCTGCCTCCTACCTGGGTGCAGACCGGCGTGTCCGGGGTCTCCACTGATGTCTCCACCCCGTGTTTGAGTGTGCCAGGTTTTTGCGGCCAGGACCCTGACCTTAAATACCAGTCTTGGCTGTGCAGTTCAAACTTTCATGCCTTTTATTTGTGGATGTCAAGCTGTGGCCCACAGGCCAATCCTCCCCACAGCCTGCTGTGGACAGCATGCTAAGAGCTGCTTTTACATTTTTCATGGGTCTGAATACTCTCAACAATAAAGATAAATGGAGAAGAAAGACAAAAAGAAGTGCAGAGGCTGACCACCCTGCTTGATATGTTGCCGAGTCTGCCCTTGCACTGCCGTTGATAAGGGCCTCTTTGTAAGCCATCAGGGTGGCTCCCGGGCTTTCACATGTGGTTTGCACCTGCTTGGCAATGGCCCTCAGTTCCTCCTCATTCTCCTGCAGGGCATCAGTGCAACCCACAGTCACCTCAACTGTTTGCAGGCAGTGTTCTCCCCATCTTTCAAATGCTTGAATCATGGCACCTGCAAAGGCATTTCTCTTCCCTGGATTTTCCCAGGCCACCTCTGGTTAGATCTTTAGCAATGAACGGCCAGAGACTGTCCCCAACACCACTCCGGACAGCATCCTTCTTGCCTACTTGGCAGAGAGGGAACCTGTCTCAGCTCCATCTCATCACCTGTTTCCTCCGGGCACCACTTGTGACACTTTGGGTGCTGAGAAGCAGTGAGCATTACCTGGTCAAGAGGTTTATTGTGGAAAACAGTGAGGGGAACATCAGCCAGGGGAGGCCAGGAGAGCCATCAGAACACAGTACAGGTCTGATGCCTGTGAAAGAGGGAGGGAGGGAGGGAGGGAGGGCCTTAGACTGAGCAGCTCTAGGAGTGGGGAATTCTCAGTCCAAACTTGCCCATCAGAGGAGTCCCCCTCCTCAGGAATGGCACTTAGGTAAGTACCCCCACCACTCAGTTACTGGCTGAGAGCAGCGTAGTGTGGCCTTGGCATAGACTTGATGGCTAGAGACAGCATTTAATGATGGTTCCTGCGGTTGGGGGTCTGAGGTGGGTTTTCATGCTGCCACAGTTGTCGTCTGGGAGAGCCGTAATGTGAGTCAGGGGTTGAATGTCCAGTAGAATATGGCCAGAGAGTTGGCTGCCCTGGATTTTCTACCTCTGAGCTCACCATGGCCTGCCTCTAGTGTTCAGGAATGGAACCGAGAAGAAAGCTGCTTAGGGATAAAATGAAAACCCTCATCAGGGCCAAGTAGCAGGGCCTGGGAGAGTGAATGGAAACATTCCCAGCCAGGTAGGTCAGTGACAGATCAGAACGGGGCCCGGCTTATCCTGGGATTCCATCCAGGGGTAAAGAGATGATTCGATAGCAGCGGCGACTGTGCTAGTGTTGTCCTCAGCATATCTGTCTCTTAGTCAAACAGCATTCCTACACATCTGGCATTGTGGAAGGCGGGAGAATGGAATAGATCTCTGATTTGTGTCAGGTTAAAGAAGTGTAGACCTGAGGTCCATTGGGGATTATCTAGTATTGGATACCAGCCATTACTTCAGAATAGAAACAGGTGAAGTTGGGCTGGGAGTGGGTGCTGGGAGGAATGTGTTGTACAGAGAGTACACTGAGTGTGTTATTTTATTGTAGTTGGAAGAAAATAATAAATGGTGCTAAGGCATGACCAACAGCAGGGAAATCGACAAAAATGATTTTTCCTCTCTTACATAAATGTACAACATTTATAAGTAAAAGTATTTCATAATCCTATATAATAAAAGCCTAATATGTTAAGTGTCGGGTCATCCATTCAAACAGTCAAAGCATAATATGCTAATGATATGCTAAGGTTACTCAACTGCTCACTATGATGTGCAGTGACTACCAGGGGGCAGACAGTTGACCAGTCGCTATGACATACACTGACCACTAGGGGGCAGACACTCCAACTGGTAGGTTAACTTGCTGCTGGGGTCTGGCCGATCAGGACTGAGCGAGAAGGGCCAGACATGCCCTGGAGCCCTCCCCCTGTCCCTCCCCAGCTGGCCAACCTCCCGCGTCCCTCCCTGGCCCCAATCGTGCACCAGTGGGGTCCCTCGGCCTGGCCTGCACCCTCTCACAATCCAGGATACCTTGGGGGATGTCAGAGAGCCAGTTTTGGCCCCATCCCGCAGGCATAAATGGCTAATATGCAAATCGACTGAACAGTGAAATGACCAGTTGCTATGATGTGCACTGACCACCAGGGGGCTGATGCTCAACGCAGGAGCTGCTCCCTGGTGGTCAGTACACTCCCACAGAGGGAGCACTGCTCAGCCAGAAGCTGGGCTCACAGCTGGCAAGCGCAGCAGCAGTAGCAGGAGCCTTTCACGCCTCCGTGGCAGTGCTAAGGATGTCCGACTGCCAGCATAGGCCCGCTGGACTAAGCCATCAGTTGGACATCCCCTGAGGGCTCCCAGACTGCAAGAGGGTGCAGGCTGGGCTGAGGGGCCCCCCACTGAGTGCACAAATTTTGTGCATCAGGCCTCTAGTTTTATATAGAACACAACCAGGACTAATACAAATTAAACTAATACAAATTTTTATTTTAAATATTTTATTGTATAAGTAACATTCACATTACAGAAAACTTTTAAATAGAGAAAAATATCCTTTCCAATAATCCATCACCTTAACATAATCGTTAGTACTTAGTGTACTTCCATGTTATTTTTCTGTCCATGTTTTTAATGACTGTAATCTTATAGTATAATTCAGTATGTACAATTCTGAGCCTTGCTTTTTTCATCTAATTATAACAAAACCATGTTATTACAGAGTTTTCATTATTAAAAATACATGCCAATTAATTAAAATTGGACAAGAAAAAAGTAAGGGAATGATCTCTATGGTAGCCATCATTCAAACACAACTGGAATACTTTTCTTTTTTAAAACTCAATATTACATCAAAACAATTCTTCCACACTGTTATCTAATTTTTAAAAACTAACATTTCAAGAAGGAAACCCTGTCATACAACAACATGGATGAGCTTTGAAGATATTATGCTGTGTGAAATATGCTAGTCACAAAAAAGGCATATACGTCATGATTCCATTTATGTAGGCAGACTCTTAGGAACAAAGTCTTTCTGTTGAAAATGCATTGAGTTCGAATACAATTGCTTTATAAAATGTAAAAATGAACAGTGATATTTAAAAGTTAACATGTTATTATATATGTGATTTTGAGTATATCTGTGGACCTAATACGTTTATATATTCAATTTGACCAAAATTCCTTTAGGGAATTTTCTCATTAGGGAGAATGAGGATCACTCTTTATTCATCACTCTATTCAGATCTATATTGTTAGTAACCATGGCTCCCTTGCTTAAACCAAATCTCAACCTAGGATGAAGCTTTCCTCCCAGCTATTGCATGCAACAGAGTTTCAAACAATTGCTTTTGGTGTAGATGGATGGAGGAGGACCTGGTGGTGACCATGGCTCCAACACTTGTTGCCTCTGCCAAGTAGGAGAGGACACCACTGGGGGAGGAGGGACACTCGGGCCCAGGTGGAGAGAAGCTGACACTGAAGGGCGTGAAACACTTGGTGCAGCGGAGCCCCTCAGGCCCCCTGCCACTCCTAGAGGATAAAATGGGGAAGCTAAAGGCTTGATGGCCACTGATTCCCCCACGGCTCCAAATTGTAGAGACTCACAGTTGGAAGGGACCTTATCAATGACCTGATTTAGCCACCTGTTAATTCTTGGAATCTGATGGTTCAGTCATTTTTTAAAAATATACTTCCAATAATAAGAAAGGGACTTAGAACCCCAAAGAATCTCATATCCTAATTTTTGCACAACAGCCCCTGGAATGTTTAGAGTAAATTATTTTTCTAAAATAGGCAGATTTTCAAATGTCATATGATAGTTTTGACAAATGTCAATAAATTTTTATTATTGTATCCAAGGTAGAGAAATATTTTTTAAATTATATTTATGGTTTGTTTTGAAACATGATTTATGTTAAGATTTTTATATGTGGTATTTAGAGTTTAACTTGAAATATCTTATGGTTTTCATATTTTTACTACAAATAGTTAATTCATTTGCATATCTTATTTGGTGACCTGGAACTTGTTGAAATGGAGGTGCTTAATAAACCATCTTAACTACTGATATTATCTTGCTTTCGTGAAGCATGAAATAGTTCAGTTTATTGACTGATCGTTGTGTCACTGGGGAGAAATGAATTTCCACTGTGTGTTTTACTGTACCTGTTCGGTGAGTTCAGCATTAGAATAAATAAGGCTTTAATGAGAAGAGAGATGGCTGCTGATTTCACTGTGGGAAGGGGAGCAAAGAGCTCTGGGCTGTGGTCCCTCCAAAACACCGGCGCCGGTGAGGACCAGGACGGGCACTTCACCTCCCTTGTACCCTCAGACGCAAAATAGATGAAGAAAATGGACTTTTACCAAAGGAGAGTGAGAAGCATTATTTGCTGTTATATTTTAAAATCCCATGATATTTACATATTTATTGAGACTCCTTCATATTGGGCAAGAGGATGGAAAGAGACTGAGGAATATCTGAAGGCACTGGGTGGCCTCTTCTTGTGGCAGGCGGAGCAGTAGCTTTTCCTCCGGCACTACTCCCATCATTCTTCGGAGGAGGAGAAGTCGGGTTGGTGTGTCAGGGCCTTGGTCTCCAGGCGAACATCTGCTCACACTATTAAGATGAATTCACTATACATGGTTTGTGGAGGCTGTGCTGGGGGATCTTCCTGCAAAGAGGCTTTAATGCATTTGCATTCATAAATGCTGTCTATATTACTTTCCCATCATTACCTCCTTTTCAGCACATTAGCCTTTTCTTAGGTGAAACAAACTAGATTTTGCCTCATGTTTGCAATAGCAAGATATATTTGCTTTGTTTGTTTTTGCCTTTTGAAGAGGAGGGATGTGTTTGGTGCTGTCTGTTACTCTCCTTGTATCATTCCAACGAGGCAGGTAAGGAAACAGTGGAGGTGGAGGCCTCACTGCTAATGCACATCCCTGTCCACTAGGCACGGGTCCAGGGACGAGGGACGGGCCGGTAGATATGCCCAGCAATTTAATACATTCTCACCACATTCCATGCTGCACTGTACGGCTGGGAGGCAGAAACAGTTAGGTCTGTATGGTGAGCCAAGGAGGATGTGTCTGAAATTTTAGCACCAGAAATTGATTCTTTCAGGAGGAGGTGTCATTGCATGGAATAGAACCAAAAGTGTGTTCACTATTGACAGAAATAATCTATAACAATAAAAGCATAATATGCTAATTAGACCGGACAGATGAACGACCTTCTGGACAAAGCCATGGCGGCTGCGAGGGCTGAGGGCAGCTGTGAGGGCTGAGGGTGGCCATGGCAGCGGCTGGCAGCGGCAGGGTGATAGGGGCGGCGCCTTCCCCTGATTGGCCTGGTCGCCTCCTACAGAGGGAGGCCAGAGTGCAGCTTAGGCCCCTTCCCTGTGGGCAGCGGGCCTAAGCCATCAGTAGGACATCCCCTGAGGGCTCCTGGACTGTGAGAGGGCGCAGGCCGGGCTGAGGGACCCCCTCTCCCCCGCCCCATGCACAAATTTTCGTGCACTGGGCCTCTAGTGATTGTAATAGAATCTCAAGGTTGACAAAGCACCTTCATGGCATCACGTGAAACCTTCACAACAACCATGTTCTCCCTGAATTACAAACAAGGACATGAAGCTGGGGATGACTTTAATCAGAATATTTTAAACTAGCCGTGGCCTAACATGGTGACTACATTGTTATATTTTTCTATGAAGAAGCAACATCATTTTTTAAAGACCCTAAGCCATATCAAAGTGAAGTGATTTCCCCGGCACGACTTTGCTGTTAGTGAAGAAATGGCAGTGAATGCCTAGTCTTCGAACTTGTCTGCTGTAAGTTAGGGAATCTTTCTTGACTTCATTATAAGTTGGTTAATTGAGTTTTCTGCTGAGAAAGTAGGTCTGAAATGTATCATTTTCTCTACCAACTCTGTAAAATCAATTCTAAATTTTGACTATCTGCTTTGCTAATCTCCAGTAGATGAGCAAGGAATTATTCTTGATGACAGTGATTCAGAGTCTCTGGATTGAAATGTGCCATGCATAGTTAGAAAGTAAGTATTTCTCACAGTGCCAGGTCCGGAGTCTGAAGTCAAGGCGGCAGCGGGCTTGGTCCTGCTATGAGGGGAGGGCCTGTTCCAGGCCTTTCCCCTGGCTTGTGCATGACTATCTCTGTGGTCACGTGGTGCTCTTCCTATGTACATGCCTATGTGTCCACATTTCCCCCTTTTGTAGGCTGCCAGCCATGCGGCTTAGGCCCTACTCCAGTGACCTCGTTTTACTTTGGTTACCTCGGCAAGCACCCGGTCTCCAAAACAGTTACACAGAACTTCAACCTATGGATTTGGGGAGGACACAATTCAACCCCAGATACTCCCTCTTTCTCTTCATCTCTCTATCTTTATCACTATCTCTGTATGCTTACTATATGTGTATATGTACATATTATATTTGTGTGTTTATATATATGGTTCAGTATTTGATATATTTCTATTAAATCTTAAAGGCATTGCAATACATGGGATTTAAATAATCATTGAGCCATCACTGGATAACAAACATTTCTAGAAAGTAGTATATTTATATTATCTTACTAACGACCTCATAAATTAGCTATTATGCACCAGAAGTAATAGAACCTGCCTTATCCTCCCATATCTCACACCTGCTTCTAGATTCTCAGAAGGGCTACTCTACTTTGCTCCTTGTTTCTCTCCTATGACAAAGGAATAGACCATCTCTTTAAAATGCCTTTTAGATAAACTAATGGAATTTAAATAAAGCATGGAGTTTAGTGAATAATTGTGTATCAATATTGGTTCATTAGCTGTGACAGTGAACCAATATGTACTATAGTAATGCAAGGGTTGACAATAGGGGAAACTGGGTGGGAGGAATATGGGAAATCTATATCTCTCTTCTGTAAATCTAAAACTAAAAAGCTTATTTGAACAGTAAAAAACCTTTTATAATATAAAATAGTGTTTGATATATATAAAACAGTCTATTTTAGTGTATTTAGAGTCATCATATATCTGTTTTATGCCATTGCTCATGGATCTTTTTGTATAAAAAATGGATAAGATGTGGCCTCCAGGGGACAGTGTTGGGTCATAGACAGATTTTCACAATCTGCCCAAGTTGAAGATGAACTTACTTTTCCTTCATTTTGAGCTACATGGCTTTTATTCATTATCCCTCTGTTTAAAAAAGCCAAAGAAAATTTATGCCTCTTCTGCTATCCTGATTGGTTGGAGATCTGCTTTAACTTATTATTTTTGTGCAACTTTGGCTCCACACTGATCTGTCAGGCCGGAAAGAACCGCAGAATTTTCACCCTCGTGTTCAGTGTTCAGAGCACCAAGGGCTCCTGGAGGTTGCATGGGAGCTGGAGCGGGTGCAAGGGGGGCTTCGTTAGATAATGTCATGTGTTTGTGAATTCTCACGTAGTGGAGGGTGTGCTGTAGAGCTGAACTCCATCTGGAAAAACTAAAAACAGTTTGTAGATTGGTGAGGATGCTCGTGAAATAAAGTGGGGTCTCTCTTTCACAGTTGGGACTATTAGCTCTACAGTGGTTCGTTGGGGGTGGAGGGAAGGAAAGCAAACCATTGCTCGGGAGTAGATTTCTTTTTTTAAAAAAAATATATTTTATTGATATTTTACAGAGAGGAAGGGAGAGGGATAGAGAGTTAGAAACATCGATGAGAGAGAAACATCGATCAGCTGCCTCCTGCATACCACCTACTGGGGATGTGCCTGAAACCAAGGTACATGCCCTTGACCGGAATTGAACCTGGGACCCTTCAGTCTGCAGGCCGACGCTCCATCCACTGAGCCAAACCGGCTAGGGCAAGGAGTAGATTTCTTGAGGAATCAGAATATAAACTCAACATTTTACTTTAAAAATTATCCCTCTGAAGGTAGTCTCTTGAGATTGACATTTTATTTTTAAGAAGCTCCTGGGTTTGGGAATCAGGGTGTGACCCATTCAAGCACATCAGGGCCATGTGAACACTCATTTGCAAAATGCTCGCCTTGGACCTAGAGGCAGCTGAAGACAATTGGTCATATATTGATGGGCTTAGAAACACATCATTCTATCATTAGACGGAGGACATATTCTGCCAATAGTGGAGTCTAAGGACTCCACTCATACTAGGCGAGGATCTAGTATAAACATTAAACAAATAGTGGTCATTCGGAAGACAGTGTGTTCCATGTAGCAGCAGCCTATAGATTTCTTATTTTTGTTCAAAGAATAAATCTGTTAAAAGCTCTTCTGTTGAGTTGGGATTTATGAGCCTTTTAATAGGATTTTTGAAAGGCAGTGGAAAATTTACAGCTCCTGGTAAATAACCTGACATGAAAGTTAAGATCGATGGTGTTTCGTTCAGCCACCATCACAGTTGAACCTAAGGGCAAGAGTCTTTCTCATTCTCATCTAACTGTGCTGGGTACCAAACACTCTCTTTCCAGGTGTAGTGCTCTCCTAGCTAGTAGTGGCAGAACAAAGTTCTGTTGACCAGCTAGGTGTTTTTTTAATATATACTTTTTATTGATTTCAGAGAGGAAGGGGAGGGATAGAGAGATAGAAACACCAATGATGAGAATCATTGATTGGCTGCCTCCTGCACACCCTCCGCCCCTCACTGGGGATTGAGCCCACAACCCAGGCATGTGCCCTTGACTGGAATCGAACCTGGGACCCTTCAGTCTGCAGGCTGATGCTCCATCCACTGAGCCACACCAGCGAGGGGGACCATCTAGGTGTTTAATAGCTATTTTACAATGACTCAATACATGGTCATTGAGATCATGATTGGTCCCCTAACCTGGCCCCTTATGCAGTGTTCCTTCTCTCAGGGGAAACATCAATCCATCCCATTTGTGCAAGTTAGAATCCTATGAGTTGTCCTTGACTCTTCTCTTTTTTTCTCATCCTTGCCCACCAGGTCCTATTGATTTTACTTCTGGAGTAGTTTTTGATACCATCTACTTCTCTCTCCATGGCTACCAGTCTAACCCAAACCCTTAGATTTATTGCTACAGAAGCCACCTTACCCACAACCAGTGTATCTTTCAGACATACGTCAGTGATTTCTCATTGGCCTTAGGATAACAACCGAAGTCACTTTCATCGACAGTAAGGCCCTGCCAGGTCTGATCCCTGTCTCTGCAGGCTCATCAGGAAACATTCTCCTCACTCCCTAGCTTCAGCCTCCTGGCCTCCAAGGCATCACAGCACACAGGGTCTTGGTGCATGTAATTTCCTCTTCCTGGGAGTTTCTTCACTGCAGTCTTTGTCTGATGACTTTCTACTCATCCTTTACTCATCAGCTCCAGGGTGATTTCCTCACGAATGCCTTTCCTGGTCTCCTGGCTGAGAAAAGTTTCCTTTGTTCTGTGCTCTAATAGGCTCATGCCCCTTGACTTCATTGTTCATACAGAAACTTATAATTAGACACTGAGCTGTGTTGTTTTTTGGTTAATATACATCCCCACTACCAGAATATAAACTCTGGGAGCAGGGACCATGCCCAAGGATGCTCATTATCAAATCCCCAACACTTGGCACAGTGCTTGGGAAAAGTAGCTGCTCAATGTATTTGTTGAATGAATAAGTGACTTTTTTATTGAATGTTTAGGTAGAGGAAGAAGAACCCACTGGATACATTCGATTTGAAAAATTTCTTCCAGTGATGACCAATATACTAGCGGAAAAAAGGTAAGAAAGTAAGTGCAATGGTAAAGTAATGACTATAATTACATTAATTGCAAATTGGTTTTTTTTCCACTTCATATATTATCATCACCCAGTATTTTTCCCAGGATTGCTTCCTTCTAACTTTTCACTATACTCTGCTAGTTGGTATTTATTTAAAAATATCAATCACTTCAGTATTAATCTAATAAGCAAAGTGTAATTAAAGGGCAAATAAGCTACAAAAAGCATAAGTCAACAACATTCTTATTATTTTGAATTATCAATGATAAATAAGAATTAACCCTAATTATTTTTCTTGAGAAAAAGTAGCATTATCTTAGTATATTTGGTTTATTATAAAAATTTTGTTCTGCCCTAACCAGTTTGGCTCAGTGGATAGAGCGTCGGCCTGCAGACTGAAAGGTCCCAGGTTCGATTCCAGCCAAGGGCATGTACCTTGGTTGCGGGCACATCCCCAGTAGGGAGTGTGCAGGAGGCAGCTGATTGATGTTTCTCTCTCATCGATGTTTCTAACTCTCTATCCCTCTTCCTTCCTCTCTGTAAAAAAATCAATAAAATATATTAAAAAAATTTTGTGCCAAGATAAATTGATTTCTATGATGATGAAAAAATTAATAGGTAATATTAAACATGCCAGTGATTTTGAACTATTTCCGTGGATGTGGAATGCTTCCAACTTTCATATCTAGAAACCAAAAAAGAGTTCAGTGAAGGAAGCATTATTTTTCTAGTATGTTAGCAGTGTTTGTTTTATTTTATGTGATCATTTATTATGTAGAGCCTGAGCTAAATACTGTGGTATTTACGTCTTTTTTTGCATAACTTAGATACAGACCAATTCCAGAAGAAATCCTTCTTCAAGCTTTTGAGGTATGTAAGCTCCAGATTATTTTTATATATATATATATATATATATATATATGAAAAATTCATCATGTAGAATTTACTCATCAAATAAAAAATATAATTTCTGTCTTCTAGGTATTAGATCCAACTAAACGTGGATTTCTTTCTAAGGAAGAACTGATCAAGTATATGACTGAAGAAGGTAAGAATTATTTAATACATATCTTGTAACAGTGACTTAAGTGGTTAACAGTTATGCAAAAATTCTAGGGGGTACTTTAAAATCAGTCATTCTGGTTAAAAAGTTATTTACTATTCCTATTATTTTGGTATTGGGATCGTTTCTGTTTAGTAGTAGGTAAGAGGAAAAGGGTATGTAGTAAGGAGAGATGGATTTTTGCCTTTATAGGACTTCATTAAAGTATAATGATACTTCTATAAATTGAAGGCATTCCATTCACTTAGAGTATTCCCAGAATAAAAGGTATGCCACCTAGAAATCATGAGCTATTGAAAATTTTCAGTTTTTTATGCTCATGGAACCAAAGATTCTTGCTTTGAATTTGAACTGTACACACACACACACACACACACACACACACACACACACAGACTTATACATAATATCTCTACACCACATAAGCCAACACATTTCCTGTAGGAATTCTCTTTGCTTAGGCTGGTATGTCAGTTTGTTTTTCTGAATGTCAGTAGCCTAATGGGCATTCTCTTGGCTGTTCTCATATTGGTCATCTCCCCTCCTTCTCCCATGCAAAGTTGTTAGAGTTCTATCTCCTTTGCTCAATTTACTGGTTCACAGATTGAATCCTGATTCAGAGTTTCTCATCACGTGATACAAAATAAAAAGTACAAGTAATTTTGCGTAGGAAAGACTAGCACACGTAGTTCTCGTTAATTAGTATTCTTTTAAGGACTTATTGTGCCCATCAAAGTTTATTGGTAGCATATTTAGTATTTAACAATCAGGCATAAGATTCAGAATTTGTCCTTTTAAGCATTTCAGGTAGTCTTTCTTTCTTTCTTTTTTTTTGTTGTTAATCCTCATCTGAGAATATTTCATCCATTGATTTTTAGAGAGAGTGGAAGGGAGGAAGGGAGTAGGAGAGAGAGAGAGGGGGGGGGAGAGAGAAACTTTGATGTGAGAGAGACACATCAATTGGTTGCTCTCGGGGCTGGGGATCGAACCTGTAACCCAGGTAGGTGTCCTTGACAGGGACTCAAACCCTTGCGTGCGCGGGCCGATGCTCTAACCACCGAGCAACACTGGCCAGGGCAGGTATTCTTTTTTTCTTATGGATGTAAGCATGATTTCAAAAGAACGCAGTACATTCCCTTTGTTTGATAACACCATCACCATTATCATCAAAATCCCCATTTGAATAATTCCTGGATTATTAAATGAATTCCAATTTTGAAAGCATTGTTTGTAGAGGCAGGTGACTTAAGCTCAGAAGGCAGGTGATTCCCCAGGCCTAGGTGACTTACCTGCTTGCATAAGACTCTACAGGTAAGGTGACAATTTGGATATTTCTGTATTTTTGTTTAAGATCAGGACAAAGTTTTTCTTAAACAGTCGACAGCCTTTCCAACATTCTTCCTGAGTTGTCTTCTCATCTTGTTAAAACCAATATCCAAGATGGCCCTCAGCCCTCAGCCCTCAGCCCTCAGCTGTTACCTGAATCTGACTAAAGCCCACAGATTCTCTCTCCACCTTCTGGTTTCATTTGACAGCAACACTGGACGAAACTGTGAGAAACAGAAAGGAGTGCTCTGAGCGCCTGCTGGATGGCATCTGCCACGGGGGCAACTGCCATCACTGCGTGGGCCAGGCCTGGCTAGGGAATGTTCAGACATATAATCGTTACAGTTCCGAGTCTCCGTTATCTGCTCTTCAGCAGTTTTGTAAAGCAACCATTGAATCCGCTCTTCATACTCTTACTAATCATAAAAATTAGACTCCCTATAAAACCGGGACTTCAGGTTACTCCTTGGGCAGTTTCAGTAGTTTTAATTTAAGTAAATAAACAGACTTATTCATGATGTCTTGATGGCCTCTGCTGTTTTGACTGGAACGATAGATTCCAAGGTTGCTTGAGCTGTGACATCTGCGAGGTAAAGTAAGTCCCAACCCTGCCCGGGTGCAGCAGCACGCTCTCTGGGCCCCTGGGCTGCCATGGCGGGTGGCTCTCGGCCCCAGGGAGAGCCACACGACGGGGCTGGTGGGGTCCCGTGGCAGGGAAGCTGGTAGTGGAAAGAGAAAGAAAAGCACCAGAGGGTTGTGAATGATGAGTTTCCCTTCTTGTTCCTGCCAGGTGAGCCCTTTTCTCAGGAGGAGATGGAAGAAATGCTGTCTGCTGCAATTGGCCCAGAATCGAATTTCATTCATTACAGGGACTACATAACCATGATGGTGATAGATGAAAATTAAACACTCTGAAGGCTCACTTTCTAATTGAAAGGATAATTTTTAAAAATTGCTTATCTTTGTTCATTTCACATTATATCTTACAATTCCTTAATATGCTAGTCAATTTCTCATGACAACTATTTCAAGATATTCTATTTTTTAAAAGATGAGCATAACAATTTAAAACACGTTTATTTGGTATGTCTTGCATTGTGGGATGACAAATTGCTAATTATTTAAAAACTATTCTTAAAACACTTCAACATTATCCATGGATGGTTGTTAATTTTCTGCAATAAAATCTAGGTTACCTTCCAGTGAGTTAAGCTGACAAAATGGAAAATGCCTGGAATGACCGTAGGTTTGGCACGGAAAGGTCTGGGGAGGGAGCGGCGTGACCACAAATGGAAACAGTAGCATCGTGATGAAAGCTCCTTTTTAGAACCACACGGAGCACTCCAGCAATCTGAATGTGGAAGCGAGGTATGAAAGTGAACATTAATAATCAATTCCTAATGAATGCCAATTACGGATCTCATTTGAGATGATAATAACTTACTAGTAGCGTAAAAATGTAAATGTGCTGATCCAGTGTGTGTCACCATTTGCGGAAGAGCTAAAGGAGCTGAGATAATTGAATCCGGAGAAAAGAAGACTGAATGGAATTCGCTCATGTAAAGAAGTGGCAATTATCTCCCCGTCTTTAGAATGCGCACCTCTTCAGACTACCTGTCGTGAGCGTATCGCCCTGATGCTGGGTGGGAGCATGGAGAGATCTCCTGCTGTGCAGGAGGGGCGGCTGTGAAAGGGCAGGGTACAGTTACCGAGCACAAGGAGTCACAGTGGAATCGGCGCAGGATTACAGGCAAAGGGAAAATCATGTCAGGAAAATTAAATTCTTCCATAGCCTGTATGTGCTTTCACACACACACACACACACACACACACACACACACACACCCCTCTATTTAAAGATGCTGCACCTCTACGTGTGTGTAGATACATATAAGCATTTCATGTTGCCTGTGATCTGTCTGCTAGTACCCGAGACTCTCACTGTTCCTTCATTCAGGGAGCAGTCACTGAGTACTACTGGGTCATGTGTCGGAGCTGGCGTTGCAGTCACAGTTCAGTGAGGGGACCTGCAGGTCAGCCAGCAGCCTCATTCCGAGGGGCACATTCAGGGGCTGTGGACACACCTAAGAGGGCAGCTGACAGCCTGGCGGGAGCTCACTGGGAGACGAAAGACTGTTGTGAGGAGAGGGCTTCCAGAACCGGTAGCGCTGGACTGAACACCAGCCATCACCTAAGTGGTGGCCGGGCGCAGGGCATGTCCGCAGGGGATCTGCAAGCACAGAACCCCCAGACGTGTCATGAAGCATGGAGTGATCTGGGAACTGATATCTGGTGTGTGTGAGATTTGAAAGTCGTGCGAGAGAGATGAAATTGGAATGGTGAACAGGAGTTGTGTCATTAAGGATATTAGATTAGCCATACAGTTGAGGTGTTAGTGTTAGAGTTTGGACTTTTTTTTTTGAAGCTCATAGAGAAAGAAAGATTATTTGTAAATAGCACAGAAAGTAGACGTGAAGGGTCAAGACTAGGTGGATGGGAAAAGTCAACATGAGCCCCAGGTCTCTGCGTGGACAGTGGGTGGATTGTAGTGTCATTCGCTCAGTAAGAAACCCAAGAAGCCAGGCGGGGTTGGTAGGCAAAGTGATGTTTGGTATGGACATCGTGGGGTTGAGGAGCTAGTGACGCACTCTGGGGAGAAATCCAATAATCAGTTGGATCAGGAGGAGGAAAACCTGGCGAGGTCATGGGTTTGGGAGTTCCTGTGGGTAAACCAGGCTCGGACTTGCTGGGCACAGGGCAGCGCTGAGCTATTTGCTGTAAGCCCGTTACCCTGCATGACCGGCCCTGCCCAAGCAGTAGCCCCAGTCCCTCATGGTCAAACGGTGACGTCATGTTCTTCCAGGCTGCCTCAGGATTGGGTGCCCCCAGGTCTCCTTCTAGAACTCTTCAGAAGTTCTGGCTGATGTCAAACTTCACACCCTGTCTCAGGAAGGAGTCACAAGGGTTAGCTTTATGGAATATGATTAATTTTTCATCTTTAGCACAAATTCGTTGGTTTTTTAAAGGCCATCAAAAAAGTACAACACAGGCGTCCATAGAAATCTCACTTTGTCTCCTAGTTGCAGAATAAAGGTAGCATATTTGCACAGGGAACATTTTTCTTTGTACTCAGACCATTTCGGTTCAGATTTTGTCCCTCTCATTCACCTACTCAGCCCTCAAGATCCAGTCTAAGTCAGCATGGCCCTGGCCTGGCAGGAGGTTGCTTGGTGCAGAGTTCTCATATCCTGGTGACCCGGTTTCTGCAGAGCCCGCTCTGCCCCAGCCCTGGGGCCTTGGGAAGGGCAGCTGGCTCCCACACCTCTGGGCAGGGAGCTGCAGGACTCAGCCTGGAGACCCTCGCCTCCACCCGGCTTTGCCGGCGACTCACTCTGGGCCAGGTGCTTCCCTCCTGTGCTCCTCTGTCTGGCCCAACTTCAGGCTTCTCCCTCCTCCAGGAGCAGTGCCGATTTAGTCCCCTTTGCGTGCACCCAACGTCCAAGTGGCAGACGCTGAGGGGCAGAAAGAATGTCGAGAGGGCAGGCTGTGCGATGGTCACGGGCAGGACCGTCTTCCGTGGAGCCGAGTGCGGTTAGATCTCTCTCCTTCCTGCTGTCCTCCCTCCCCCCTTCAGAACTGCTTGCTGCCAGCTAAGGACCCGTGTTGGTGCAGCCAGTTCCTTGTAGAATATCGGGGTCACTGCACTGCCCCTGAGGGAAGCTCAAATCCGCAGCCAGCGTTCGGGGTGCACATGCCCCGCACA
Source organism: Myotis daubentonii (assembly GCF_963259705.1). NCBI lineage: Eukaryota > Metazoa > Chordata > Mammalia > Chiroptera > Vespertilionidae > Myotis > Myotis daubentonii. The sequence continues at coordinate 13,719,812 of NC_081859.1, forward strand.
TGCCAGGCGTGGCGGCTGGCTCCGTGGCCTGCACGTTTCAGGACCGCGCTTACCAGTCACCTGCTTCAGAGGCACCTGGGCAGGTGGTGGTTAAAATTCCAGACTCCAGCCCCTAGACCAGTCCCCGGGGTGGGGCCCAGGAACCCATGTGTTCCTCAGGGGAGTGTTGTGCGCACAGCAATGTAAGAACACTGTCCAGGATGGTAGTATAGGGGGGATTTGGAGCTGGGCTCTGCCACTTACTGGTCAGGTGACTGGCACCGACGCTTAATGCTGCGTCTCTGTGTCTTAATTCATAAAGTAGAAAGAACACCTACCTTACAGGGCTGGCGTGAAAATTAAATGAGGGAATAAAAGTGGAAGTTCTTTAACATGTGATTATTTGTAGGAAAGCAGCTAGGTAAGAAGGGAGGAAGGAAGGAGGGGTGAAGAGGAAGGAAAGGGGAGTGGGGACAGGGAGGGAGAGACGGAGGCGAGGCTCGCTATCGGGTGGGCAGGCAGAGGGTGGCAGAGCAGCTAGGTAATAACTGCTCATCTTGGAATGAGGGCGGTGAGCCGCCTGAGGTACCGGTAGGGAGATGCCAGGTTTGCTACCAGGGTGCTGTTAATTACAGACTGTAAAGTCTATTTCTAGAATGCGAAATTAGGAGGTGTTTGTCTTTCTTTTATAAGAAATTGTGCTAAGACACATAGCATAAAATTTATCACCTGAACCACTTTTAAAGGTACAGTTCGATAGTGTTAAGTGCACTCACATTGGGAATAGGTCTCAGAGCGTTTTCATCCTGCACCCAAGGAACAAGGCCCCTGCCCCTGCCCCTGCCCCGGCTCCCGGCAGCCACCACCCACCTGCTCCCGTGAGTCCGGCTTCTCTAGGAACCTCACAAGTGGAATCGACAGTGATTGCCTTTTGTGACTGGCTTACTCCCTTTGCACAGTGTCCTCAGGGCTCGTCCGTGGTGTAGCACGTGACAGGATTCCTGCCTTTAAAGCTGGGTAATATTCCACTGTTGGCTCGACCACGTTTTGTTTACCCATTCGTCATCCATTCTGGGCATTTGGTTTGCTTTCCCTCTTGGCTGTTGTGACTCATGCTACTAAGAACGCGGGAATACGTCTTTGCGGCCCTGCTCTCAGTTCTGTTGGATGCTTATCCAGACGTGAGATCGCTGCATCTTCCCTCTTTTTAAAAAATTGCCTCAGTCACAGTGCTTTTAGAGCCGCATGAATTATTCACTGCCCCCTGGAGCAAACTCTTATCCATTTGTGGAAATGGTGTTTTGTTTTTCTAAACTCACCAGGTTGAAATGTTGAGGCAGCTTGCCATTTAGATGGGAGGTTAGCTAGACTAGCACGTCTAAAACTCAGGACAGTTTTACAGGAGGGGCTCTGCAGAGCGCCGGGTGGCCCCTGGTACTGCCAGCAAGTCTTCTGTCCTCAGTCAGAAACCTTGAACCAGCTTCTCACCATTGATGACTAAATTCCTGACATTTATTCAAGTATGGATTGAGTATCGCCCTTAAGCACAGCTTAAAAAGTGTCAAGGTTTGTTTGTGTTCTGAATGCTTAGTTTTCAAATGTCCTGCTAAAGGTGTTGGCTCCATTCTAAGCCTGGTCACCAGCTCAAGGTGTGATATTCACTTAGGCAAAGGTAATTATTAGTGACAGTAAAGGTACATATATTTTCCAACTAGTATTCTTGATAATTTACAGTATTTTTTAGTTCTCATCAAATCAAACTAGACTATCATTGTAACATGGCTGACAACGCTCATAGAGTAGAATCGAAGCTCACTTGCACTTACAGTATTAGTAGACGCTTCAAGGTTACTTCGTAGGAAACTTTTTAAATAATATTTTTATTGATTTCAGAGAGGAAGGGAGAGGGAGAAAGAGATAGAAACATCAATGATGAGAGAGAATCATTGATTGGCTGCCTCCTGCACGCCCCCACTGGGGATCGAGCCCACAAGCCAGGCATGTGCCCTGACCGGGAATTGAAGTGCGACATCCTGGTTCTTTGGTCGATGCTCAACCACTGAGCCACACCAGCAGGGCTGTAGGCAAGTTTCTAAGCCTCTTATCTGTTTGTGAGGGCCAAACTAGATGACATCTGTGAGGTCCTCCACTTACCTGGGCACCCAGACATTGAGTGATGACCCTGCCCTGAACCAGGTGCAAGTGCACGGGGTGAAGGCAGGCAGTGTGGATAGTAGGTACCGCCATTGACTTCATTCTTTTACTTAATTTCTCATAAGAAATGCTTCTTGTTTGTTTTTTTGTTTTTTAGAAGCATGCATTTTATTCTTTATAATTTCGTGTGTGACAGGTGGGGTTTAAAATTGCATGTGCTCTAACCAGAAGTATAAGCCCCCATGTGACCTGTGTGCCGGTCAGATCTGCTCCAGGTGACAGTTCTGGTGACTCAGCGTTTGCATTAGCAGTCACACTGCTGTGTTTGTCACAGTGAGTCTGTCTTTTTCTCATGGGGGTGGAAGTGAATGTTTGGACTAGAGGTAAGTAAGTTGTAAATTGATAAAACATTTTTTGAACATCATAGGGCTATAAGAAAAAATGATTTAGAATAACTACTTACGTAAATAATATGGCAGGAATTTATAAAAATTCTGAATATAACAATTTGCTAAATAAACAAATAATGAACACATTTTTTATTTTGATATTTAATATATTTAAATCATATATTTAAAATAATATATATTTTAAAATAAGAAACCACTCACACACCTCAGATTCGCAACTTGTTAGTTCTGTGTTTCTTCCATTTTAAATTTGGTCATTCTACAACACATTGATTACCACTGCACTGGGAGTTGTAAGCCAGGTAGAAATTTTGTTAATTTCTGCAATAATTAGGGTTAACCAGATAACTTCAGAATTTTCTTAAGCTAGGAATTAGGGCTTCATATGATATATATAAAATAGAATTATTTCCAAACAGTTGTAACTTAACTCCAAAGAAAGGTTGAATTTCTAAGTCCCTGAAGGACATTATCCGAATACCTGGCTAACGTCGAGGGCTCGGGGCCCTGAGAGCAATGAAGCAGTAGGGAGGCCGAGGGCAGGCATCAGCACTAACTACCGAGAGGAGTGCAAACCGTGGGCCCCAAAGGTAGACACCAGGAGAGGAAGGTGATCAGGGCTGGAAATGGAAGCTGTGAAACCTACAGGCTGCCAGGCCCAGGGCGGCCAGCAGAGGGGGCAGTTTGGGTTTCATGTGCTTGCACATTGCAAAAGTGGCGGTGGAGCCAAGCAAGGGCCAAGGTGTGGAAAGTCATGCGTATGCATTCAGGTAACAGACTTTGCGGTACCAAGTGGGGTGAGGCTGTTCGCTGGCCCTGGCACGCTGAGACTCAATGCTGCACTCCACCACTGTCTCCTTTAATAACAGTAAAATTAAAGGCTGCTCCAGCGCTTGATAACTCTCCTGTAAGTTCTTACCCCACCCCGGGGCCTCTGTTTCAATCGGAGGACCTGGCTTATTATTTGACAGAGAACAGGAACCTTTAGACTTGCATATTCTCAGATCTCCCTTGTCAAAGACCACATGGCACCTTTAAGATCTGGGACCAGAGGCGCAGCTGCCGGGCACAGGCCCAGCAGGGATTGTCTCCAGGAATGTCTGCTCCTTGAGTTGGCATGCTCCTGCCTCCGCACTGCCCCCTGCTGTGCTCAGTCCCCTGTAGGCCCAGGCTTTGGGAGTTCCCTGTGCACCAGGTTAGGCTGGCCAGGCAGTAGGTGATTTTCATTCTAGACAGTTTCCTCCAACAGACAGAAGCAGCCCCTGACTCAGAGCAAGGTATGATCTATCTGTTGTTTCTGAACAGAAGGTCAAACTGGTAAAAAAAACTCCTCATAAGCTCTTAAGTCTCTGCGATTTGGGGTATGTTTTAAAATTGTGATTAGAAACAAAGTTTACCACCTTAATCATTTTTAACTGTACAGTTCAGTAGTGTTAAGTATATTCACATTGTTGTGAAACAGATCTCCAGAACTTTTTTATCTTGCAAAAGTGAAATTCTATATGTTCAGTATTCTTCTCTCACTCAGCTGTAACTATCCCCAGAAGGAGGCGAGTAGGAGGCAGCCAGTCAATGATTCTCTCTCATCATTGATGTTTCTCTCTCTTTCTCTCTCTCTCTCTCTCCCTCTTTTTTCCTCTCTGAAATAAAAAACATATTAAACAACAATAAACAAAACATCTTTTGTCCATGAGCCACCTAAGACAACAGCACAAGGACTGGGGACACCTTGAAAGTTCTCTGGTCTGCCCTGACCAGTCTGGCTCAGTGGATAGAGCGTCGGCCTGCGGACTGAAGGGTCCCAGGTTCGATTCCAGTCAAGGGCATGTACTATGGTTGCGGGCACATCCCCAGTAGGAGGTGTGCAGGAAGCAGCTGATCGATGTTTCTCTCTCACTGATGTTTCTGACTCTATCCCTCACCCTTCCTCTCTGTAAAGAATAAAAATATATATATATATAGAAAGTCCTCTGGTCGACATCAGCTCTTCTGCATGATGTTACTACTGTTGTTTTATATGAATTTAATTATTTCCTTTAAGGCCAACTTTAAGATGACTGGAGTTTAAAAGAGATAGTTACAGCTAAGAGAGAAGAGTACTGAACATTTTACAAATGTGTGTGTCTATGTTTAAAGAGGTGTGATTTTTAAACTTTTTTATACTTTTTTACTGTGATAAAACTACGCAGCACAAAATGTACCATTTTAACCAGTTTTGGGTACAGTTCAGTGGCATTAAGTACATTCACATTGCTGTGCGACCATCACCGCCTTCTGTGTCCAGAGGTTTATCATTCCAATGGAAGCTCTGCACCCACTAAACAACCACTCCCTTTCCTTTATACCTGAAAACCGGTCTTCCTCGGCCATCTCTAGCTCCTCCCTGTGGAAACCATGGCACCCAGCTCAGTGGTTGGCCAGAGGCCCGTGTCCGCCATTTCATGTCAGGCGAGGACTTATTCACGAGGAAATTCATTGGTGCTTCAAGAGCCTGCCTGAGTGTTTGGTAAAATATGGCCCAGTATCTTATTTCTTAATTAAAAGTGTATTAAAGGGAAATGCTACCAGTTAACTGAATTTAAGTTGTTAGTTTTAAAAACACTATTGTCCACTTGTGAGCAATGAGGAAGGAAGGGGGTTACTTCTTGGGTCCTCAAATGGCTGTTCCACCTGGGACGGCAGTTCTCACGGAGACTGGCGACCTGCTCTTCCGTTGAGAAGGTGGCTGGCAGGACCTGGCACAACCAATTCATCTCCCCAGTCAGCTGTTTGCCAGCTGTGATGTGGGTCTCATTCTTTCCTTCACTCGCTCATTTATTTGTTCGTCAGTAAGTTCCTTCCTTGAGTGAGGCACACCAACCATGGGCAGGGCTTGCTGCCTGTGGGGGAGTGGCATGTGAATGGGTAAATCCCAACCCCAGTGGCAATGGCTGCTGGGGGCGTCTAGACAGGAAGAAGTGACAGCTGAGCTGTGACTTAGAGGAAGTGGCCGGGCAGGGGGGCTGTTTCAGGTAGAGGGAGCATTTGCACAAAACCTGCAGGGCCAGCTGGTGGTGTGCCTCCTCCGAGAGGGGCAGCTGTCAAAATGGGCACTCCTGTGGCGGTGAGAGAAGTGCTGGGCTGCGTGTGTCTATTTTGTACATAAATATAAACTCTTCTATACTTTTCTAAAGCTTTCAGTCACCTTGGGTTCTGGCTCTGACCTTTCTTTGTCTTAAACTATAGATACAAAGATTAATGTCGGCAAAGTAGCATAAAAGCTGGTCTTGTAGAAATATTTTATTGGCTAAACACACGGACGGACTGTATACTGAAACCCCGGCTCTGTGACCCCTGACGGGGTGCTGTGCGGTAGAGTATTTTGTTTTATCTCCCTTCTGTGACTAATGCTCATGGAGCCGGCAAGGATGTTACCCGACAGAGGATCAGTGCCAAAGCCTCTCGCCCTGGAAGGAGGACGGCTGCCTCGCTTCATTCTTTGCACCAATACTGAGATGCTCCCAGAGCTGCCCAGGGTTAAGCAATCTGTATACAGCTTGTGGTTCCCAAATCTGGCTTCCTCCTACTGGAAATGATAACAGCAAAACTAAAGCGCATTCACTTAGTTTTAAATATGCATCAAATGGGAAATAGTGACTGCTGGGCGGGCAGCAAAAACTTGAGCCACTTTGAAACCAGGTGGGCCTGCTCTGCTCTGTATTTCTATTGTATTGGCAACAGAAAGATCTTAGTGTCAAGAATATCCAAGATCTGCCAGGAGAAATAGATGAGAAGGGGATTAGAATGAACTCTGGCACCCATCATGCATTTCTGATATTCAAACTGTAGAGCAGACTCTTCCAGGAAGTCCATGGAAAACCTTGAAGGAAAGAAAAAGGGCTGAGAATAATCTATGGGCACGTGGGCTGTGCAGTGCTGGTGAACTCAGGGGAGGTTGTCATGTTGCCTGGGTGCCCTTGAGGTTCACCTTGTAGCTTCCTCTGGAGAGCTGGGAGAACCCTACCAAATACTTTCGAGGGCTTTTAGGAACGAATGAGAAACCCTACAGCAGTGGTTCTCAACCTTGGCTGCACCTGGGAATTAGAATTACCTGGGAATCTTTAAAATCCTGATTTCTGGGCCTCATCCTCTGGAAATTCTGTTTCTTCGTGATGGGGTGAGGCCGCAACATTAGTAACAAAGAAACAGAATTTCCAGAGGATGAGGCCCAGAAGTCAGGATTTTAAAAAGATTCCCAGGTGATTCTAATGTGCAGCCACGGTTGAGAACCACTGCCCTAAAGGAAGGAAGATGCTACACGTTATAAAATAATGACAATTGGTGGAGTGCTTTGCTTTCTAGCAGACACTATATAGAAAATGGTCCCTGCATGGAAGAGCTGGCAAACTCTCAGGAAGAGGGGCATGGTTGACTCACGCAATGATAAAGCTAAGTTAAAGGACACAAAAACAGGACTTTTATGGGCATGTACACACACACACACACACACACACACACACACACACACACACACACACACACAGCGGTTTCTGGCTGGTGTTCTGTGAGTGACTGCTGAGCCCCGCTGTGGCTGTGGGACCAGTGGAGGTGTAATCTGCCTCATTGAACCGCATCCTACATGCACTGCTAGGATATTTTATTCACTCAGCCTGGGAAGGGCGGGCAGAACATAGGCCACGGGGAGAGAGGAGAGCCCAGGGAGGAAGTTATAAGCGCTCTTCTCTCTCCCAAGCCTGTCTCCTCTGTGTACTCCCTTCTGCCAAGGGTCAGGAGAAAATGGGGTGACACCTTCCCCTCCCTGTCCCTGTCCCATGTCACCTCCCAGCACAGCACTCCCTGCACCGCCCAGGCTCATGACAGACAGTGTGGCCTTTCTACTTTGGAAAATGAGAATCCCCAGAAGATGGGCAGAAATGGACGCAGTAAGTGATGGAAATTACTGGGTATCAGGAGAGATGATCCCCCGAAAGAGAAGATTGGGGAGGCATTGATAGGGTGGAATTGCCTGAGAGTCTCTAACGACATGAAATTTGCTTATTTTCTGTGGCTTCTGCTCCAAATAAGAGTTTTGTTTCTCACATGGTGCAGTGTGCAGTATAACCCAGTGTTCATCACGGGGACCCCCAGGGGGTTGGCCAGAGGCCCACAGGCCTGATGGAAGGAAGTTGGGATACTGGCACCCTAACCAGAAAGAAGCAGAAAGAAAACAGGCTGTCATGGACTGGATGCGTGTGTGCTCGCCAGTGCACATGTGGAAATGTAAGCCCAGTGTGAAGGTTGTTATGTGCTAAAGTGGGGCCTGTGGGAGGTGATGAGGTCATGAGGGTGGGGCCCTCGTGAACAGGATTTACCTTCATAAGAAGAGGCCTGAGGTGCCCTTGACCCTTCGCCCCTGTGAGGGCGCAAGGAGAGGTCCGCAGGCTGCAACCTGAGAGAGCTCACCCGAACCTGGCCTCGCGGGCACCTTGGCTTTTGACTGGCAGCCTCCAGGACTGTCGTCTCCACTAAATGCCAGTTCCAGGAGGCAGGCCTTCTGTGTGGTTTGCTGCTGTATCCCCAGGACCCAGGACAGCGCCTCGCTTGTCTTTTGCGCTCAGTAGTTACTGAATGAATATGTTGCGACATCTCACTAACCCTAACCCTCCCCCAAAAGTATCACTCTAGGCCAGTGATGGTGAACCTTTTGAGCTCAGCGTGACAGCATTTTGAAAAACCCTAACTTAACTCTGGTGCTGTGAAATTTTTTGATATTTGCAACCATAGTAAAACAAAGACTTATATTTTTGATATTTATTTTATATATTTAAATGCTATTTAACAAAGAAAAATCAACCAAAAAAATGAGTTCGCGTGTCATCTCTGATGCATGTCATAGGTTTGCCCTCACTGCTCTAGGCACACAAACTTGGTTCACACCCTTTCTCTTCTGAACGATCAACTTTGGACTGAAATCGACTCTCACCTTTGGAATTTAGCATGAAAGGAACGGATGAGGATAAAATGATTAAGGATTGAAATGAGAGTCCAGGAGTGGAAAGTCTTTCTCAGCTTGTGGGATAGTGACCTCCCCTTAAGCTACAATAGTGACCACGTCCACAGATGAACATTGCCAGTTTTCTGATGACTGGCAGCCCGCACGTGATCCTATGATTCCCAGGACACCAGTAGATCATATGCAAATATTGTTTGCATATTCATCAAGATACCACATGGACAGTGTAAGCTGCTTTAATTGTCTTCAAGAAGAAACAGCCGCCTCTGGCACATGCACTCGGCTGCCTCTGTTGGCAACCGACCTGGAAATTATTTCAGAAGACAGATATTAAAGAGGAGTGGAATCTGTTCTGTTCTGCCCTCTGCGTAGCAATTAGAAGTTGCCAGGCTGATTCTGGATTTTCATTTCTGATTCATACTTTTAGACATATTTTAGCTATAAAATTAATGAGCGACTCCTGAGGTATAAATAATGAACAAGCTAAATTGCATTTTATGAAAATATAAAAGTCCCATGAAGCATTCCCAAAGAAGTTATGTTGGTTTAATAATTAAGCAAGAAGGAATATGGAATAAGAATTTCATTCCCAGCCAGGTAATGGACCTTAATTTTTTGCATTTTGTGCTTAGGGTTATAACAGGGAGTCACTGTTTTCACCTAGGGATATCAATGGAATAAATAAATTGGTGTTTATAGACGCTCTGGACTTTTAGAAGCCAGTATGTAATTTTTTCATTCATAAAATGAGTGGGTTTTGGTAACCTAACCTGAGGTTAGGTTAATAATCCTCACCTGAGGATGGATGGATATACATATATATATATTCATATTCCCATTGCTTTTCAGAGAGAGTAGAAGAAGAGGGAGGGAGGGAGAGAGAGAAAAAGAGAGAATCATTGATGTGAAAGAGATACATGGATTGGTTGCCTCCCACACGCACTCCTACTGGTGACAGGAAGTGAACCTGTGACCCAGGTACATGCCCTTGACCAGGAATCAAACCCGGGACCCTTTGGTGCATGGGCTGACACCCTAACCACTGAATGAACAACACTGGCCAAGGTATAACCTAAATCTTGAAGTAAAGCTGTCAAATCCTTAGATGTGAGGACATGAGAAATCCATCAATCATCTCTCTAATTTATGTGTCAATGAATGGTTTGGTTGCATCATTAGAATCTTTCAGTCTAATAGAAAACAAAATTATAGGTAGTTTCTTTAAAGACTAACTCTTTAGGCTGCTAAACCCACAGAATGAAAACCCTTGAAACTACAAGAACTCTAAAAACCTAAGTTGGGCCAAAACCGGTTTGGCTCAGTGGATAGAGCGTTGGCCTGCGGACTGAGAGGTCCCAGGTTCGATTCTGGTCAAGGGCATGTACCTGGGTTGCGGGCATATCCCCAGTAGGAGATGTGCAGGAGGCAGCTGATCGATGTTTCTCTCTCATCGATGTTTCTAACTCTCTATCTCTCTCCCTTCCTCTCTGTAAAAAATCAATAAAATATATATTTTTTTAAAAAACACCAAAAACCTAAGTTGGACCTGAAAAAGCCACCATTAAAACTAAAGTTAGGGAGTACTTTATACACAATTGAATTTTCCAAAGGAAATGATGACAAACTGTGTAACAACAACATGAAACCTGTATAGAGGCACTGGAGAGTGGCCCAAAGCAGGCACAGGCTGGCGGGGATTCAAGGACTCGGAGGGTGGATGGGAATTTCCAGTCTGTTGGGCCTGGAGATTATAATTCGAGGAGGTGGCCAGTCTTACTGTCTTGAGGTGTTATCACATGGTGGAGTTCAGGGCTGTGACTGGGGAGGGAGAAGGAAAATCCTGTAAAGGAGAGAGCCAAAATGAGGCAACCCTAAAATCCACATTAAATTTCCCTCAAGTCCTTGGGTAGCAGTTTTGAATTTTGCATACATGGAGGAGTCCAGAGGAAAGAAGCATCTAGAAGCTGAAAGAGTTGAGCAGAGATTTCAACTGCTATCTCTTCAGGGAAGCAGAGCTCGGAGTACAAGACCCAAGTTAGAGGGGCTCAGTGACACTTTAGGCTTCCCCCTGAAACCCCAGAAGTGCCATACATTAAGGCTAAAGAACAAGTCCCAGAACGCAGGGATTTTCCTTAGCTCTAAGGGAAAAACCTAAATAGAACCACTTTTACAAAGCATAGAGCCAAGCCTCAAAAGTCCAAGGTGATCCGCCACTGACTTAACACCTTGCTGACCCGTCATGAGATAGCTTGTATCTGCACTTACATTAGTTAAATAATTTGAAGGTCTGAAAGCACTGTAGAGTTTTAAAATTACTTAAATTAATGTAAGTGCAGGCATGAGTTAGCTCATGACCGGTCAGCAAGGTGTTAACTGCCTGCTAGAACACAAATCAACACTCCTCAAAGGAAGATAATAGAATCTAGCCTCTCTAAGCCATAATATCCACAATATCCAACATACAGTTAAAATTGGATGTGAAAGATATAGGAAGATGCGATTCACAGTCAAGAGAAAAATCAGTTAATAGAAAGTGACCTCCAAATGAGCCAGATGTTGGAATTAGCAGACAAGAAATTTAAAGCTGCTGTTATAACGATGCTCAAGGATTTAAAGGAAAAAGAGGTAGAGTCAAGCTGGCGTGGCTCCGTGGTTGAGCATTGATCTATGAATTATGAGATCACGGTTCTATTCCCAGTCAGGGCACATGCCTTGACTGTGAGCTCAATCCCCAATAGGGGCATGCAGGAGGCAGCCCATCAAGAGAGAGAGAGAAACACCAATGATGAGAGAGAATCACTGATTGCCTCCTGCACACTCCCCATTGGGGATCAAGCATGTGCCCTGACTGGGAATCTAACCATGACCTCCTGTTTCATAGGCTGACACTCAACCACTGGGCCACACTGGCCGGATTATGCTTTTATTGAAAAGTATCTAATATGAAGAATTCACTGGATAGGGTTAAAAGATATTGGAAATAGCAGAAACAAGGGTGGTGAACTTGAAGGATCAACAGATATTATCTAATCTGAAGACTAGAGAAGTAAAGATTAAAATAATAAACAGGCTTCAGCAACTTATGGGATCATCATAAATTTCCCCAAATTTGGTGAAAAACTTACAGATCAACTTATAGGTCCTAGAAATTCAGCAAACATTAAGCTGAATAAATACAGAGAACTGGATCCAGTAATGCCATAATCAAACTGCTGAAAACCAATGGTAAAGAGAAAATCTTCAAAGAATCCAGGGGAAAAAAGACACATTACATAGAGGAGAGATCACATAAGAATTACTGCTGACTTTCAAGGAAGGCCAGAGGCAATGAATGGCATCTTTAAAGAGTTGAGTGGAAAATAACTGTCAACCAAGACTTCTACATCCAGTTAAACTAGTCTTCAAACACGAAAGTGAAACAAGGAAATGACCCAGTTGGAGAGCTGGCTCTTTAGGGGGGAAAAAGTCCTAGAAATGGTCAAACTGAGTAAAATATAAAAACTACGTATTTAATTTTTTTCTCATTTCACTAAAAGACAACAGATTGTTTAAAGTAAATGGATGATTATATTGTGGGTTTTATTTTATACTAGAGGCCCGCTGCATGAAGAGATTCATGCAACAGGCCTTCCTTCCCCTGGCTGCCAGCACCAGTTTTCCCGGCACCCGGGACCCAGGCCTCCGCTCTGGCCGCAGCGGAGAAGCCAAGCCTCTTCAGTCTTTAGTCGTCTTCTTCAGTCTGCAGTCTTCGCTCAGGCCGGAGCTTTCAGTATTCGCTCCGCACCTGCATATGCAAATTAACCCCCATCTTTGCTGGGTTAATTTGCATACTCATCCTGATTGGCTGGTGGGTGTAGCAGAGTGACACCAATTTGCATGTTTTGCTTTTATTAGTGTAGATACTAGAGGCCTGGTGCACAAAAATTTGTGCACTCGGGAGGGGTCCCTCAGCCCGGCCTATGCCCTCTCACAGTCTGGGACCCCTTGGGGGGTGACCATCTGCTGGCTGAGGCCTGCTCCCCGGGGGATTGGGCCTGAGATGGCAATCAGACATCCCTCTGGCAGTCCGGCAGCCCTCGGGGGATGTTCGCTTGCCAGCGGGGAGCAGGCCTAAACTGCAGTCGGACATCCTTAGCGCTGCTGAGGAGGCAGGAGAGGCTCCCACCACCACCGCTGTACTGGCAGCCATCAGCCTGGCTTGTGGCTGAGCAGAGCTCCTCCCATGTGAGAGCGCCCTGACCACCAGAGGGCAGCTCCTGCATTGAGCGTCTGCCCCCTGGTGGGCAGTGTGTGACATAGTGACCAGTCATTCCCAGTCTTTCTGCTGTTAGGGTCAGTTTGCATATTACCCTTTTACTATATAGGATAGAGGCCTGGTGCACAGGTGGGGGCCAGCTGGTTTGCCCTGAAGGGTGTCCCGGATCAGGGTGGGGGTCCTCACTCGGGTGCCTGGCCAGCCTGGATGAGGGGCTGATGGCTGTTTTCAGGCTGCACGCACCCCCTTCAGGGTGAGGGTCCCCACTGGGGTGCCTGGCCAGCCTGGATGAGGGGCTGAGGGCTGTTTTCAGGCTGCCGCACCCACTTCAGGGTGGGGGTCCCCACTGGGGTGCCTGGTCAGCCTGGATGAGGGGCTGAGGGCTGTTTTCAGGCTGCCCGCACCCCCTTCAGGATGGGGGTCCCCACTGGGGTGCCTGGCCAGCCTGGATGAGGGGCTGAGGGCTGTTTTCAGGCTGCCCGCACCCCCTTCAAGGTGGGGGTCCCCACTGCAGTGCCTGGCCAGCCTGGATGAGGGGCTGAGGGCTGTTTTCAGGCTGCCCACACCCCCTTCAGGGTGGGGGTCCCACTGGGGTGCCTGGCCAGCCTGGATGAGGGGCTGAGGGCTGTTTTCAGGCGGGCCAAGCCTGCAACTGAAGCTCCCAGTCTCTCCTTTTTTTTATTTTTTATTATTTTTTTTTATTCTGGGATTTATTTACCTTCTGTAATTGAAACTTTGTTGCAGCTCCAGCTCCAATGCCGGCTGTCTGAAAGCAGGTATCTGGGGTTTGTTTAGCTTCTATAATTGAAACATAGTTGCATTTCGGAGCTGTTGCTTTCAGGCTCAGAGCTGGGCGAAGCAGGCGGGGAACCTTCGCTTCCTCCATTGCCGGTGCAACCAAGCCTCATGTTTGCTTCAGCTGCATGGCTGCCGGCCGCCATCTTGGTTGGCAGTTAATTTGCATATCACCCTGATTAGCCAATGGGAAGTGTAGCAGAGGTATGGTTAATTACCATGTTTGTCTATTATTAGATAGGACTAGAGGCCCGGTACATGAAAATTCATGCATTGACCATCAGGGGGCAGACGCTCAATGCAGGAGCTGCCGTCATAGCGACCGGTCGTTTCATCGTTAGGGGACAATTTGCATATTACTCTTTTCTTATACAGGAGGATATATTTCCTATATAATAAAACCCTAACATGCAAATCGACCGAATGGCAGAACCACCAGTCACTCTGACGTGCACTCACCACCAGGGGGCAGACAATGCAGGAGCTGCCCCCAGCCTGCAGGCCTCTACTGGCAGAGGGCGGGGCCGGGGAGCGGGTGGCTCCAGGCCAGCTAAGGCAGGTGCCAGCGGCCACCCCCCCCATCACCCCGCTGGTTGCCCTGCAGATTGGCCCTGATCGCCAGCCGGTCCTAGGGACCCTACCTGTGCATGAATTTTGTGAACCGGGCCTTTAGAGTGTGTGTGTGTGTGTGTATCTCCTATATAATAAAACCCCAATATGCTAAGTGTCCAGTCAACTGGTCGGCCATTCAACCAATCAAAGTGTAATATGCTAATGATGTGCTAATGTGCTCGCTATGATGTGCACTGACCACCAGGGGGCAGACACTCCAACCAGTAGGTTAGCTTGTTGCTGGGGTCCAGCCTATAGGGGCTGAGCAATGCGGGCCAGGCACGCCCTGGAGCCCTCCTGAGGTCCCTCCCTGGCTGGCCAACCTCCCGTGTACTTCCCCGACCGATTGTGCACCTGTGAGGCCCCTCTGCCTGGCCTGCGCCTTGTCACAATCCGGGACCCCTTGGGGGATGTCAGAAAGCTGGTTTTGGCCCAATCCCACAGGCCAGGCTGAGGGACCCCACTGGTGCACGAATTCTTGCACTGGGCCTCTAGTATGTATATATATTCACACATCAAAATAGCACAAAGGAGGGAGATAAAATAACTACACTGTTGCAAGTTTCTTATGTTTTGGGTGAAGTCACACAATGCTAACTCTAAGTAGCCCATGATAAATATGCATAGTATAAGCATTAGATCGAAAAGGATGAAAGAATACTAAAAAATATCCAGTTAAGAAGGCCGGAGAGACAGGAATGAAAAACAGGGCAAATAGAAAACAGGGGTACTAGCAACAATGTGAAGCTCAAAACTCGAGTTAAAGCGAAAAAGTCAAGCACTAAAAAATACATGTTGCATTGATTTTCAGCCATAAAAAGTTCAAGATCAGGCAAAACTATGGTGATAGAAGTCAGAGCAGTACTTGTGTGTGAGGGATGGGGTTCACCTAGGAGGAGACAGAACTTTCTGGAGTGGTGAAAAGTTATACTTCCCTTGAGGCTGTGGATGAACTGGGAGAATACCTTTATAAGAGTCATATAATTTTACGCTTAAAATTTGCGCCATTTCTCTGTAAATTTTACATCCACGTTTTAAAAGCCTCAAATCAAAACTCTCTTGCGGGCCCCCTGCGACTGTAAACGTTGATCAACAGAGGGCGCTCCGAGCTCACCAAACACGTTTTAGGGACTCAGCCACTTGGGCATGCAAATCAGACAAGCTGTGGGCCTCGGTCTCCACGGTAGCTCTCCCCGGACCCCCCACCGTCCCCACCCCGGGCAGTCCACGTCGCCGGGCCATACGCTGCTTTTCGGCTGATAAGCAGCGCCTAGCTAATGGCGATGCTGTTTCCCTCCCCATCTCCCCGGAGAGCAGATGCCGCTGGGATCTGGCGTGGGCTGCCTGGAGGTGTACCCGGCCCCCACCCCTCGACCCCAAGGTCTTCTCTTGATAGGATCGCTTTTAAATTGCAAGTAGGAGCGTAAAGGAAACTTGCGCCCTGTTCTCGACATCTTCATTTTGACCTCCATTCCTCGCTTTGGTGACTGTAATATCCCCACGCAAGGGTTGTGGCCGGCGGGAGGGTGGGTGGATGGCAGCGTGGATGGCAGCGCGAGGGAGGCAGGCTGTGTGTGTGTGTGTGGGGGGGGGCGTTGCCCGGGGTTCCAGGCTCCAGCACCCCAGAAAGCTGTCTTCCCGCCCCTCCCCATCACAGAAGGAAGCTAGTGACAGAAAGGCACCAAACGTCCTCTGCGCCCTCGCCTACCCCCAGGCTGGGTCTCTCCGGGCGCCGAGATGCCAGCACACCTCACGTGATCCCCACCCCGGGCGGGTCCTTGCCGAGGCGTCTCGCGGGGTGTTAATTAAAGGTCACAACAAAACAGACCCGCCGGCTCACCAGGAGAAATGTACTCCCGGGAAATGAAAAATGACTCCCCGGAGCAGCCACGTGTGGAGCCCGGCGAGGCTGGCTTCCTGCGCTCCGGGCGCTGCGCCTCGGGTGGGTGGGGGGTCCGAGAGGGGGCGATGACTGACGCGCCCGGGACTCCGTGGGTCCCGAGGAAGGCGTGGAAGGACGGGTGCTGAGGGCACCGGCCCGGCAAGGCGAGGCCAAGTCCAGTTCGCACACACCCCTCTCCAGGCCCGCGCCGTCGCGCCGTGCATGTGCAGCGCGGCGAATCCCTCAGTTTCCCCTGCCCGGGCTGCCTTCTCATCCCGGGCTCCCCTGTCCCAGCGCTGGGCGACTGGGCACCTCGCAGATAGGGGCTGGGCGGGTGGGGACCCGGGTCCTCGGGCTGGGGGGTTGTCCTGGGGAGGGGGCCCGTGGCCGGCCGGGGGTCGGGAGGGCCATTTCAGAAAAGGTTTGCAGGGAAGGTCTGGGAGAACAAAGGGCGGGGGGAGGACCCGGCGCGTTTGCGGACTTGTCTGTGACTCAATCCCTTTTCCCCGGCGTTTCAAAGGCAGAACTGCACGCCTCGCCAGGAAGAGAAAGAACCTGGGGGCGGGGGAGGCGCGGGCGCAGCTCGGTCCAGCCCCGCGGGCTCGGCGCGGCCCCTCGGCCCCGGCGCGCGCGGCGGCGTTTCATTAGAGCCCTGGACGCAGGCCCCTCGCCGGGAACTTCCCCGCCGGGAGCGAGATTTACGGTCCCCTCCCCCCGCCGGCTCGCGGCCTCTCGGTGTCAGGCAGGAGCGCCGCAACCTAAAATGGAGCCGGGCCGGCGCGGCGGCGGCAGCCAGGCGGCGGGCTCCCGGGCGGCGGGGCCGCGGGTCCCCACGCTCCGCGCTGCGCCCGGGCGCACACGCGCGCTCTGACCGCGGACGGCGCCCGGCCCGCCGAGCCGCCCCTTTCCCTGCCCTCGCGCGGCTGTCAGGCGGCGCGGGCCGGCGGATATTGGCTCGCACACGCCGAGGCTCCTCCCCGAGCTGGATCTTTATATTTTGGGAGAATTTCTTTGAACTCAGTTACCGAGCTGCGGGGAGGAGACGAGCGCCCACAGCCGGCTCGCTGGCGGGGGCCCGGCGGGGGCTCGCGCACCTTCTCCGCGGCGGCCACGTGCCCCGATTGTGAGCCTCCTCTCCCGCGTGGAGGAGCACGCACTTCCTCGGCTGCGGGAAAAGCCGGGGATCTGGCTGTGACCGTGGAAAAGGAACGTGTGGCTGGAGGAGCAGAAGAGGATGCGGGGAAGCAGTATTTGAAGAAAGGATAAGCCGCCCACTCCAGCCCCTTCTGCAAATTGGTGCTCTTACTTCGGGGGCCCGTGTGCCTTTATGCCCCCTCCCCCCAATTAAGGAGCCTTGACTTGAGGACCAAAGGACAGCCCCCCGCCACCGGAGACCCTTCTGGGCTGCAGACCTTGTGGATGTAGCGCTGGGGGACCATTAGACTCTCTTCTGGAAAAGCCACCATGAATTCGGTCGCTGGGAATAAAGAGAGGCTCGCCGTTTCCACCAGGGGCAAGAAATACGGGGTAAGTTGTGACGGGTACGAGGCGGAGGCGCGTTCCCAGACCCAGGGCGGCCGGGGTCCCCCTTCCCGGGAGCCGCGCGGCGCGGCAGGGCGGCTCCGAGCTCTCCGCCGGCTCCGAGGCGCCGCCGCCGGGCGTGCGTGCGCGGAGGCGGGTCTGTCGCGGGGACCCGCACACTCGCCCGGCGCTGGGAATTTTCAGCCCTCGCCGGCCTCCCCTTCCCCGCACCCCTAACTTTCCAGCATTCCTGCACTGAAAGGGAGAGCGGCGCCCAGCGGGAGGGGTTTCCATGGATTCCCTGCGGTTCCTTGGGATCATTTCCCGGTGCCTTCGGGACCCAGAGGCTGCACCCCGAATGAATGAATGAAGTCGCAGCCCCCTCCCCCTCCCGCCCACCCCGGGATAGCGGCTCCCAGGATCCCAAACCAGGGCTCTGGCTGGGTGGGTGTCGGGTTCAAAAGCGCGGGGCTCAGTCTCCCGGTCCCCCTACAGAAACCGCGGGACCCCTCGAGCGAGCCATGTGCCCCGCCGGCGCCCGGGAACGGCGCTGGGAGCCCCGGGGCGTTGGGGACTCACTTAGGGAGCATTGAACGCGGCCGATCTGGCCGCGGCGCTCGGCCGGGCCCTCGGCGGCGCGCAGTCCCGGGCGGGCGCCCTGACCCCGGCGTGTCTCCCCGCAGGTGAATGAAGTCTGCTCGCCCACCAAGCCCGCGGCGCCCTTCTCCCCCGAGAGCTGGTACCGCAAAGCCTACGAGGAGTCGCGCGCGGGCAGCCGGCCCACCCCCGAGGGCGCGGGCTCGGCTCTCGGCTCGTCGGGGACCCCGTCCCCCGGCTCGGGCACCTCGTCCCCCAGCTCCTTCACCGGCTCCCCGGGCCCCGCCTCCCCGGGCATCGGCACCAGCTCGCCGGGCTCCCTGGGCGGCTCGCCGGGCTTCGGCACCGGCTCCCCCGGCTCGGGCAGCGGCGGCGGCTCCTCCCCCGGCTCGGACCGCGGCGTCTGGTGCGAGAACTGCAACGCCCGCCTGGTGGAGCTGAAGAGGCAGGCGCTGCAGCTGCTGCTCCCCGGGCCCTTCCCCGGCAAGGTGAGCCCCGCTCGGGGGGCGGGGGGCGGGGGGCGGCCCGGGGCGCCCGCAGCCCCGCAGCCCCCGGCGGCTGCCCCTCCCGCGGCCGCTGCGCGCCTGGCCTCGCGCCCCGGGGGCGCTGCACGCGTGGGGCGGATTCGGGCCGGCGTCGGGGCGACCCCGCCCGTCTCTTGCGCGCGGACACGGTGGGGCGCAGAGCGCGCGGGCTTTCCACGTTTGGGGCCTCACCGCCCACGGGGGTTGGGGGGGTCAGGTGACTTGTCCTGCTGTCCCCCACTCCGGAGAGCCCCTTTGTGATCCCCGCACCTGCCCGCCATCCTGCTGGACCCGCGCGGCGCCCCTCTCCCCGCGCGCCCGCAAACCTTTGCTGGGGGATGGAGGGGGCTGGCCGGGGACGCGCCGAGACCCGCTCCGGGGAGTCCTGCCTTCGGCCCCGCGGGCATGCCCTCCCGCCGTGGGCATACTCTCCCCACCCACCCGCGATCCTTTCCAGAAACGCGGGTGGGGAAGTAAAAGCGAGCGGGGTTGGTGCCTCTCCTCGCCTGTCTGTGGTCCTCCCTTCCTGCCCGGATCACAAAAGCCAGCATCTCCCCCAACGTCCACTCTGCCCGGGGAGACGCAGGGTGGGAGCCCCGGGGAGCACCGCTACCCTCTGGTCGCTCCAGCACCGAGCGCACGGGGCTCCCCATGGCAACCCTGCGGCCCCCAGCGCGGAGCACAATGCGGTTGTATTTGCGCGCTTGGGCCCAAGTGCTATCAAATGATAATATTGACTCTTGCGCTTCAAAGAGTTCTTATCGGTGGTTAAAATAGCAAGAACACAGAGGATGGCTGCGCGGGTCTGATAGGGTTTGTTCAATGGCGTTTCTAATTTATGTTTCGGTGACTTGAAACGCTGTGGTTACGAGTCGTGGACTTCAGGGATTAGGGCCTCTGTTTGCCTCACCTGCTTGTCCAAACACACGCGCATTGGTGGTGTCATGTGCGAGGGTTACATGAAGCAAACACCACGCCCACAGACGCTGTAAAACTCTAAACCGGGAGGATCCCCACCCTGAGAATTGGTTTTGTGAATCCCGAATCTACCTCCGGAATAATTAACTCGTGGATTGCTGCCAGCGTGCCGTTTTGGCAGTTTGGTGATACAGCCCCAAGAATACATCTCGGGGAGTCTAAGACTTCTTTCCCTCCTTCGTTTTCACACGGTTTCTTCACTCGCAGGTTTATTGAAGCTCTTTGGAGCGTCTGTCAATGTTCTCTGATTTTCTGTGGCATTCAAGGCACCGTGTTTAGCACAGCAATGAAATCACACGTGCCCACAGCCCTTGTCCACGTGGGGCTTATATCCTCACCGAGGACACAGACCTTAACCACAAAATGCACAATTCATGATTTATTCTTCTACCAAGACGAGTGTGGGGTGCTGTGAGAGCGCATAGCCAGACCAGACCATGTGGTAAATTTGGGAGAACCTTGGCTGTTAAATAGAGAACATCTGGTATTTGGAAGTCCTAATAAGTTGCAGTCTTCCAGATCATTCTAGAACATTCTTGAGGACGCATTTTTTAAATCTTTGTTGTTGAAAATATTACTTAGGGCCTCCTTCCCTCCCCCCACATTAACTTCTTCCAGCCTGCTCCCATCTTCCCCACCCCTGGCCTTCACCACCTCATTGTGTGTGCCCATGGGTTAGGCATACAAGTTCATCGATTGATCTCTCCCCTCCCAGCCTCCCCTGCCTTCCCTCTGAGCCTGTTTGTGCTTCCGTAGGACTCATTCCTCTAATAGCTTCATGTTTGAGTGCTCTTGTATGCAAAGGGAAATCAAAATATACCCTTCTCACACGGATGGAGGAAGGGAAGAAAATCGATTGGAAGAAGAAACACATGTTGGACATAGATCCATCCATCTTGCCTTGTGGGGTCACGTGACAAAGGAGAGCTCTGGTTTTGTGGAAGCAGCCTGGGAGATTCCTTCACAGGGTCGCAGCGGGCAGCTCCGTATATTTGCCCGTTTTAGTTACGGGATGAAATAAAAGAGATGCTGGGAGACGGATCGTATTGTCACAGTGATGGGTCTGCTACACCTCCGTGCCCTACGCCCACGGGGACAGTCACACGGGGATAGTCACACGGGGTCCCGGTAGGTGCACATGGGAATACCACACAGTGCCTGGAGCTTCATATGTGACATAGCATGATGGAGCATGACCCTGGTACAGGGAGTGCCCACGACTCCATGAGAGCCAGTGGTGATTTGGATCACCTTGTTGTTAGAAACAACAATGTCAACTAAAAGGATCCTGCATGTCTCCGGGAATAATCATTTCAGTGTTGGTGTTCCTTTCTAAAACATCGGTACCCCCGGATTAGGTACAGTTTTCATCACACCTCGGAAGTTTGCAACGTTTTAATCAAATAAGCGCTGTGCTCTCTCCCGTGTTCTCTCGAGCACCACGGGCGGAGACCCATGTAACTCGGAGCCAAGACCTCCCTCCTCCCCGGGCAGACTTGATGAGCGAACTGGGGACCCTCGCAGCCCTCAGGGCCGAGGCCTTAAGTTTCATTAGAACAAGAGTGTCATGTGGCTCCAGCGTGTCGTTTGCCCTCCGGAGGGAGAGTCTGGAAGATAAAGGCGTGTTTTGGAGGCGTGATTAGCCAAAATCACCTTTGTAATTCGCTTGCGATGCTTAGCTGTATTGGGGGGAATATATTACATTCTATGAGGTGGTATTAGCAGCCTCCTGGGCAGGCCGGACCAGCACGTCCAGAACCTTATCATTTTGGGGTGATTTGGGCTTAGGTCTTTCTCCAGCGCTGATTACTGTTGTGACATTGAGTCTGTCGGTTTTTCCCTGTATGTTTCAGTTTCCCACCGACACACGAAGGAAGACAATGACTCACACTGTTAGAATGTCATGAAAATTACTTGAGATGAGGTTAGAAAGGTGCTCCATTCTTCACAGATGGACGTGAGCGTCAACCATTATTAGACAAGAGTCTGGTTGGTTTGTTTATGTTTCATGGGATGTAAGATTTTCCTTACAAAACATCTGCTTTCAGTTTCTGCTTTCGTCGGTGCATTTCCCAAATATCACACCGGCGTATGATTTCTCGTGAGCGGGGCCCCTGGTAGGTAGAAGCCCTATTGAATCCCCCAGTTGTGTCTCTGGGACAGTCGGTTAAGAAGGTCAGGTGAGCTCAGGCTGGCGTGGCTCACTGGTTGAACATCGACCCAGGAACCAGGAGGTCACAGGTTCGATTCCCGGTCAGGGCACATGCCCCAGGTTGTGGGCTCCATCCCCAGTGTGGGGCGTGCAGGAGGCAGCCGATCACTGATTCTCTCTCATCATTGATGTTTCTATCTCTCTCTCCCTCTCCCTTCCTCTCTCTGAAATCAATAAAACTGTATTAAAAAAAGAAGGTGAGATGAAGTGCTGAGCACTCTCTGTAGCCAGGTGACCACTTCAGGGATGGGGGTAATGTTAACTGAGGCAGGAAGCGGGAGGAGACCCAGGTTTGGGTGGAGCTCAGAGCGATGGACGTTGGTATTGGATTTGGTGCTGTGCGTTGTGTTTGAGGCAGATTTAGGAAAACACAGCTTCTGGGATGTAGGACGTGACAGCTGTGAGCTCACGTAACCCTTAAAAATGCCCTGGATTCAGCCTTTCAGATGGCAGCTTATCTGGCTGGGCCCAGACCGGTGCCCATGGCAGACTGTGAAACACTCGGGTTGGTTTTACCCCCTCGGCCAGTGAGAAGGGACCGCCTGGGGGTAGATCAGTGCTTTCCTAGCTGGGAAGTGGAAGTGGTGAGAAAAACACAAAGGAATGTGATTTGCAAAGTGTTGGGATTTTAAGTGAAACAGCCCTCTTACCCACTGCAGCGTTTCCATGTGTAAATATAAAACCATTTTACATCCACTGGCAAGCGCGCCCTTCCTGTTTTATACACAGTCGAGGCACCGCGCCAGGAACAGGGGCCAAGGCATGAGTCTCCCGTTCTGGGCGAGCCGGGATCATTCCGATACCAGCCGCAGAGCAGCCCTGCGAAACCTCAGCCCGAAGGAATTCCCTGGAGTAAGCAGAAACGGTCCAGCTTGGCGAGAGGTTATCGGACATCTGTTCATTTCCATATCAATAAAAGAAAAATCTTCTTTTATGTGAAAAAAAAGAAAGAAAAAAAAGGGACCAGGAAGACATTCCTATCTGATTTGTTCTCAGTCACATACTCCGGGTCCATTTATGCCCCAGAAATACCAGGAAGATTAGCCAGACACACTGAGAAGGGTGGCCAGGAGTCACCGAGATGAAAGCAAACAATGTGTCACGGCGTTTAAAAACACCAAGCGTGGCCTCTAAATAGCCGGGGCCCAAGTGAGTCTAGACTTGGAGATTTCATCTGTACGTTTGCATTTTCCCAGCTCCAACACGGGGGGTGGAAAAAGAGCTCCACTTAAAAGGTCCCCTGGAAGCCATTGTAAGTCACTCTGTAAGTAGATAAAATACACCGCCGTTCCAATAGTTATTAATTATGAAAGAATTCTATCGGAAATCAGAGAACACATGGCTATCTTCGGAAAGCTTCATTCGAATCTTTTCCATCTCAGAAGTAGTCGAGATAAACGACTAGCTAACAGATACTATCAGTAATGGAGAAGTCCCGTTAGCATTTATCATTCAAAAAAAAATTTTTTCTGAAACATTTGAGGGATTATAAGAACATTCCTAGTCGAGACATGCGAGCAGAAACCTCTTCTTTAAGGCTTCGTGAGCTATGGAATGATGGCATTGCATTCTACCAGACTTTTAATTGTGAACCAACTAGGTCAATTTTTATAGTGACTTAATTCACTTTGTAAGAATCCCTGGCCTGTAGTAATTCCTCCCACACTCTCTGCAGATAGGATTATTGCATTAGAAATGTGATTTTTAAATGACCGAGGCTAGTCGTTTGTCAGCATTTGGAGGGATTAAGTCAATAAAATTTAGGCAACATTATTGTTGCTCTTTGGCGTGTCAGAGATTGTACTATTCATCAGCGAGCGGTAATGGCGACGGTAACGGTGATGATTATAAATGGCTCACAGTTACCGTCGTAGGTGCTAGGCGCTGTGCTGGCACGCACCACATCGTTGCACATGAACATACATGAATCTCATAGCAAAGCGAAGACGGACCTGATTTCTTTACCCCCCGATTTCCAGGTGATCGAAGTGATTTAAGTCACAAAAGGAAGCAGCATTGAAGATGCAGGGAACAGAGAAACCCCAAGATGCTTGCACCCCAGTGCCGTCGAGGGTCCCTCACTGTTACTGTAACTGCCCGAGTGGGAAGCGGTGCGTGAGAGAGTACGTTCCGACGCCTTTCCCTGGGCTCACAGATGGTGGGGGGTGGGGTGGGAAAAGTCTGTGAGCTGTCAAGATTCTGAGCTGAGTCATTTTCTCGGCTGGAATGAAATGGAGGAAAAGGACCCTCCGCATGTTTAACATTCACTCCGTTGAGGCTGTTGTCCGCTCTGTCTGTGCTGGTCTCCAGCCGGAAGGCCCGGTGCCAGGTCAGCGGGGCTATCGGACTTCCTTCTGGTCGTTCCTGGCCAAGGCGGCAAACGGGTGGTGCCCTGAGGGTCCACTCTCTTTTCTGGAATGCAACGCCGACTTCCTTCTAACCACTGTCTTGAGTCACAGGCTGATCGTAGCATCTTTTCTTGTTTCGTTGGTCAACCTCCTCTATGCTGCCCCTGACATTTCATACTGACATGCGCAATCAGAAACACCTTGAAGTGGTTCGCAGAGGTGCATAGGGAGGGAGGATACACCAGCATTCCTAAATTACTTTGGAAATATTTATCAGAATAGTAAATCAGCCGGCTGGTGTGGCTCAGTGGTTGAGCATCGACCTATGAACCAGGAGATCAGGGTTCGATTCCCGGTCAGGGCACAAGCCCAGGTTGCGGCCTCGATCCCCAATGTGGGGCGTGCAGGAGGCAGCCGATCAATGATTCTCTCTCACTATTGCTGTTTCTATCTCCCTCTTTCCCTCTCTGAAATCAATAAAAAAACTAACTAAATAAAAGTTTTCTTAAAAAAGAAGCTCCTGGCCCTAACCGGTTTGGCTCAGTGGATAGAGCGTCGGCCTGCGGACTGAAGGGTCCCAGGTTCGATTCCGGTCAAGGGCATGTACCTTGGCTGTGGGCACATCCCCAGTGGGGAGTGTGCAGGAGGCGGCTGATCGATGTTTCTCTCTCATCGATGTTTCTAACTCTCTATCCCTCTCCCTTCCTCTCTGTAAAAAATCAATAAAATATATTAAAAAAAGAAGCTCCTGCTGACTTCCGTCCCCATGAAAGCGTCACCCAGAGCCCTTTACCACCAAGTTCACGTGGATGCGCCCTCCTCTGCTTCGCTGGGATATGAGGGTGGCCACGGCACGTCCCGAAGGCTTTCAGAGTCGAGGGAATAAGTGATGAGAGCAGAGATGCCAAGACGTGGAGGCTGACGGTCACCTTGTATATTAACCTGGGGGATAGTTGGCATCGCTACGATGTTGAATCTTTCCCAAGGACATGGAACGTCTTTCCATTTGAACAAGTTGACTTTTCAACAGTATTAGAGGTTCTTCTCTTATAGGCTTGGCACATTTTTTGCCCAATTTATTCTTAGGTTTTATATCTTTTGTTGCTATTACAGATGAGCTCTTCACTTGCATTATCTCTTCTAATTGATGGTTGTTTATATGTAAGAAGGATAGTGATTTATATATAAATTTTATATCCTATTACCTTACTACATTTTATTAATGTATTCATTAGTTTTTAAAATTGGTACTCGAATTTTCAAAAGAATTTATCTTCTGCAAATAGAGATGTCATTACTCTTTTTCTTTGCTGCCTTTATTCCTCTAATGATTTTCTCTTGTTTGTTACATTGATTAATGCTTCCAATACAATGTTAAATGGTAGTGATATATATACATATGAAAATCACCATCAATTTCTATTTTACTTTGTGTTCTTAATGAGGAATGGGTGTTATATTTTGCCAATTGTCTTTCCCGTATTTAGGGAGATGATCATAAGATTTTTCTCCTTCTATCTATTATTATTGTGAATTATAATTAATTTCCTAATAGTGAACCATCCTTGCATTCCCGTAATAAACCCCACAATGTGTTTTTTAAATATGTTGCTGGATTCAGTTTGCTAATATTTTATTTATGGATTTTGCTTTCTTTTTTCAATATATTTTTATTGATTTCAGAAAGGAAGGGAGAGGGAGAGAGAGATAGAAACATCAGTGATGACAGAGAATCATTGATCGGCTGCCTCCTGCACGCCCCACACTGGGGATTGAGCCCGCAACCCGGGCATGTGCCCTTGCCTGGAATCGAACCTGGGACCTTTCAGACTACAGGCCGACGCTCTATCCATTGAGCCAAACTGTTTTTGCTTTCATATTCATTTGCCAGTAAGTGCTTTTTCACTCCTGCGTATGTGCCCAGTGCTGTGCCACATTATAATCAAGCTGTAAAAACGACTAAAATTCTTCCTCTGAGTCTATTATCAGAGAGAGACAGGGAACCAGAGTTGCAGTGCCGTGTACTGAGTGCCAGGCTGGAGCTGTGCTGGCTGCTGGGCGAGGCGCCAGCTGCCTGGAAGGGTGAGCAGGGGTCGCCTTGTGACACACCGATACTCCAGGCCGAGGGAATGACAGGCCTCAGGCACAGCGGTCATGCCCGCTCAGTGCCCCTGGGAACCGGCGGTGTCTTGTCACCAGAGCAGGGTGTTTGCATGGGTGAGTGACAGGCTGGGAAGGAAGGTTCCAGAAGGGTCCCAGGCTGAAGGGCCTTGCAGGCTGCAGGCTGATGTTATCCGGTGGCCGTGGGCAGGCATTCAAGGGCCTCCAGGAAGGGGATGCAGTGATCAGTTATGTTCATGTAGGAGAGATTGCTCTGATGGTGAGAGGGACGGTGGGTGGGAGAACGGTGTCGCGGAGCCCGGGTAAGAGGCCCCCTGGCCCGAGTGGAAGATGGCGCCGACCCGAACGAAGGCAGTAGCAGCGGGAATGAAGGGACCGCGTGGACCTGGCCAACCTTGTGCCCAGAAAACCCATGAAGGTGGCAGCGGAGCTGTGGTGGGAGGGAGAGGAGGAGGTTAGGCGCCCTCCCAGACTTCTGGCCGGGGCACGGGTGCGGATGGGGCTGCCGTTCATGGAAGTGGAGAATACAGACAGACAGAGGGTTTTTGTTACTGTGGGTCTGATTTCTGAGGTTGGCTGTGGACAATAAAACTGGGCTGGGCTCTGTAGAGCTTGAGGTGGAATGTTCCAGAGCTGGGGGGCTCTAGGGTGCACCAGAGCTGGAGATGTAGCTCTGGGAGACATCACCCTGAAGAAGGTGGTGAATCCTCAGATGGTGAGGTCTCCACGGAGCATGCGTAGGGTGAGACAGGAGACACCTGAGCGTGGAGTCCGGGACTCTCTGACATTGAAGGGACGGGTAGCTGGAGGAGCGGGGAAGACAGACCTAGGGCAGTGATGGCGAACCTGTGACACGCGTGTCAGAGGTGACACGCGAACTCATTTTTTTGGTTGATTTTTCTTTGTTAAATGGCATTTAAATATATAAAATAAACATCAAAAATATAAGTCTTTGTTTTACTATGGTTGCAAATATCAAAAAATTTCTATATGCGACACGGCACCAGAGTTAAGTTAGGGTTTTTCAAAATGCTGACACACCGAGCTCAAAAGGTTCGCCATCACTGCCCTAGGGGGAGGCCAGAGAGAGGGCAGGGACGTGGAGACGGGTGTCAGGGAAACCGAGGGAGGAGAGAGCTTCAGGGGGTAGAGGTGACAAGAGGTCAGATACCTGGACAGCCAAGGAGGTGAGCGAGGACTGAGGTTCCCATTGAATCGGCAAATAGGGGGCCACTGGGAGTCTTGGTTAGAACATTCTGGGGAAGGACAGGCACTGACAGCGTGCATGGGAGTGGACGGGGAGGGGAGGGCGTCCGCGGCAGCATGCCAGGCGTGGAGCCTCTGAGAGGTTAAGAGAGACCCGTTTTTTCAGGCTCTTGTGACCTTAAAGGTGAAGACCCGGGTCAGCCACCTGGTGCAGACCAGGCCACCTCACCGAGTGTGTGACCCTGGGCAGGCCGCTCAGCCGCTCAGAGCCTGGAGACTCCGCTGCACATTGGGGCAGTGACGGCACCACACCAGGGCTGTTATGAGACGACATTCAGCCATCGCCTCCTGTCTTTATTCCAATGACGTTGAGTTTTATTTTTTAATCTATTTTTTATTGATTTCAGAGAGGAAGGGAGAGGGAGCGAGCGAGAGACATCAATGATGAGAGAGCATCATGGATCGGCTGCCTCCTGCACGCCCCACACTGGGGATCGAGCCCCCAACCCGACTGGGAATCCAACCTATGACTTCCTGGTTCGTAGGTCGAGGCTCAACCACTGAGCCACGCAGGCCAGGCCCAATGAAGTTGCATTTTAGAAAAGGCTACCTGCCCTCCCTTCCCCTCCCCTCCCCTCCCCAGACTCCATCTCTTCTCCCCAGACTCCCCCTCTCTCCTTCTTCCTCTCCCCTTCCTATTGCCACTGCCCTGACACCACGTGGAAAAGCACAGCCAGAGAAAAGGCAACCGCCCAGCTCCCCTTCCTGTCTCCCCTGCAAGTGAACACAGCACCCCGGACCGCCCTTCACCTGCAGCAGGTGGCTCCCTGGAGAAGTTCCGAGAGCTCAGTTGCCACAAACAGCGACTCCTTTTAGCAGCGCCGCCATGAACATGGACGGAGAGTCTGTCTCAGAGGGAAGCCCCCTCCTTAAGCCCTGCCCCTCCCCGCCCTGCCCTGGGGGAGCCTGGCCGGGAGGCATCTCAGCCCTGGGTGAAGGCGAGCAGCCCTCCCGCGGCTGCGCTCCAGGAGCCCGGGCTTATCTGCCTTCCAATCCAGGGCTGTCTTTCTCAGACAGCTTTCTCTGCAGTTATGCTTTGCTGATCCTATCGCCTCGGTTCCGACCAGAGCCCGTGAGAAGTCTGGAAGTAGAGACACCCTCCCCCACCCAGAAGTATTTCCTGCACCATCTCAGCTGGCGAGCAGGCGTGACCGCTGGCCGCTGACCGGTGCAGGGAGCTCCGAGGAGCTGGAGGTAGAAGGAGTCGCTATTTTTGTGCTGCTCCATGGGGACCCGATGGGAGGCTCTGGGTCCGATAAGCAGAACTGTATCTAAATATAGCTCAGGCGTTACAGACCAGGGGACTGCTGAGGGCCTTTTTAAGCCAGCTTTTCCACTTAATGGAGCTAAGCTCAGTGCTGGTACCACCAGAAGGACTTCTTGGGAAGAGTTTTAGCTCTCCACCCAGCATGGTTTTAAAGCCTTCGCTTCCTTCTCACACAGAAAATGGCTTTGTTTTTAAAGCTCGAACTGCGAAGGCCAACTTCAGGTCCACCTCGTAGCACAGCAGCGACACATGTCAGCTTTCAGTCCTTCTGTATCTAATCGGAGCGGTGTCTGAGGTGCGCAATGGCTAATTCAGGGCTTTTTTCCTAAGATAACACGGGAACTCAGGGAGCTTGAGCTGCTCCTGGGCCGTAATTCGTCTTTTAATGAGCAGCGATGAGCGCCTGTGCCTTCCCATGAACGCTATCGCCTTACTTAGGGCGGTTGCTTTCTTGGGCGCTGTAATCACTGCTTCCCCACGCCCCGCGCCACCCAACTGGCGGTTTCAGGCAGCTTCCCAGTCTGATTTATTAACCGATCAGAAACCACCACCACCACCAGCCAGCACCGCTGAGCTCTCTAACCAAATGGTTACACGGAAAATGGACAGTTGAGTCCAGGCAAACAACTAGCACCCACCGTTGTTTAAGATAAATAGTCCGCCCTGGCCGGTTTGGCCTGCGGACCGAAGGGTCCCGGGTTCGATTCCGGTCAAGGGCACTTACTTTGGTTTTAGGGTCTTCCCTGGCCTGGGCCCTAGTCGGGGTGCATGCAGGAGGCAGCCAATCGATGTGTTTCTCTCACATTGATATATATATGAAGAGGAAGAGGAAGAGGAAGAGGAAGCGGAAGAGTCAGGTGCCTGGCTCAGTTGTGTGTCTTTCGTGGAGGGCGGCTTGGTCTTGGACCCGGCAGCTGAAGAACTGGCCTGGAGTGTCCTCCCTGAGGCCCCACAGCTGTGAATGTGAGCATCGCCATGGCTCCGTGGGCTGAGGGCTGGATGGGGGAGGGGAGAGAGGAGAGGAGGAGAGAGGAGAAAGAAACGGAAATAAAGGGGTGGGTTGCTAGGCCTTGGAGATTGTCTACAACCCCAGATGTTTAGGTTAAAAGGACTGTCCTGCCCTGGCCGGTCTGGTTCAGTGGATAGACGAGCATTGGTCTGCGGACTGGAGGGTCCTGGGTTCGATTCCGGTCCAGGGCTCCATCCTTGGCTCTGGTCAGGGCAACCAAACGATGTGTGAGAGAGACACATGGATGTTTCTCTCTCTCTGTCTCTCCTCCTCCCTTCCACTCTCTCTAAAACTCAACGGGAAAATGTCCTCCGGTGATTAATTAAAAAAAAGAAAAAGAAAGCATAGGACTTCCTTTGTAAGACGAGGTGCAGGGAGTCCCCAGCACTAACTAGCACGCGATCCTAGGCACGTGGCCTCCCTGGCTTGCGCTTTCTTTCTCTTTTGTAAACCACAGGGGCGGGAGTCGTGGTCTTGACACTCCTTCCAGGCCTGCGAGCCTCTGAGGCTGCAGAGGAGCCCCGTTCGTGCCCCAGATTCCACAGTCCCCGATGGTCTCTGCCTGAACCAGGAGCCCGAAGCCGGTCCGTGAGCTGCCAGGTCTGTGGGCCTCGGCCAGCAGGGCGTGTCCCCTCTCATGGCTGATGATTGGAATTTGGGCCATGAATGGACGGACAGGATTCTTCCTGCTTCTCAATACAGCTGTTTACTGCCCTCTGTTTGTAAGCACCGTGGGCCAACAAAGGGACAATGGGTTTTAAGAAAGCAGTTTGGCCGGGAATGCTTGAGAAAATGTATTGTCCCACTTCGCTGACAGCCCAAACTTAGCTTTACATTCTAAAAAATGTGCTGCCGGTCCAGCGTGGCTCAGTGGCTGAGCGTCGACCTATGAACCAGGAGGTCACGGTTCGATTCCTGGTCAGGGCACATGCCTGGGTTGCAGACTCCATCCCCAGTGTGGGGCGTGCAGGAGGCAGTTGATCAGTGATTCTCTCTCACTGATGTTTCTCTCTCTCTCTCTCTCTCCTTCTCTCTTCCTCTCTGAAATCAATAAAAACATCTACATAAAAAATAAAAATAAAAATGTGCCGTACTCATTGGGATTTAGAAATAATTTGTGGGGAGCTCCTGTGGGTAGCAATCCAGGAACACCAGAACTCCAGGCGTTTTATTCTGCATTCCTAAAAAATTCTCCCCCTGAATTTCCCCCCAAACCTTTTTAGCTCCTCTGTGATTTCTCCTTCCGTCTCCTACTCCTTCAAGCATCTGGATGGGGCCCTAGTTGTCCAGACCAATGTTTACGATTCCCGTGCCCGTGACTCGGGTGTAATAACCCTGCAGCTTTTGATGCTGTGGTCTGCCAGCCACTCAGCAAAGTCGATTAAGCTCTTACCGATTTCATTTGTCTTTATCATCAGCCCAGGTGGCCTCCTAAGCTGTCTGCTTCCTGTGACTGTTCCCCTTCTGTTTCGACGGTAATAATTTATATTTGTATTTGAGTCTAAACACAACTCGGGGAGTACAGATAGGAAAAGCAGAACTTCGTTTGGCCGCGGGCAGCCCAGGGCTCATTAGGCGGAGGCACCGAGCAGCAGGGAACCCATTCATTACTCTCCTTCTTTGACTTTTTTTTTTGTACTTGAAAAAAAAAATGTCAACATCTTCCTCAAAGTTCCTCCTCCGAGAGGAGGCAGGTCCGCACTAGGACTCTCTGCCCAAACCCTGACCCTCCTAGAGGCTCAGCTCCCCCCCTCCCCCCCACCTCTCCTAGTAAGGCCGCCGTCAGAGCGAATGCTTCTCTATTCACAGCTCACTTCTGACCCATCCTCGCACCCGGGTCTCTGCACTGACTTTCAGGGGCGCGCTCTGCGGCCAGGACCCCGGCTCAGCAGGTCGCCGGCCGCCCAGCAAACCCTCCGCGTGCTCCCGTGGATTCTGTTCTCAGCTGCTCCTCTCATCGCGCCTCTGGCTCTTGTTCCCAAACTTGCTCCTGTCATTCTTTGTGAAATTGCCAAGGAGGGGTCTTTTTTTAAATTAAAAAAAAAATATATATATATATATGTATATGTATATGTATATATATATATGTATGTATTGTTTTCAGAGAGGAAGGGAAAGGGAGAGAGAGATAGAAACATCAATGAGGAGAGAGAATCATTGATCGGCTACCTCCTGCACGCCCCACACTGGGGATGGAGTTGAGCCTGCAACCCAGCCATGTGCCCTGGCCAGGAATTGAACTGTGAACTCTTGGTTCATGGGTCAATGCTCACCCACTGAGCCACACCGGCCGGGCGATTTCTGGTCTTTTGAAAGAAAACTCTCCTTTCCACTGTGTGAATGAAAGCGTCACTGGGGCTGAAGGAGGGGGTGAGGGGTAGGAGGTGATGCCTGGGCCAGTCCTGGGGTGACACTGCCGTCCCCCGACACGCCCGCTGTCCCCTGGGAGAGTGAAATCACAGGGACCCGAGCGTGAGCGTGGGCGCCCCTGGGGGTGTTGGTCTCCCTATTTATGGACCAGCTGGTGGAGGTCCCGAATTCCTTGTTGGTCGACATGCCCTTGTCCTTGCTCAGCTTAACGCGGTTGTATTCACTCTGGCCTTGCAGAATAGCAGACTGGATGCTTAGAATGGGTCCTGGGAGGAAATTTATTCTCACTGGTTGGCACTCAGCCAAGAGGGCAAGCATGAGGCCCCTCACCCAGACCCGGCCCCTCGCCCAGACGTGGGCCCCTCACCCAGGCCCGGCCCCAGGTTCAGTGTCTCCGTTGTCCGAGAAGTGGCCCTGCACAGTGGTGAGATGGTGACACGTGGTCACGTCCACGAGGAGGGTCTGGGAGAATGAAGGACTCTCTCCCTGGAAAGGCTTGCGGCTGCCCCAGAGTTTGAAGTGAGAGGAGACGTGCGGCTGCTGGCTTCGGATCACTCGGTGCGGGGCAGCGAGGAAGAGGGGTGGCTTGCCACAGACATCCCTGGGGTTGTGCCAGGTCTGGAGAGCGATGGCGTGGAGTTGGGTCGTGGACTGTCCAGACCCCCTCTGCGAAGCTTACAGAGGGCAGAATTCAATTTAATTTGTCAGTTTAAATGAATGCCATTCGTTATTAACATCGTTCCTCACCTTTCCGCCTGGACAGCTCAGAATGTCCTCTGTAGTCGTTAGCAGGTTGTAAGCGTAGATCAGCAGACGGAAGGAACCGGGGTTGTGCGGCCTCGCATCGCTTCCGTGGTTGAACGCGGGGCTCCCGGCGCCCGGCCCTCTGGGTTCTCATCTTTGCTTTGTCGTTTACCAGCTCTGAACGGAGAGAAGGACGGACTGCTTTCTGTCACGGTTTCCTCACTTGTCTCATGGGGTTAATAATAGTTGCTTCGGCCCAGCCAGCGTGGCTCAGTCGTTGAGCGTCGACCTATGAACCAGGAGGTCAAGGTTCGATTCCTGGTCAGGGCACCTGCTGGGGTTGTGGGCTCGATCCCCAGTAGGGGGCGTGCAGGAGGCAGCCGATCAATGATTCTCTCTCATCATTGATGTTTCTATCTCTCTCTCCCTCTCCCTTCCTCTCTCTTAAATCAATAAAAAAAACAAACACAATAATAATTGTTGCTTCATCGGCATGATTTGTCTGGCACATAGTAGGTGTTCATTAAATGCTAGTATTCAACTGCCGTCTTGCAGAAAAGTAAAACTTACAATCTAGACCAGTGATGGCGAACCTTTTGAGCTCGGCGTGTCAGCATTTTGAAAAACCCTAACTTAACTCTGGTGCCGTGTCACACATAGAAATTTTTTGATATTTGCAACCATAGTAAAACAAAGACTTATATTTTTGATATTTATTTTATATATTTAAATGCCATTTAACAAAGAAAAATCAACCAAAAAAATGAGTTCGCGTGTCACCTCTGACACGTGTGTCATAGGTTCGCCATCACTGATCTAGAGGGTGCTGTCTGACTCCAGGATTCATTGGACACATTAACATTCAGTTTATTCATTTTCATTCTCGCATTATCCACTTCTCTAGCCATCTATCTGTTCCTCTGCTTGCCCAACATTTCTTGGCCTTTACCATGTGGTCTCTGGGCCTGGTGCTGGGGATAGAAAGATGGCTAACACACAGCCCTGCGCTCGAGCCCTCACAGCCTGCTGGGCGGGGTGGGTACGGACACACCACGCCGAGTGCAGCTGGGAGCACACGGGGGAGCAGCGCCCACCGCTCCGACCATTGTCTTGGTCCATTGCCAGGACTTTGTCCCAGCACAGCACCCCTTTGAGGAATGGCATGGCTGGGTAGAGATGGTTTCTTAGAAGTAGTGCCTGCAGCCCTAGCCAGGTGGCTCATTGGGTAGAGCGCTGGCTTGTGGACTGAGGGGCCTTGGGTTTGATTCCGGTCAAGGGCATGTACCTCGGTTGCCGGCTCTATCCCCAGGCCTGGTCGGCTGGCATGTGGGAGGCAACCAATCAATGTGTCTCTTTCACATCAATGTCTCTCTCTGTCTGTCTCTTCCCCTCCCTTCCACTCTCTCTGAAAAATCAATGGGAAAATATCCTCAGGTGAGGATTCCCAGCGCCAGCAAAGACCTGGTGACTGCTCAGTTGAGTCTCATACGGTGAGTGGAATTGTGGGACACGGTAGCAGCACCAGCCCTCCTTCTCGACCGCATTAGTCACGGCAGCAAAAGGCAGAAGCCATGCAAGTGTCCGTCATGGGCGAGTGGATGAACAAAGCCTGGCAGATACACACAGCGGAGCGGACACACCCTCCAGCCTTAGAAAGGACATTCCCACACAGGCTGTCACGTGGATGAGCCTTGAGGGCGCTCTGCTGAGGGGAAGTAGCCGGACATAAAAGGGCAGGTACGGTGTGATTCCACTTACAGGAGAGACCTAGAGCTGTCGAATTCATGGAGAGAGACCGATGGACAATGGTGGTTGCAGGGGGGGAGGGGCCTGGGGGAGGGAGAGTGGAGAGCTGCTGCTCAGATGAGCGAAGAGATTGTTTGCGAAGATGAAGAAAGTTCCGAAACCTGGCCAGTGTGACTCATTGACCACTGAGGTCAAGGGGTCACGGTTCCATTCCCGGTCGGGCACATGCCCAGGTTGTGGGCTTGATCCTCAATAGGGGGCGTGCAGGAAGCAGCCGATCCATGATTCTCATCATTGATGTTTCTCTCTCGTCCTTTCTCTCTGAGGTCGATAAAGATCTACTAAAAAAAAAAAAAAGGTGTGGAGTACAATAGGCCTG
This sequence comes from Myotis daubentonii, assembly GCF_963259705.1. Taxonomy (NCBI): domain Eukaryota; kingdom Metazoa; phylum Chordata; class Mammalia; order Chiroptera; family Vespertilionidae; genus Myotis; species Myotis daubentonii. Next base: position 13,754,973 of record NC_081859.1, read on the forward strand.
GTGTACTCAATGCCTCTGAACTGTCCACTACACAATGGTTGAAATGGTAAATGTTATATTCTGTATATGTCAACCACACACAGACACACACACACACACACACGCACACGCACACGGCAACACGGACTGTGCCCCAAGTCAGTGTGCGTGGGAGAGGGATCCCCTGGCCTGTCCCCGGGAAGATGCTATCCCGGGATCGCTCGTGAAGGGCGACTGTGGTGACATTTGTGGATCTAACCAGCAGCTGCATCTGAGCACATGGTGTGCGACATCACTTCTCCTCCTCAGGGCGGGCCTGGGGCTTGGGGAGGGTCCTGTCCCCCTTGGCAGGTGAGGAACCTCTGCCAGGTGGGGTACCCCGACCAGCATCCTTTTCTTCTTTCTCTTCCTCCCTCCCACCCTCTGAGGAGGAGACCGGCCTTGGCCAGCCAGGAGCCGTCAGCTCCTCCCTCTGCACTCACACGGGTGGCGTGTGTCACGGGTGGGACCTACGTCACTCGTCTGTAGAAACCAGCGCAAAGTGACTGTTTTGTTTTTTTTTTAATCCTCACCTGAGGATATTTTCCATTGATTTTAGAGAAAGTGGAAGAGAGGGAGAGACAGAGAGAAACATCAAGGTGAGAGAAGCACATCGATTGGTTGCTTCCTGCACATGCCCAGCCCAGGGGAGGAGCCTGCAACCCAGGTAACTGCCCTTGACCGGATCGAACCCGGGACCCTTTGGTACCGCAGCCAAACCGGCCAGGGCGAAAGGGACTGTGTGATTGGTGCCCGTGCTGGTTTGGGACGTTTCCCAGGGCAGTCATCGTCACTGAGTAGACACACGAAGCTGGCAAATACATCTTTGTGAGGGCGGCGCGTTAAGTGGCTCCCTGCAGAGCAGTTATTAACATGTGACGATAATTACGTGGCGCAGTTTGCAGTAAAACTAAGAAAAATGACAGTAGCGCCGGGAACTCGGCAGCGGCATGTTCGGTGGCGCAGCGCCTTTCCCAAATTCGTCAGCGCGTTTCGTGCGCCTCGCTTTGCTGGAGGAAGACCAAATGGACTCTTTCGAAGGTCGGATGCGTTGATATAACTTTATATTTGTTTAGCTGCTTTCTTCAGGTGACCGGGCCGGCTGCTGCCACCTTTCCCTTCTTTCTCACAGCATCCTTTTAAAGAGTTCACGGCTGGAGACAGGGTAGTCTGTCTTAACTTCATTTAAGAGACAAAGAAAGAAAGAGGATAGAGAGGCCAAGAGACTTTCTTTCCTCCTCCTCCTCCTCCTCCTCCTCCTCCTCCTCTTCCTCTTCCTCTTCCTCCTCCTCCTCCTCCTCCTCTTCACAACTATTTACCCAGCATTCTCTCTTTGCAGGCCCTGGACCCTCAATTAAGGTCACCAGTGAGCTCAGGCTAGAGTTTAAGCCAGTGATGGCGAACCTATGACACGCGTGTCAGAGGTGACACGCGAACTCATTTTTCTGGTTGATTTTTCTTTGTTAAATGGCATTTAAATATATAAAATAAATATCAAAAATATAAGTCTTTGTTTTCCTATGGTTGCAAAGATCAAAAAATTTCTATATGTGACACGGCACCAGAGTTAAGTTAGGTTTTTTCAAAATGCTGACACGCCAAGCTCAAAAGGTTCGCCATCACTGGTCTAAGCCCCTGCCTACTCTTTTTTTTTTTTTTTTAAACAGATAAGTATATGTTTTTGTTGATTCCAGAGAGAGGAAGAGAGGGAGAGAAAGATAGGAACATAATGATGAGAGAGAATCATCAATTGGCTGCCTCAAGCCCACAACCCAGGCATGTGCCCTGACCGGGGAATCGAACCGTGACCTCCTGGTTATAGGTCCATGCTCAACCACCGGGCCCAGCCGATGGGCCCCGCCCATCCTTTTCTGTGCTCTGAGCTTGTGAGCCTCAGGGCTTTGGAAATGCCTGACTTTGTATGGGAGCCTGACACTGGGGAAAGGATGAAGTCTTACTCTATTCCTTAGCTCCACCGAAAGGGAGTGCAGGTCTGAAACAAGGATCTTGGGAGGCTGAAACTCACCTCCTTTCTAAGTCTCGGTGCAGGTTCAGCCTCATTCGCTTTGGGTGGTAGGTGGTCTGCGCTGTGAGCGTGGGGAGATTGGATTAGGGGGTGACATGAGACTGGAGACCAGCAGGGTGCTTGCAAGAGGGAAGATGCAAACACCAGCTGAGGGCAGGTTCCCATTGGCTGATATCCATCAAGATTCTGTCAAGATTTGAAAAACAAACAAACAAAAGCAGGAACAAAACATTAAAAGATATAAATTTGTGGCAAGGCTTGGAAAGTCACGGAGTCCAGCCATGATTTGAAAATGACAGAGGAGCCAACATCTGAGTTCTCCGGTTTCCTTTATTGTTTTAATCTCCTCAAAAGCCTCTTTTTGTTGGTTCCATCTCTAGTTGTTTCCTCTTCCTAGATATGTGTGAAGGCAAGAGCCGAGAGCCGGGGAGCATGGCTTTACTTAGCGGTGAAATCTCGTTCTCATACATTTTACCTTCATGTCTACTCCCGTGAAACATTGGCATTATTACTATTGTTATTTTTAAAAATGTATTTATTAATTATTAGAGCGAGAGGCAGGGGGAGAGAGAGAAACATCGATGTGTTGCTCCACCTACTTAAGCATTCATTGGTTGCTTCTTTGTGCCCTGACCGGGAGCGGAACCCACAACCTTGGCATCGTGGGATGACAGTCTGAGCTACTCGGCCAGGGCCCACTGGCATTATTTTTCAAAAACGATTTGTTGGGGGAGACATAGTTCCAGATCCGTGAAGGCCATTCCAGGATCGACTGATGAGCAGAAAGTCCTTTCCCTGGAAGGGGACCAGAGAAGCTCAGGAAAGATACAAGGTGTACAAGGTGCCGAAGGGCCATGTGTCAGCTACTCCCCCCAAGACGCTACTCCCCTCAAGACACCATGGGATCTAGTTCCGCTCTCACTCTCAATACAAGGCTCAGGGACACCTGGTGGCTCCCCTCCTCCTGTGAACCGTGCCTTCAGCCACAGAGGAAGGAAGATGGCTGACAGGGTGGCCACAGGTGATGGTCCTCTGAATTTCAGGTGATCCTTCCTGGGACCTTTGTAGGTAACGTTGACCTCTGAGTAGAACCTGGTGTGATGCACTTGACTCTCTGTACTTATATTTATTTTATTGATTTCAAAGAGGAAGGGAGAGGGGTAGAGAGTTAGAAACATCAATGCTGAGAGAGAATCATCGATCGGCCGCCTCCTGCACGCCCCCTACTGGGGATCGAGCCCACATCCTGGGCATGTGCCCTGACCGGGAGTTGAACTCTGACCTCCTGGTTCATGGGTCGATGCTCAACCGGAGCATGCCTGCTGGGCTCTCTGGACTTCTTGGAACAGGTGGTTTGCAGAGAGCTCTGCACACCACTTGCCAGAACTTCTGCACAGACACCCAGAGGTGTGGCCAGTCCCCTGTTTCATGCACAAAGATAGCCCTTCTTTATCGAGCCCTCATTCCCACTAAGACAACACAGTGTCTTAATAAAAGGGTGGGGATAAGTAACCTGTTCAGAGCTCCTTGGGGGTATGGATTGTGGGGTGTCAAAACCACGAAGAAGCTGGGCTACGGTGGGTGCATGTTAGCATGACAGTGCAGCGTGGACAGTGCAGACGTGGACAGTGCAGACGTGGACAGTGTAGACATGGACAGTGCAGACGTGGACAGTGTAGACAGGGGCAGTGCAGATGGGGACAGTGCAGACAGGGGCAGTGCAGACAGGGACAGTGCAGACAGGGGCAGTGCAGACAGGGACAGTGCAGACAGGGGCAGTACAGACGGGTACAGTGCAGACAGGGGCAGTGCAGACAGGGACAGTGCAGACAGGGGCAGTACAGACAGGGACAGTGCAGACAGGGGCAGTGCAGACGGGTACAGTGCAGACAGGGGCAGTACAGACGTGGACAGTGCAGACAGGGGCAGTGCAGACAGGGACAGTCCAGACAGGGGCAGTGCAGACAGGGGCAGTGCAGACGGGGGCAGTGAAGACGGGGGACAGTGCAGACAGGGGCAGTGCAGACGGGGGCAGTGCAGACGTGGACAGTGCAGACGTGGACAGTGTAGACATGGACAGTGCAGACGTGGACAGTGTAGACAGGGGCAGTGCAGATGGGGACAGTGCAGACAGGGGCAGTGCAGACAGGGACAGTGCAGACAGGGGCAGTGCAGACAGGGACAGTGCAGACAGGGGCAGTACAGACGGGTACAGTGAAGACAGGGGCAGTGCAGACAGGGACAGTGCAGACAGGGGCAGTACAGACAGGGACAGTGCAGACAGGGGCAGTGCAGACGGGTACAGTGCAGACAGGGGCAGTACAGACGTGGACAGTGCAGACAGGGGCAGTGCAGACAGGGACAGTCCAGACAGGGGCAGTGCAGACAGGGGCAGTGCAGACGGGGGCAGTGAAGACGGGGGACAGTGCAGACAGGGGCAGTGCAGACGGGGGCAGTGCAGACGTGGACAGTGCAGACGGGGACAGTGCAGACAGGGGCAGTGCAGACGGGGACAGTGCAGACAGGGGACAGTGCAGACAGGGGCAGTGCAGACGGGGACAGTGCAGACAGGGGACAGTGCAGACAGGGGCAGTGCAGACAGGGACAGTGCAGACAGGGGACAGTGCAGACGGGGGCAGTGCAGACGGGGACAGTGCAGACGGGGGCAGTGCAGACGGGGACAGTGCAGACGTGGACAGTGCAGACAGGGGACAGTGCAGACAGGGGCAGTGCAGACGGGGACAGTGCAGACAGGGGACAGTGCAGACAGGGGCAGTGCAGACGGGGACAGTGCAGACAGGGGACAGTGCAGACAGGGGCAGTGCAGACAGGGACAGTGCAGACAGGGGACAGTGCAGACGGGGGCAGTGCAGACGGGGACAGTGCAGACGGGGGCAGTGCAGACGGGGACAGTGCAGACGTGGACAGTGCAGACAGGGGACAGTGCAGACAGGGGCAGTGCAGACGGGGACAGTGCAGACAGGGGTCAGTGCAGACAGGGACAGTGCAGACAGGGGCAGTGCAGACAGGGGACAGTGCAGACGGGGGCAGTGCAGACAGGGACAGTGCAGACGGGGGCAGTGCAGACAGGGGCAGTGCAGACAGGGACAGTGCAGACAGGGACAGTACAGACGTGGACAGTGCAGACAGGGGACAGTGCAGACAGGAGCAGTGCAGACGGGGACAGTGCAGACAGGGGACAGTGCAGACAGGGGCAGTGCAGACGTGGACAGTGCAGACAGGGGGCAGTGCAGACAGGGGCAGTGCAGACGGGGGCAGTGCAGACGGGGACAGTGCAGACGTGGACAGTGCAGACGGGACAGTGCAGACAGGGGCAGTGCAGACAGGGGCAGTGCAGACAGGGACAGTGCAGACGTGGACAGTGCAGACAGGGGCAGTGCAGACAGGGGCAGTGCAGACAGGGGCAGTGCAGACGTGGACAGTGCAGACAGGGGACAGTGCAGACAGGGGCAGTGCAGACAGGGGCAGTGCAGACAGGGACAGTGCAGACAGGGGCAGTGCAGACGTGGACAGTGCAGACAGGGGACAGTGCAGGCAGGGACAGTGCAGACAGGGGACAGTGCAGACAGGGGCAGTGCAGACGGGGGCAGTGTAGACGGGGACAGTGCAGACGGGGGCAGTGCAGACAGGGGCAGTGCAGACGGGGGCAGTGCAGACGGGGGCAGTGCAGACAGGGACAGTGCAGACAGGGGCAGTGCAGACGTGGACAGCACAGATGTGGACAGTGCAGACAGGGACAGTACAGACGTGGACAGTGCAGACAGGGACAGTACAGACGTGGACAGTGCAGACAGGGGCAGTGCAGACGTGGACAGCACAGATGTGGACAGTGCAGACAGGGACAGTACAGACGTGGACAGTGCAGACAGGGGCAGTGCAGACGTGGACAGCACAGATGTGGACAGTGCAGACATGGACAGTACAGACGGGGGCAGTGCAGACAGGGACAGTGCAGACAGGGACAGTCCAAACAGGGACAGTGCTGACAGGGACAGTGCAGACAGGGACAGTACAGACGTGGACAGTGCAGACAGGGGCAGTGCAGACGTGGACAGCACAGATGTGGACAGTGCAGACAGGGGCAGTGCAGACGGGGACAGTGCAGACAGGGGCAGTGCAGACGGGGACACGATGAATGGCTCATCTGAGCAGCCAGGAAGGCATGTTTCAGAGCCTGGCGACCTCCCCGGTGACTTCCTGGCCTCCTTGTCTGAACGCCGTCTCTGTGAAGCCCTTGTTCCCTCACTGCCTGGGGTTCTGATTTCACTTGTGGGGTGTGTGCGTGTGCATGTGTGTGCACACACATGGTGTGTGTGTGGTGTGTGTGTTTCCCCCTGGTCCTCTCGTGATGGATGGCGGCGGCGGCGGCGGTCTGGGCCTGTTTCTGATTAGTGACATGAGCCTTCCCGTGAGGCTAAGAGGAAAATGCTCTCCTTAACCCCGGAACCTGGTCTTTCCCGTCGCAGGTTTAAGGGCCCCAGGTCCTGGGTTTCAGCCGAGAACATGAAGGCTTGGAGGGGGGAGTAGAGCGTTTTGTTGGGAGAGAAGGTAGGGGAGTTGCATTAAGAGTTGGCACAGGGATGGACTGGGCGTGGCTTCCCCTGGGGGGAGCGGCCTTAGAGGGGCTGGGGGTGCAGCAGGGAGAACCTGTGCGGAGTCTTCTCCCCCAGGGGAGCCACGGGCCACCTCTCCCCACCGCCCTGCGGCACGAGACAGCCTGGCCTCAGACCAGGCCCGGGCCGCAGCTGCTTAGTTAAGTGCTTCTGGAACATTCAGGAAACAGAGCACCTACTAAGCGCCGGGCACTGCATAGGAGCTCAGAACTTCCAGGAATAACCAAATAACCACGTGTGACCTCGGGGTTGACCTCAGGGGCCTGGGCTGCATTTTAAACAAAAGGACACGGCCTGAGGCTTCGCTCGCTGTCCAGGACTTCTCAGCCCCTCAGTGGCCGCCTCTGCCCTGGCCTTTGTCAGTCTCCTGCTGGGCTTTCTTTGTTTATCTGTTAATCCTCACCTGAGGATATATTTTTTCCATTGATTTATTATAGAGAGAGTGGAGGGGGTGGGGAGAGAGAGAGAGGGGAACACGGATATGAGAGAGACTCCATGATGGCTTGCCTGCTGCTCGTGCCCCAACCCGGGTGGGAGATGGAACCTGCAGCCGAGGTCCGTGCCCTTGATTGGGACTCGAACCCGAGACCCCTTGGTGTGCGGACTGGTGCTTTAACCCCTGCACCACACCAGCCAGCGCCTCCTGGTGGTCTTCAGGCCAAGTGACTTGATTAGACCCCCACGACTTCATTAACTCACTTGTTCATCCCCCAGGTGCCCGTGTGTCCCTCCGCGGGGCGCGCTCTGCGTCCCCTGCTACAGAGAGAAAAACAGACGACACGCAGCCTTTGGCCTCAAGAGGTTTACCAACCTGTGGGGGACACACGCCTGTCAGCACACAAGGCCCCGCGGGGCTAGGAGGCCACAGGGCAGGTGTGGAGGGCGGCAGGGCGGCCATTCGCCTGAGCCTCCTGGACAAGCAGGTGTTTCCCTGGACAACGGGGCGCGGGGAGGGGAGGGGAGGGCCTCCTGCAGACCTGCCGCTGTGGGAGCTGGGCCTGGAGCACCTGCGGCCGTGTGCGTGTGCATGGGTGTATGTGTGCGTGTGCGTGTGCGTGTGTGTGCCCTGGTGGGCGGCGCGGAGGCGGGCGCGAGGGTGCAGGCAGTGGGCCTGGCCTCCTGCAGACCTGCCGCTGTGGGAGCTGGGCCTGGAGCACCTGCGGCCGTGTGCGTGTGCGTGTGCATGGGTGTATGTGTGCGTGTGCGTGTGCGTGTACGTGCCCTGGTGGGCGGCGCGGAGGCGGGAGCACAGGTGCAGGTGGTGGGCCTGGCCTCCTGCAGACCCGCAGCTGTGGGAGCCGAGGCCTGGAGCGCCTGCGGCCGCGTGCGTGTGTGCGTGCGTGTGCGTGTGTGCGTGCGTGTGCGTGTGTGCGTGCGTGTGCGTGCCCTGGTGGGCGGCGCGGAGGCGGGGGCACAGGTGCAGGCAGTGGGCCTGGCCTCCTGCAGACCCGCAGCTGTGGGAGCCGAGGCCTGGAGCGCCTGCGGCCGCGTGCGTATGCGTGTGCATGGGTGTATGTGTGTGTGTGCGTGTACGTGCCCTGGTGGGCGGCGCGGAGGCGGGCGCGCAGGTGCAGGTGGTGGGCCCGGCCCGGCCCGGCCGCCGCTTCCCGCCGGGCCCTGCAGCCGGGACCGGCCTGCGCTAGGACAGTCCTGCCGCAGCGTGGACAGCGGACAGCGGACAGCGCTGGAGGGAGGACCCCGCAGCGACAGGCAAGACCCCGGATAGCTTACAGGGGCGGCTCGCCTTTGAGGAACGTTGTTTCCCAGGCCGAGGGAATGCTCGGAGGGAGCCGGGTCTCGGTGTCCAAGGCGGTCTCCTGGGTGCGCACCTGGAGCTTCAGGCGCTGGCGGTGGGGCGGCGGGAGGGGGCACTGGAGTCTCTAAACCCGTGGCGTCTGCCCGCAGGCCGAGTGCGCGCTGGTTTTCCTGCCTGAAGTCGGCGGGCGGTGCGGTCCGGGCCCTGGGGATGTGGGAGGAGGACAGACCGGAAGGAGCAAGTCACGGGAAGTGTCACACACGAGCCTGGCCGGTGTGGCTCGGTAGGTGGAGTGTGGGCCCCAACTGAAGGGTCCCGGGTTCGATTCCGGTTGCGGGCACGGACCTCGGTTGCAGGTTCCCTGGCCATGTGTGGTCAGGTGTGTGCGGGAGGCAACCCATCCCTGTGCCTCTCTCCATTGATGTTTCTCTCCGTCTCTCCCTCTCCCCGCACTCCCTCCTGGAGTGACCGAGCAGATACCCAGTGGACAGTGGGTGAGACGGGCGGACACGGAGAGGCTGAGTCAGATCTTGTGCGGGAGAGGAATTGGCCGGAGCTCTCAGGCTCTCTCCTCGGCGAAGTTTCTCCTCTTTATCTTTCACACACACCGTCAAACCCTTTCCCCCTTAAATCACTTGTGTGCTGCTTAACCTCTTTACCCTGATTCCCCTCCCTTCTTTCCAGCAGTTTCCGCTCATAGACCCCCAGGCTGAGACTGCCCCGGCTTTGTGGGTGCCATTAGCGCTCACCCCGAAGGCAGGCGCGGTGGCCCGTCTTTTCATGGGAAAGTGGGTCATCGATGAGCGTGGATGCCAGTCTACTGCGCGGGCTCTGGCCAGACCCCCCTGATCTCATTATGGTGTAAATGCTCAAGATGGTATCACAGGAGCCCAGAGAAGTCAGGATAGGAAAATGTAGTAGCAAAGGAAAAAAACTCAAAATCCCCAGCCTCAAGAACGGGAATATTTCTTTTATGGCATTATAACTCCGGTAAAAATAGTGCGGCTCCGTTCCGGAAAGAAACTGGAGTCAGTCTCTCTCTCTCTCTCTCTCTCTCTCTCTCTCTCTCTCTCTCTCTCTCTCTCTCACTGGTCACAGGTTTGAAAGTGCTTTCTGGTTTTGCTTTCCTCCTTTGATTTTTTAAAAGATTGATTTCCCTGGGAAATGATGATTTTAGGGGAAAGATGAGACTTATATTTTCCATGGCAAATCCTTTTACGCTCAGCTCTGTGAGACGGCGGGAGGAGACGGGACCCCTGAGCTGGGCGAGGAGGAAGCCCGCCGGCCAGCTGTTGCTAATTCTGAACATTTGTGTGCCAATCTTTTTGTGGACATAGTTTGTGTAGGCCAAACTGCTGCACAGAAAAGAATAAGAACATAGCTCGGCTGGTGTGGCTCAATGGTTGAGCATCGATCTATGAACCTGGAGGTCACGGTTCGATCCCCAGTCAGGGCACATGCCCGGGTTGCAGGCTCCATCCCTGGTGTGGGGCGTGCAGGAGGTAGCCGATCAATGATTCTCTCTCATCATTGATGTTCCTGTCTTCCTCTCCCTTCCTCTCTGAAATCAATAAAAATATACTAAAAAATAAAAAGAATAAGAATGGGAGGTTTTATTTTTTTAAATAGCTTTATTGAGACAGTTGACATGCCACAAAATTCACCTGGCTTAAATGCACAACTCAGTGGGTTTTAGCTTATCTCCAGAATTTTGCAGCCATGAGCACCATCTGCTTTTAGAATACTCTCACTCCAGGAAGAAATGCTGTGGCCATTAGGAGTCACTGCCCCTTACTCCCACGCCCCCTTCCCAGCCACAGGAAACCACGAATCCATGTTCTGTGCGTGTAGATTTGCCTGTTCTGGACATTCCATACACGTGGAATGTGGGCTTTGCGACTGGCTTCTTCCACATGGAACAGTGTTCTTACGGCTCACCACGCTGGTCCGGGGACCAACCTCCATTCCTTCTTACTGCCAGGTGGCCTTGCCTCCTGTGGATATAGCATGGCACGTGTCTGTTCGTCAGTGGCTGGCCGAGTGGGCTATTTTCGGTGTTTCGCTAGGTGTTTCACTGTTACGGAAAATGCTGTTAAGAACATTTGTGTGTCTTTGTGTGGACATAAGCTTTTTTTTTTTTTTTTTTTTTTTTTGGTTAGTCTTCACCTGAGGATGTTTCCATTCCTTTTTAGAAAGAGTGGAAAAGGGAGGGAAAGACAGAGAGAAACATCCATGTGAGAGAAACACATTGATTAGTTGCCTCCTGCATGCACCTGACCAGGGCCTGGGCCAGAGAGGTACATGCCCTTGACCGGAATCGAACCCATGACCCTTTGCTCCACAGGTCAATGCTCTGTCCACTGAGCCAAACCGTCTAGGGCTGGACATAAGCTTTTAAAAAATATTTTTATTGATTTCAAATTGAAGGGAGAGGGAGATAGAAACATTAACGATGAGAGAATCATGGACTGGGGATCGAGCCCGCAACCTGGTCCTGTGCCTGGGAATTGAACCATGACCTCCTGGTTCATAGGCCAACGCTCAACCCTGAGCCACACTGGCCGGGGTGGACATAAGCTTTCATTCCTTAAGAGGAGACGCTGGCAGTGGAATTGCCAGCTCATATGGTAACTCGATTTTTCACATTTTAAGAAACGTCCGAATCATTTTCTGAAGTGTCCGCACCCTGTCCGTCCCCACCTGCCACTGGGGCTGTGCAGTGGTACGGCATCGTGGATTTGACTTGTCTTTCACTGATGACTAATGAGGTTGAGCATCTTTTCATTTGCTTATTGGCCATTTATCTGTTTTCTTTGGAGAAATCTTTAATCAGATCCTTTGTGTGTTTTTTTTTTTTTTTAAAATTGGGCTTTGTTGGTACTGAGCTTGTAGGAGTCTTTTGTTTTTCTTTTAATGAAAAGTTTTATCTTTTTCAGATTTAAAAAAATATTTAATTAAATTGATTGGGGTGACATTGGTCAACATGAACATGTAGGTTTCAGGTGTGGGTTTCTGTGTTATAAGATCTGCATATTGCACTGTGCGCCCACCACCCAAAGAAGGAGTCTTTAATATACTCTGGATATAAGTCCCTTATCAGATATGTGATTGGCCAGTGTTTTCCCCGATCTGTGAGCTAGCTTTTCACTTTCTTGATGATGTCATTTGAAAAAAGTTTTATTTTTTGATGGAGTCCAACTTACTGATTTTTCTTTTATTGCTTTCTTTGCTTTTCATCTCGTATCTAAGAAATGGTGGCCTAACCCAAGGTCATGAAGATTTATTCTTACATGTCCTTCTGAGAGTTTTACAGTGTTATCTCCGACTTAAGTCCAAGATCCATTTTTGAGCTACGATCATTCACTTCTCCTGCAGTGAGACGTTTTCCCAGACTCATTCAGGTTTCAACAAGATAGATTTAGAATTCCACTGGATTTTTTTTTCTGCTCTTTATTTTCTAACAAAACATACAGAGTGGCCATTACATGCTGGGTAGAGTCAAGATTCCAGGATTGGCGTGAGAGCTGGTCCGCGACAGGCGGGGGCTGGAGACCCTGCCAGGACCTCTAACATCAGCGGAGGGGGAAGCTGTCACAGGCAGCTCGGAGGTGGGAGACGGACTCCAGGCCTTTGGCACGGAGCAGAGGAAAGCTTGGCCTCTTGACCAGCATCGGAGGTGACAAAGCCGCCGAGCACCCGCGGGAGGCCGGGTGGCGGGCACAATTGAGTCATTGTGGCACCGGGGCAGCCCGCCAAGCGAGCTGTCAGAGGCAGACAGCGATCAGGTTTGCTGGGTGCTGTCATGTACTTATCTGATAGAGCTGTCTCTCCATTCCTGCTTTGTGGGGTTCTCATACCCCGCCCTCAGCCTCCTGCACAAGGCATAGGAGCTTTCGTTTTTGTGTTTTGGTTTTGTTTTTTTTTTAATCCTCACCCGAGGATATTTTCCCATTGATTTTTAGAGAGAGTGGAAGAGAGACGGAAAGACGGACAGAAATATCGATGTGAGAGAAACACATTGACTGGTTGCCTCCTGCACGCGTCCCAACCAGGTACGTGCCCCCTTGACCGGAATCGAACCTGGGACCCTTCGGTCCTCAGGCCGACGTGCTATGCACTGAGCCAAACCGGCCAGGGCCATAGGAGCTTCTTAAGCTCACCTCTGGTTTTCCTCCCAAGGCCCCCAAGGATCAGGGGGGAAGTAGGGGAAGGTGAGATGCTGGGCTTAGTTTCACCCCAAAACCAGACTAGTAACTCAAGCTAGAAGTTGCTAGATGGAATGACCTCATAGGATGTTCCCTCTTGAGGCACAATTGCAAAAGTAAATTGAGTGGTAGCCTGTCAAGATGAACTTGAATACTTTGTAACTTGAGCTCCAGGCCAGGTCTCAAAATGCTTTGTGGGCGCCTGGCCAGACACAGCTTAGCGCTACAGCGGATTGAGTGATAATGGAGAGGGATTGTGGGTTGGCCTTGGGTGCTGATCTTGGCATTTGTCCACACACATGTGACTCATCGTGTGCACACACACATGTGACTCATCGTGTGCACGCACAATACACCGAGGGTGTGTGCACGGACTCTCGGGGAAGCTGGTTCATGTTTACTGCTCTTCCTTCCACCATTTGATTTTAAAAATCTTGGGGAAAGGATCGAAAAATCAATTGTATTCATCCCTCCTGCATATAAAGAAGGAAAGAGCCAATATTTAAAACTGTGAGTTTATGTGACACATGAAAAATGGACCATCAGTTCTCATCACAGAATGATGTACCCGGGGTTGGCCCTGAGTGGGCAGTTTCTCCTTGGTGCAGACGCAGTGGACTTTTATTACATACTAGAGCAGCGGTTCTCAACCTGTGGGTCACGACCCCTTTGGCGGTCGAACGACCCTTTCACACAGGTCGCCTAAGACCATCCTGCATATCAGATATTTACATGACGATTCATAGCAGTAGCAACATTACAGTGATGAAATAGCAACGAAAATAATTTTATGGTTGGGGGTCACCACCACATGAGGAACTGTATTTAAAGGGCCAGAAGGTTGAGAACCACTGGACTGGAGGCCCAGTGCACAAAGTCGTGCACAGGTAGTGTCTTCAGTGGCTGCTGGCTGCTGGCCGGGGCCATCCTTCCTGCAGTTAGCCAGCCGGCCAGCCCTGCCCCCGGATCAAACTCCCGGTTAAGGGGACAGTTTGCATGTTAGGCTTTTATTGTATAGGATGAAGTGCACCTGCACCTGCTGTCTCTGGGGAGCAGAGGCTGTGCCTTGAGGATGGATGGTTTTCAGCGATGATGGCTGTGTGGGTGCCTCCTCCCGCACCTGCGAAGGGTGAGCTCAGTTACTTGCTGTTGCAGCAGATAGAGCCGTGTGCTGCACGTGTCCCTGCTTTGCACTGACAGCCTGTCTGTTAGTTAAACCTTTCTCTGGGTATTCACGTCCCAGTACAATGGGAAACCATATGATTCTAGATTGGAATCTAAGACACTCAAATCCACAGCTAATTTTCAGAGCCAGTTTTTGTGTGCATTGCTTCTCTGGGATTATGCTAATCATCCCATTCAGATTCCATCCAGCCCACATCTTTGAGAGCCTGCTGTGTGCAAAGGCGGTGGAGACACTTAATGAGGCCTCAAGAACAGTGTACCGACAGGAGCGTCTGGACAGCCTCCAGAGGCCCGTGTGTATCTTAGCTGAGTCTAAACATCCGTTCCCAGCTGTCTCGTTCCTCTGAGAGTCAGCGTTGTGCTCCGCGGCGGGCACTGTGGTCTCTCTGTTTCCTTTGCAGAGCCTGGGGCGTGGCACACTGCAAGCCTTCAGCCACAGGAGTGGGCAGTCAGCGGGTAGGTTAGCGACCAGCGTCAGGAATTCCATTTGCCGCCACTTTACTTGTGCATCTCATGTGTATGTTTTCCTCCAAATGGGTCCCCTCCCCCCCAAACTGTGCTAGTTTCCTAAGTGACAGCGACAAGGACAGAGTTCCCATCCCTAAGTCATGGGCTGAGTTGGGTTGTGGAGATGCTGGGCAGAGAAGGGACCCTGCTTCCTTAGCCTCGGGTTAAAGGTCATGCGACCAGCACCTTCCTGAGTCTCATTTTCTGCTTTATTTGGGTGTAACGAAGATCAGGGAAACAGCCTGAATAAGTTCCCCCTGGGATAAAGCGACCTCTCCCTGCCTGCGCGGTAAAAGGAATTTCAATAACTTGCTGTTGACAGGAGTTGTTTTTGGAGAGTGACCCTGAAAGGGTTGGGAGTGGGAGGTCACGAGGTCAGGAGTCGGAACCCCTGCGGGTTCTAGTCCCGCTCTCTGCTCTGAGAGTCAGGCGGTGGTGATTGACACCTCAATTTGGTCTTTTATAAAGTGGGAGTCTTCATACCTGTTCTGCTTATCTTTGTGGCAGAAATCAAACGCAACAGACCTAGCCGGTTTGGCTTAGCGCAGTGGTCGGCAAACTCATTCGTCAACAGAGCCAAATACCAACAGTACAACGATTGAAATTTCTTTTGAGAGCCAAATTCTTTAAACTGAAGCTATATAGGTAGGTACATTGTTATGAACTTACTTAGGGTACTCCTAAGGCTTAGGAAGAGCCACACTCAAGGGGCCAAAAAGCCGCATGTGGCTCGAGAGCCGCAGTGCTCTGACCACGGGCTCAGTGGATAGAGCATCGGCCTACAGACCAAAGGGTCCTGGGTTCGATTCTGGGTAAGGGAACGTACCTTGGTTGCAGGCTCCTTCCCGGCCCGGGCCCTGGTCAGGGCTCGTGCAGAAGGCGACCAATTGATGTGCTTCTGTCTTTCCCTCTCTTTTCCCATTCTTTCTAAAAATCAATGGAAAAACATCGTCGGGTGAGGAGTAACAAGAAAACGAACAACAACAACAAAAGCAAATGCGACAGGTGAAGTGTGTACTCAGTGACAGCGCCATCATTATCATCGTCAGCCCCAAAAGAACAATGATAGTACTGAACAGAAGGCGCAGTACTTTCCTACCAGTTGAATTCTCTACAATAGACGAGAACAAGACCTTGGGGTAGCTGGTGGGGTGGCTGATGGTGTGGGTGTTTCTGTGGTCACTTGCTCTGGGCCAGCCTGAGCGTCAGTAACGGGGGGGTCGGGTTCCTGTCTTGACTGATGGCAGCACGTCCACCTGTGCTCTGGGAGAGGGTGGCCGGCGAGGCTCAGGCGTTCTCAGTTTTGTGAGGGAAGTGGGTATTTATGTCAGGAGCTGATGCGATGGCAACTCCGTCTCCTGGCTCACCAGCTAATAATAAACAGTTCCTTGGACATTTATTGGTCACATGATAGAGTGGGTCAGTTAAGGGCCTGGGAGAACAGCTGCGAAGGATAGAGAATGAATTCATGTTCTTGAACTCCAGACTGAGATCGTGAAAACGGGGGCTGAGGGTTACTCCTCTGATCTTGGAGAGATTCACGTTTGAGTGATGAGAATCTGAACATTGAAACAGGAATCAAGGGGCAGATTTAAGACGCTGTAGAGCAGGTGTGGCCACTGAGCCAGGTGAGGGCGTGGGAGGTGAGGCCACGGCAGGAGCAAAACGCCTCTTCGCCGGCGGCCTCTGCTTGTGCCAGGACCGGGTTTTCGTTGTCATCTTTGGGTTTGATTTAATAGCTCAGTTTCGGAGAGATACTTTAACTTTCCCATGATGCTTTGCAAACTGATGACAAGATAAGTGTTGAGAAACTAGCCACCCAGTAAATTCCGCTTACAAAAATATTTAAACTTTAAAAACTGTGTACTGATGTGCATTGCTGGTGGGAATGTCAAATGGTGCAGCCACTATGGAACGTGGTATCGTGGTTCCTCCAGAATTAAACATTGAATCGCCAGGCGATCCAGCAGTTCCATTTCTGGGCATATACCCAAAAGAATTGAAAGCAGAGAAGGGGAGGAGAGATGAGGGAGGGAGACATCAACTGGTTGACTCCCATTCACTCCTGGATTGAGCCTGAAACCTCGGTATGTGCCCTGACTCGGAGTCAAACCCGCAACCTTTCGGGGTACAGCATGACGCTTGAATAAACTGAGCCACCCGGCCAGGCCGCTTCACATTTAAATAAGGGGTGTGTAGGGGTGGTGAGCGACCCTGTCCCCACAGATGCTGGGAGATGGTCACCAGGGTTTCAGCTGCACCTTGTGTGAGTTCTTGGAAGACCTGGTCACATGAACATGAACCTGCGATGTGTAGGATTGCGTGTCTGCGTTTTCACTTCTTCCGTCCTCGCCTTTGGTCTTCTCAGGCAGACCTTCAAGGCTGGGGAAGGGGGCGGCTGTGTAGGGGGTGCCCTGGGGAAGCCATGGGCTTGTCACCCTCCTTTGTGGGGACCAGAGCCCTCGCCTGGGACCCCAAGTCGTCTTCTAGGCCCTTGCAGGGTGTCTGTCTGGGGTAGGAGGCTCCTGGGCCGTTCCCGTCTTTTGCCCGGTTTTGGGACCTTATGCATTATGGTCACAAATATGACACAGTGATCAGACGCCGCTATGGCAAGACTCCATGTAGCAAAACTGCTTTTCTCCTGGTCGATGAGATTGAAAATATAATGTCTTTTCCCAGAAGCTACTCTGGCCCAATTTGAATCCTGTCGACGCCCACTTTGCCATGAGCAGAGGTCAGTTCCTGCCTCTTTGCCTGGTTCCCCAGCCCCTACCTGGTCTCCCACGGCCAGTTCTACCTCCGCCCTGAGGCTCCGCATGGAACTTGCATTGTGGTTTCCAAGTGTATTTTCAAGCACAGGCTCTCACGTCATCACTGATCCGCTCACAGCCTCCTTCTCCCACTGAGCGGCGAGCTCCCTGTGATGTCTCCCAGCGGCTTCGTCTCCTGCATGTGCACTGGGCTCCAGACCAGACGTTTTAAATGGCTACTTGCTGCAGAATCACTTGGAAAACTTGTTAAAACATAGATCGCTGGGCCCCACCACCAGAGTAGGTCTAGGATGGGCCTGGGAACTTGCATTTCCTTTAAAAATACATTTTCATGGATTTCAGAGAGGAAGGGAGAGGGAGAGAGAGATAGAAACATCAATGATAAGAGAATCATTGATCAGCTGCCTCCTGCACACACCCTACTGGGGACCGAGCCTACCACCCGGGCATGTGCCCAGACCGGGAGTCGAATCATGACCTCCTGGTTCATAGGTCAATGCTCTAGCCAAACTAGACAGCTGTGGTTGAACAGACCTCACATTCTCCCTTGAATTTTATTTAGTGCTTCTTCCTTCATTTGAAAGCTCTCCGTGGCTCATTCTGCCCATCAGAGTCCTGTGCATCCATCAGGATGCCGCCCTGGCCGGGAAGCGACTGCTCCTCCTCCAGATGGCTGTGCACACCCCCTCTTTTGACCGCTCACGGTTCTGTGCCTCCCATCAGCAGTGCCCAGGCGCTGTGGTTCCCTGTATTTTGTCTTATTTCCCTCTTCTGCATGGTAAACGCTTCGTGAGGGACAACATACTGGGAAAACAGCTTTTGAGATAAGAAACCCGACTTCTGGCTCATTCGTTCTGCGTTTACAGATTCTGGCAAATGCTCAGTGCTCCTGCAGGGCAGGAGCATATCTGGCCCATATTGGGTTCTCCGCAGCGCCCCACTAATTCCTGGCCTGCAGTCGGCCCTTCATACATATTTGTTGAATGAATAACAGGCTGAAATCTCAAGATGGTGCAGGCCTGAGAAAGACAGGACTCCAGGGAGCCACCTCACTTGCATGCCTGCAATCCTCTTAGAAACCGGGCCTCCAGGAGAACAGTTATTATCTTTAATGAACTGGTGTGTGGCATAGTTTAAACCTATTTATTATCCCTCCACACTTAGCCTTGAATAGCATCCATCAGGCGGGAAGATCAGAGGCGGGGCGGGGCCTGCCCATCCCCAGGGCACTACTTTTGCCGAGCGGAGGACTTTGAAGAACGGTGAAGGCTGATCTTTGATTTTAGAGCAACGTAATTATAGCCACCTTGTTCTTACAGCACACACTCACTCCTCAGACATCGCTCGCGGCCAGTGACGAGAAGGTTCGAGGGGCAAGGGAGGAGAGGTATACGTTGTTTTTGTTTTAAAAAAATATATATATGTGTGTGTGTGTGTGTGTGTGTGTGTGTGTGTGTGTATAAATATATTCTTATTGATTTTAGAGAGGAAGGGAGAGGGAGAGAGAGAGATAGAAACATCAATGATGAGAGAGAATCATGGATTGGCTGCCTCCTGCATGCCCTGCACCAGGGATCAAGCCTGCAACCCAGGCATGTGCCCTGACCTGGAATCGAACCGTGACCTCCTGGTTCGTAGGTCAATGTTCAACCACTGAGCCACATGGCTGGGCGAGGTACACATTTTTAAGGATTTATTTTCAGAACTTGATTTTCTTAATATATAAATGTAAATAATGCTCACTGTAAAAAACCAAACAGTACAGAAATAGATTCCCAAAGTTAAGTCTCCCTGGGGAAGGATATTTTAATAATTCAAAGTGATATGTAGAGATTTTGACGTTTTAATGCCTCACAGTAAAGGGAACACGGCTCACAATACAGACCCCGATCGGCCAGTGTATCTGGGGTGATCCCCGCACGGTTTCCCGACTCCCTCCAAGTTACTAGCACGCTGTCCGGTCCTGAATCTCACAGCTGTGTTCCAGCTTCTCACCATTGCCCTGTGGTTTGCAGCTCACTCCTAAGCAGATGCCCTCAATCCGGCTGTGGGAGAAAAAGCGAAGGAATGCCATCCTCTTTGGGGATTTCCCCTCCCAGCTTCCCTTCCTTCCTTCCTTCTCCCAGCAGATACTGAGGGCTCCCTCCGGGCTGCCTCCCCTGGGCACTGGGCCAGGCGGCAGGGGACAGTGGTGAGCAAAGCAGACCTGGCCTGCCCTTGGGGAGGCTGGCCTCAGGGGAGCAGTCAGTGCAGTCTCCGGAGCCAGGGGGCCTGAGTTCGAATCCCAGGTCAGGCACTTATTCGTGGCGCTGGGCCTCCATTTCCTCGTCTGTGAAATGGGGATAATAACATTACCCACCTCAAAGGGTATTGTCGGGATTAAAATAAACAACGTGTACAATGGTGAGAGCATAGCCCAGGACTTGGTACGTGCTCACTAAATGTTAGCTGTTATTTACAGTTGGGGTGGGGACAGGCATTAAAGGAGGGCTAATGGAGTATGAAGTTATAAACCGAGACACGTTCTGCAAAGGAAGGATGAGGGATGCTGAGGGAGAGTGTCACAGGGGGCCTAATTTAGAGTGGGAGTCAGCAAGCACCTGAGCAGCTGGTGGGGGCAGGGAGACTTGGGGGGGCAGGTGGGGGGTGGGGGGTGGGGGGTGGGGAGTGTGAGCTCAGGCTGGAGCCCCAAGCAGGGTGGGGCTTCACTCATGTTAGCGATGAGGCCACAGAGGCCTAGGATTATCGCTTTTCCCGGGCTAAGGCTGGTGACAGAGCCACCGCAAGACACAGTGTCCTTACGCCCAGAAACCCCGTCCCTTCAACGTTTACCACTTTCAGTTCTTCTCTGATGCAAATCTAAGTGACCTCAGACTGGTGCCTGGTGGGGGGCCAGTCCTCATACCAGAAGAGGGCAGAGTGGTGGTGACCGTGGTATCCCCTCTGCAGGCGCACACGGACTCCCCTCCCTCCCTCTCTCACTCCCCCTTCCTTCCTGCCTTTCCTCCTGGGGGCGTAGGGCGCAGGTGTGTGTTGGATGGTAACGAGCTAAATTAGGGGAGAATGCAGGCTGCTCCTTTGTTTCCAGATTTAAATAATCTGTTGTATGTGTCTCTTTAGGTATGTCTCCTTCCCCCCACCCATCTATCCATCCACCCCTCCCTCCCTCCCTTCTTCCCTTCCTTCTTCTATCCCTCCTTCCCTCCCTCCTTCCCTCCTTCCATCCCTCCCTCCATTCCTCCATCCATCCATCCATCCATCCACTCACCCATCCACCTACTTGTTCATTCACTTACCCATTGCAGTCCACACATATTTACCCAAGGGCAGCTGTCAGTCAAGCATTTGCGCAGGTATTTTTGATAGTCACCTCACCAGGCCTGCTCTCTGCCTGCAGGAAGCTTACAGCCCGTCGGCAATAATTCCACAGCAGCTTGTTACGTGTCCACACTTCATATGTGCTCTCTGTATGGGATTCAGACAAGTAGCAGAGGTGGTCCTAACCCCACAAGGGATGGGCAGTCTCGTTGGCCCACCAGGCTGTTCCTGCACTGGCTGATTGAGTCTTAATTTCCAACATACAGGCATTGAGAGTCCCACAGGTCACCGATGGTCGGGGAGGGGCTGGGACGGTGGCCGCAGCGCACGGCCGCCGCCCAGGAGCCGTATGGCAGGAGCCGTTTCTGTACTTCCCTTCCGGTCTCTTGGGCCCGGCTGATCTTGTCTAGAGCCCTGATAATCTCCCGGACAAAATATTTAAATCCTCTGCAGCTCTAGGGACTCTGGGGAAGGAAGAGTGTGGCTGAAATCCTAAATATTTTGGAATGTAATTAATGCAAGTGTTGCCCGGCAGATGCTGCTCTCCACAGCCGCTACCCCAAGAGAATGGCCGAGATCCTTGCATATGGAAATGGACACGTGCGCGCATACATTTCTCCATCCTCCCAGCCCCCTTTCCTCTCCCCTCTGGGGCTACCCTCAGCTTCCCCCTTCAGCCCCTGGTTGCCTTCATATATATTTTTGTCTTTGTTTTTGGAAAAGGATGAAAATGATCACTGTCTAACTGACATCGGCGCGGATTATTATTGTTATTTCTCCCAGGGGAACTTGCCTTTTCAAAGGAATCAAAGCTTTAATCCAAAGGAATGACTCTCTAATTGTTGAATTTCAAATGTGCACAGGCTGATTTGGGGGTAATAGGATTTCCCATGCATTATTAAAAAAAATACTTTTATTTCAGAGAGGAAGGCAGAGGGAGAAAGATAGGAACATAAAGGATGAGAGAGAATCATGGATCGGCTGCCTCCTGCAAATCCCCTACTGGGGATCGAGCCTGCAACTTGGGCATATGCCCTTGACGGGAATCAAACCAGGGACCCTTCAATCCGCAGGCCAACGTTCTATCTGCTGAGCCAAACCGGCCAGGGCTTTCCCATGCCTTTTTGAAATCACAGTGTGTAGGTCCAGGCATAACTGGCTCTATTGGTGAGACTGTCGTGACAGGCATTTTTCAAATAGGGTGACGATCATTGTGCCACCCTGGCCATTCTATTGTGTGGAAAAGGTAACTAACTGGGGTTTTAAAAAATGTTTAGTAATTCCCACACCCTGTGCTCAGTATCATCTCCACAACAACCCCGAGAAGGGGGCATCGCTATTGCATTTTACCCACGAGGCAGCTGGATATTAGGGCAGGTAAGGGACCTGCTCGAGGCCACAGGGCTGAGAATTGGCATTGGGCTGGACCTGGGCTGTGGGACGGATCACCTGCCGGAGTGAAATACAGTCTCAATATCCGCCGCCTCACCTCCAGAGTTTCAGGTTATTACAGGTCAGTTTCATTTTGAAATAACGTAGTTCGAATGTAGATACCGTTACGCTCGGAATAAAACAATCCTGACAACAGAGGAAGCGGTTGTCAACAAAAGGGATTTGTTGGAAGAGAGGGCCTGTTCCGTGCGGGGAGGGCTTGCTCCTGGGGCCCCGAATTCTCGGTGTTTCCGGTTTGTCCCGTCTGCCTTCTAACGGCAGCCCTGCCCAGGGTGTCTGCATCCACAAGGTTATTAGCCACCTGGGTAATTGCACCTTGGTAGCTTTTAAGACAACCACCCAGAGGCAAACGGCAATAAATGAGTTGTAATTCTAGGCCTTAGATCTCTGCTCGGATGTGAGCAGCTCCGCACTTCCTTGGGGTCACAGCCTGAAGAAATCACAGCTGACCGCCACCAGGACTCATTCTCTCCGTAACGGGGCTATAAAGTGGGAGCAGGCCTCCCTGGTGGGGGAGCGGGTGAGGCCCCCACTCCTCATGCTGCCTGCCCGGCTTCTGCGGTTTTTTTTTTTAAAACAGGGACAATTTTCCACCCTCAGCTATTTCTCACCACAGGAGGCAGCTAGACTTGCTGCTTCGGGAGGAGCCCGTGATTTCCTGTTTGGGTTTTAAAGTTGCCCTTGTCTGGGCTGTTGCTGTTTTGTAAGCCCACCTGGAGGCGGGGGCCAGGGGCATGGGGGTGACAGAGCAGCATTGTGTGGAATGGCTGGGCCGGCCACATGGACTCAATTACCCCGTTCTGAACCACGGGCCTGGGTACCCGTCCCCCGGCGAGCCCTCCCACGCGGCCGCCACTCACTGTGTCACTGAGACCGGGAACGGTGGGCAGGCGAAGCTCACCTCTACCCCCGGTCCCTCCGCACCCCAGACCTGAAGACAGGTCTGTGCATCCCTCTCTGAACCAGATTTGTCCCAAGGCCACGATGGAAAGGCACCCCTTTACACGGAGTCCACAGGCGGACGGTTTAGGGAAAGAGCGTGGGCTTTGAAGCCTGCCGAGCCCAGTCCCAGTCCCAATCTCTTGTCGGAACCTGGGAAATGGACCCGCCTTTCCCGAGCCTCGGGCTCTGCACTGGGGAGTGGGCGGAGTTCGGGAAGGGGGTTCGTGCCCAGAGGACAGATGGGCAGGGGGAGGGCTGCTCCAGGCATGTTGCCCCCGATGGTTTCTGACACGGATGTTGAATCCATAGCCGTGGTCCCTTCCCCCTACTTTTCTCCTCAAGTTTCACTCAATGAACCCGGATTGGTCATCCCGTGGTGTTTCGAGACGTGTAACTGACTTTTATCTGGGATAAATGTTTGCCCAGCAAGCATTTCAAGTGGTAGCTGACCATGGGGTGGACACTCCCTGTTGGTGGGGACTGCATTGCTGGGACCCCCAGTGGCCACCCGGCCAGCAGCGTCCACTCGTACAGATCTCAGGGATTTCCTTGCCTGTTTCATCGAGTCAGGAGTGGGCTTTTCATAGCGTCTTGTGGTTTCCATGCACTGCCTCCTGCCCCCTCCCCTAGCCCTCGCCTGCCTCCCACACCCTGACCGTCAGCATCTCGGCTCTTGTCACTATTCCCTCGACTCTGAAAACCTTCGGGATGTGCCGTGGCCACCCTCATATCCCAGCGAAGCAGAGGAGGGGTGTCCATGTGAACTTGGTGGTAAAGGGCTCTGGGTGACGCTTTCATGGGGACGGACGTCAGTAGGAGCTTCTTTTTTTAAAAAAACCTTTATTTATTTAGGTTTTTTATTGATTTCAGAGAGGGAGAGAGAGAGAGAGATAGAAACAGCAATAGTGAGAAAGAATCATTGATCCTTTGCCTCCTGCACTCCCTCCACTGGGGATCGCGCCTGCAACCCAGGCATGTGCCCTGACCGGGAATCGAACTGTGACCTCCTGGTTCGTAGGTCGACGCTCAACCACTGAGCCACACCAGCCAGGCAGCAGGAGCTTCTTGAATGTAGTGGGGATCGGAGTCCTGTGCCCAGAGGAGCATGAACCCCTGGCTAGTTGAGCCAACGCACTGGTGGCTTACAGGATCGGCAGTTAGCGGACACTGTCACACAGACACGTTCTGGTTCATTTCGCACATCCTTTGCAGTCATGGTCCTGCCAGTGACACAGGGAAATAATGTGGGGGGACCTGGAGGGTCCCCCAGGCCTGGGCAGGAGGGACCGACAGAAGCCACACTGCCGCTCCATGGATGACAGTCACGCGCACGTGTGCTACCCCAGCAGGAGCGCTAGCGAAGGTGCCATTTGGAACGTCACCCGGGAGCGGGACTAATTTGCAGTCATAGGGAAACGCATCGCTGGTGCTGTAAGGCGCTCTTAAACTCCCCTCGTGGCTCTGATTCAATCTCCAAGCAAGTAATTCCCCTAAAATTTTCAAGTTTTTATCTGTTCCTTATAAAGGACTTCATTTGCTGAGGCATTTCTGAATTGCTCATTAACAGCCCTGACTGGGGCTGTAAGAGCGAGTCGCTGTGTTTGTTCAGCCTCCTCTGCAAATCCAGGCCTCCCGAGCCCCTTCCAGCACACGGAGGCCTAACACAGCGGTTGGTGCACACCAGGGTGCCAGCGTCTAGTAAAAGGACCATTGCTATAGCTTATTAGTTTTGCGAATGCAGTTTATCCTCAGCAGAGTATACTGGAGTTATTTCTATAACTCATGGTGGTGATTATCATTAAGGTGTGTGGGAAGAATATTTATTCTTGTTTCTATTGGATAAAGTAGCTAAGGCACAGAAATAACCTGCCTGTTGAATCTTCTCCGAAGAATCTAGGGAAATAGTGCTTGAAGTGCATAATAATCTATATATATAAAAGCCTTAGCAACTGAACAACCGGTCGACCGGTTGCTATGACGCACACTGACCACTAGGGGGAAGACGCTCAATGCAGGAGCTGCCCCCTGATGGTCAGTGTGCTCCCACAGCCTACCTCCCGTGGCCGGCCAACCTCCCACAGTCCCTCCTCCAGTCGACCCCGATTGACCCCGATTGGGACTGGGTGAGTTGGTCCTGATTGGCCCCGATCACCGGCCAAGCAGAGGGACTCCACCTGTGCACGAATTCATACACCGGGCCTCTAGTAACAATAATAATAAGCTCAACCAGCAACACCAGTCACCGTAAGAATGATGCGTTTGCAGACTGCATTTCCACACTGACTACACAACTGTCCCCAGCACGTGGGGAAGCACAGAGCCACATGCCACGTGTGTGGCATTGCTGGCGCCCTGGCTGCCCAGTCTTCCAGGGGGCTCTGCCGCCCTCGCTGGTCCTAGGCTAACAGAGTGGTGTTCACGGGAACTTTGCTGATTGCGTCTTTGCTATCCATGTTCGGAGAACGGTGAGCCGGCCAGAGTTCTCTTCCTTGATGCGCACTGTGGGCGCTCTTGTATTTACTCAAACCTCGTGTCCTGAAGTGTCTGAGCCCCTTCTCACCCTCCAGCGTCCTCTGATGGCTGCAGGCATAACTCTGGGAAAACCTTCTGCTCAGCTGGGGAGAAGTGGGGTCATTGGGTGCAGAAGTGGGATGTGAAGCTTAGAACCTTCATCATAGCTACACCCAGTGTGATCCCCATTTTTTCTACTGTTAGCATCTTGGTCCCCCCCCCCCCACTATCTTTGCACAGGGGAGAATGCATTTTATGTGACATGTCTTAACGTTGATTTTCTCAGTGAGTGGTAAAGGGAAGTGGGGCTAGAAGATAATTATTGAATCAAATGATGTGTTTTCTATGTGCATTCATGTGTGTTTTTTTTTTTTAAAAATAAGATTGCTTTCTTCTTGTGAAACATATTTTGATTGATTTCAGAGAGGAAGGGAGATGGAGAGAGAGAGAGAGAAAGAAACATCAGTGATGAGAGAGAATCACTGATCGGCTGCCTTCTGCACACCCCTTACTGGGGATCAAGCCTGCAACTCAGGCATGGCCCTTGACCAGAATCGAACCGGGGACTCTTCAGTCCACAGGTCAGTGGTCTATCCACTGAGCCACACCAGCTAGGGCTGCACTAATGTGCTCTTGACATTGAAAGCGCAGCTTTAGACGGTGGAGGAGCGTGAGGCAGTTGCACAGAGCGATGCAGCAGAGCCTGGTCTGCTCAGCTAGCCTAGTGGCCGCTTGGCGGGTGCGAAGCCTGGAGGCGGGGCTGGCCAGGAGCTCTCCCCTGGTTCCGTGCTGCCTTCAGCTGCAGCGCTGACGATTTGGGGCGCTCAGGCCACCCCCAGGGAGGCCTCTGCAGCACGCCACTTCTGCTCCCTCTAGCTTTGCCCTTTAAAAATGAGATACTGCAAATCAGTTTAGAAAAAGTTTTATTTTAAGTGGAAAATTAAAATATTTTTATGTTTATAAAAGTTATACACTCACATTGTGATTATTAATTGCAGTGAGTTAAATCTGAAGAGAAACAGTACTTGAGCTATCAGCTGTTAAGTGGGTGTACATTTTTTTGGTATAATTATATCCCCAAAATTTATACTCTTTATAAAGTGTATAAGTATATATATAATACCATTATATGTAACATATAATATATAATGTGTGTGCTTGCATATATATGTGTATATATGCAAGCACACACATTATATATGCAAACACACACACATTATAAAGAATGTGGAGAATATAGAAAGAAGCCAGGAATATAAAATCAATGCAGAGACCACAGAATTCAGGGTGATTTTGAGGGGCTGGGCGCTCACGTCTGAACGAGCGTGATGACACCTCAGTGGTGTGTGCTTTGCTGTGGTCTCAGCCCCGCTCCTCCGGAAGCCTCGCTGGGGGCAGGTGCAGAGCAGAGCGGGTTCATCGCTGCCGAGCGAATGAATGAAGAGGATGCGTGGAATCAGGCAGGACGCGCCATAGGAAACACGATAGACTTCTGGGGCGTCCCTGTGAGTGACATCATAGGGTCTCTATGTCACTAGGATGTGGGGCTTTTCTCCCCTCTGTGCTAGGTTAGCGGTTTCCACTTTCCACTCCCCACCTTCCCACAATCCTCCACACACACACACACACACACACATCCATTTTGCACACCATCGCCCTTTTCGGTAAAGGAAAGCGTGCATTTCCCTCATGCCTTAGTCATTTGCACACCAGGGGCAGACACTGTTAGGTCTGCTGAGAAATGTGAAGCAAAAAGTGGCCCTGGCCGGGGAGCTCAGTTCATTAGAACATCGTCCCATATACCAAGGTTGCAGGTTCGATTCCTGGTCAGGACACATACAAGAATCAACCAATGGATGCATAAAAAGGTGCAACTACAAGTTGATGGTTCTCTCTCTCTCTCTCTCTCTCTCTCTCTCTCTCTCTCTCTCATCAATCAACCAGTCAGAGGGAGCGTTAGCAAGAGTGCTGCCTGGGGGGACTCTCGCAGGCTTCCTTCCAGCAGGTTGCTTTTCTGCACAGACGATTCTCCGTTAGCTCATGCAGGGCCCTCACATTGGCGCTCCCTCGCCTGTTCTCATCTCTGCCAGGGACATTTTCTTGGCAATTGAAACCAAAGCGATGGGTTGGCGGCGGGACTCGGCTTGGCTGGGGGTAAAATAACCAATGATTGCACGTAATTGCGGAAAACAATTTCGAGTTTTGTTAATGAGGTGCTCTAAACAACGTCTTTTAGCCCTTCATCCACTTCACAGCGAAGTCTCAGGAGCCCACGTGCTGTAATTCACATTTCTCTCCCATTCACACCCGGCCTGTGTTCTGTAACCGACGAGCTGGTCCTTTTCAGGTGGTTCTTTCTCTAAGGCAGTGGTCGGCAAACTGCGGCTCTTTGGCCCCTTGAGTGTGGCTCTTCCACAAAATACCACGTGCGGGCGCGCATGTACAGTGCGATTGAATCTTCGTGGCCCATGCGCAGAAGTTGGTATTTTGTGGAAGAGCCACACTCAAGGGGCCAAAGAGCCGCATGTGGCTGGCGAGCCGCAGTTTGCTGACCACTGCTCTAAGGACATGAACTAAGCAGGCGGACGAGGCTCCTCCGAGGACCCGCCGGCAGCTCCTGCTGGGCCTGTCTCTGTTTGTTCTTCATTCTTCGTTCCGGGAGGATGTCCTCCGTCAGGGGGGACTGAGGAGGAGGCGGGGAGGCAAGGGAACAGCTCTATAAAGTGATGCCTCGTTTCCTTTCACCTGCTTCCTCCTGCCCAGGGCCACGCATCCCCAGGCTGAGCCCATATGTAGGGTTCACAGCAAGGTTTCCGGAGGGAGGCGTCTCAGAGGTCAGGTGGGGGCCTCGGAGGTCAGGTGGGGGCCTCGGAGGTCAGGTGGGGGTCTCGGAGGTCAGGTGGGGGCCTCGGAGGTCAGGTGGGGGTCTCGGAGGTCAGGTGGAGGCGGGGTTGCTGGCTTGGACCTCGGTTATCATTTCCCAGTGTCACGTCTCAGAACAGGATGGGCGGGTCACCAGTGCGGATCCGTGAGCCTGGCTTGCCCGTGTCCTACCTTCCGAATATGCTTGCACCCGAGACCTGTGACTACTTCCGTGTGTTTCCCGCACACCCTCGCGGCCACGGCCCTGGGCTGGGCGTGCAGGGCGTGTGAGGGTGGAACCATGTCCTGCTGGCTGTGTTTCCCAGCCAGGCGTCAGCCCCTGGAGGCCGCAGACCCTGTCTTTCCTGCTCTGCCTTTGGACCCTCTACGGCCCCTGGACAATGAGAGAGTGTTAACAAGTGGGGCGAAGATGAGTACAGATGCAGGGGCAGCACCAGCAAAGGTTTCAAACGCAGGAGGTGCGGAAAGGGCTATAGAACGAAGAGCAGAGGCAGGGTGGTGGGGGAGGGAGGGGCAGGCAGGCTCAGGGAGAGACGGGAGGGTGCAGGGTGTGGAGGTGAAGAGCAGGGGCAGGATGGCGGTGAACTCGGAGAGCGTGTGTGCACACACAGGGAGAGGGCGCCTTTGCCTTTGACCGGAGGATTAGGCCTGTTCAGGAGGTCAAAGGGCGATGCAGGTCGCAGTGGGTGTTGAACGGCCAGGTGAGGGTGGGACTTGATTCATTCACTAGCCATGAGGTTGTTTTTAAAGGTTTTTGAATGTCAGGCCATATGGTCCTTCACACAGTGAGGCAGAGCCAGGGGCTTTCAAACAATATACACAGTGGGGCCTTGACTTATGAGTGTCCCGACTAACGAGTTTTTCGAGATACGAGCCGTCTCTCGGCTGATTATTTGCTTTGAGGTGAGAGCTAAAATTCGGGTTACGAGCCAGCTTCAGATACCCCATCGCTAGTTGGCACAGCGGACGTCACAGTGAACGCCACAACATCAGCCCAGCATCACGGTCTCACTCGTTCACTTTAAGATTTTTTTTTTTAATATATTTTATTAATTTTTTTTTACAGAGTGGAAGGGAGAGAGATAGAGAGTTACAAAATCGATGAGAGAGAAACATCGATCAGCTGCCTCCTGCACAACTCCTACTGGGGATGTGCCCGCAACCAACGTACATGCCCTTGACCGGAAGCGAACTTGGGACCTTTCAGTCCGCAGGCTGATGCTCTATCCACTGAGCCAAACCGGTTTCGGCCACTTTAAGATTTGACATACGAGTAATTTGAGTTACGAGCTCCGTCACAGAACGAATTAAACTCGTAAGTCAAGGCCCCACTGTGTTTTTATTGATTTTAGAGAGAGGAAGGGAGAGGGAGAGAGAGAGGGAAACATCAATGATGAGAGAGCATCATTGATCAGTTGCTTCCTGCACACCCCACCTTGGGAACTGAGCCCACAACCTGGGCAAGTGCCCTGACCGGGAATTGAACCAGGACCTCCTGGTTCATAGGTTGATGCTCCATCTCTGAGCCTCGCAGCCGGGGACGTCAGTGGCTTGTGCACGGCGGAAGGCGAGGTGTGCTGGCTCCTTTGGCCCTCGGAGAAAGACAGTCCTAGGACAGGCAGGGGAGAGGGGCCCTCGGGGAAGGTCCAACCTTCTCTCTTTGGGGCCCTTTCCTTTGTTCCCAGCAGAGTTCAGCAGGATCTCATTCCAGTTCTGTGGGCCCTGGGGCTGCGTGAGTGGCGGTCAGGTCACCATTGAAACAGGACAGTAACGGTTTCCAGAGGAACTGTCACCCGGGGAGGACACGCTGACCACAGAGCCAGGGAGCCCGGAGCCTCTCGGGCCCAGGTCCGATCTCGGGTCACTGGCTCCCCACGTGGGGAGCTCGGGGGCTGCCCAGCAGGGACCCACAGTGATTCCAGCCCCCTTCCCAGATGCCCCGGTTTGCTGCAGGGCCCAGGCTGTCCCTGCAGGGGTGTAGCCAGGTCTGCGGCCTTTTCTTCCTTAGAGAACCTTCCTTTGGGAGACACAGCCGCCTCCCCCAGCTCCGCCCTCTCTTTCCCCTCCCGTGAGGCTGGGCTGGCCTTGGGTTACCAGCCTGGTTTGTTTTTTGAGACCAAAACTCTATCCTGAGGAAACATGGCAGTCTCAGGCTCCCGCTGCGAGTGTGTGTGGGCTGTGTCTCTCCGTGTGATGGCTCACAAAGGGAAAGACCAGCCAAGTGTTGCTAAACATGGGCCTGGCCTGGCTGGGCGTGGGGTCCCCTGAGCTCAGTCAGAGCCCCTGTGTGGCCTGAGGCTCCCCATGAGGGATTCAGTAGGAAGTCTCTGGAGCAAAAGATCCACCGCCCCAGGGGTGGGTCCCCTCCCTCCCCACCTCCCCAGGGGTGAGTGCCCTCCCTCCCCACCTCCCCAGGGGTGAGTGCCCTCCCTCCCCACCTCCCCAGGGGTGGGTCCCCTCCCTCCCCACTGCAGCTGCCCAGCTTTCTGCCTCCTGACGGGACCAAAAATGCTCTGGCTGCAGAGCCAGCTTTGCAAACCCAAGGCAGCCGAAGGCAGAGCAGTCACGGCAGGAGGTGTGGACGTCTGCTGTCCCAGAGCCCCATGTCAGCCTGGGCGCGGGCTCTTTCTTCGCCGAGCACCTGCTCAGGGACGTGCCTCGGCCGAAGCCTTCGGCTGGGACGGTTGTGTTACAGTCCTCGGCCGGAGCGTGGAGACGGTCCATCAGAGTCTTCGTTATGCTCCTTTGTGTTTCTGAGAGTTCATGCTCGTTTCTTATACAGAAAAGAATCCTCTTCTCTCCCTTTGTCCACAGCAGTGAAAGACCTTCTTGCAGGCGTCGTTTAGTTCTGTCTTGGGCGCAACTGTTTTTCCTGCGTCCTAGTGCAGACTGCCTTGTGGCTGGCACCCCAGCTATCAAACGCGTCTGCTTTCCACTTGGCAGGCACCCGGAGGGGGGCCTGCGGGTGTGCCCTGTGGTGGTGGTGGTGCCCCTGGGCTTGAGGCCGGGGGGCGGGGGGTGTCAGGGCGAGGCGGTGGATGCAGCTTCCGTGGCCTTGCCCCACAGACACTGCTCCTCCTGCCCCTCGCCAGCACGACAGCCTGTCTCTGGGGGGAAGTGGGAGGTGGGGTGCGGTCAGTTCAGTCCTTGGAGTCCCCATCTGGGAAGCATTTGGGAAAGAAGTGTCTGGCTCACCTGCGTGTTACAGGCTGGGAAGCAGAGGCCTGGAGAGATGAACGGCTTGCTCTCGACAACATAAACGGGTGGAGCTGGGCTGGCAATTCCGAGACCTTGGGGGGCCCTGTGCCTCTCCCGCTGCTCTTCTCTGGCGATGGGTGCAGACCCTGGAGGCTGGTTTCTATGTTCCTCTCCATCCTCAGCAAGTCCGTCGCCTGCTCCCATTCTCCCCTCTTGACAAACAGTTGTGATGCTTGGAGTGCGTTTACAGTGAGAACTCAGGCAGGTTTTCTCTGCCCCCGTCCTCTGGGGCCCGGCTTTGCCCCAGTCCTGCCGGGTGAGGGGGCCAGCCTTTCCCCGATTCCGTGAAGGGCAGCAGCCCCGCCCCATTCAGCTCTCCCGCTGGCGTGAGTCAGAGCTGGCTGAGGTCTGGGGCCCAGGCGTGCACCTGATGGGACTGGGTGAGGTGCCTGAGGGTGTCATGGGCGGGACCGGCCGCCTGGGCATGCTCCGCCTGCTTTGCCTGGTTGTGTCCCTCACGGGCGCTCTGCAGTGGAGGACCAGCCAGGTAATGAGCGCCTGACGCCGTGGATGCCGTGGGATGACTGCAGCCCGTTTCCGTGACTGTAATTACAGCAGGAGGCCCGCCATCGCCGTCGCGTGGGTGGTCTGCCGGGGGCTGACTGAGGGAGAGGTTAACCCAGTTAGTTTCAAGCTGGAGGAGATGAACAACAGGGACGCGGTTGTAGCCTGCTGACAGATACACCTTTAAACCCAGGGTGGCTTTCCAAGGGGGAACGGGGGCGCCTCAGGTAGCCGGAGCATTCTTTTTTTCAATTAACCTCGTTCGATTTTGACTTCCTTCAGGTTCAAAAGCATTTAGGTCAGTCTCAGATTTTTAAGAAAGAACCTCTGGAGGGAAAGGAAAGTCACCAGGCCCTCATGGGGCTGGCTGACCCACTTAACCCCACAGATAGACCCTCAGGCTGGGGTGGGGGGGTGGGGGTGGGGTGGAGAGGGGCCACAGGACCCCCTCAGGCTGCCCCTCGCCCGGAGGGAGAGCCTGGCGGCCGGCCCTTTTCCTCTCTTGCTGTCTGGTTAGGTGAACACGGCCCGCTCCGGCGCCTGCTGAGGGCTCCCCGTTTCCCAGGCCCCTTCTCGCCTGTGTCTTCTCTTCTCCTGAGAAGAGGGGGTCAGCAGGTTCTCTACCCCCCAGGCGGTCACACCGGCGGGGTTCAGGGACAGGAGTGCCGCCTGATCGAGGGCCCAGGAGGAGGGAGGGGCTGAGGGCGGGGAGGGGCCGGGGCAGGAAGCAGGGCCAGGCTGCCTTCTGTAGGAGCAGGGCTGTCACTCACTGGGGCCGGGGCCATCAATCACTCGCCAAGTCCTCGAGGCCTTTCATCATCATTAAGAAGCGTTTGTGCAGCGTGGATGCCTGCGTGGCCGCTCCGGACCTCCCGCCGCCTCACTCCTCGCTCATGTGGATAATGAAGGACGCGGCGCCTCCTGCTCGGCTGCGGGATTGATTCCCCGATGGAGGGTGGAGCCTGGGTGCCTCGAGGGGACTGGGGTGGTCATTACACCTGGAACACACATTGTTCTAAAGTTTGAACACGACATGCAGTTTGCTGCTTTCCACACAGCGAGAGTGGCGACTTCCACAGCCCTGCGCACCCCTTCGTGTGACGTTTCCTCCTTTTTCTGCAGAGGGGCCAGAAGCTGAAATTTTTAAAAAAATATATTTCTATTGATTTCAGAGAGGAAGGGAGAGGGAGAGAAATACAGAAACATCAGTGATGAGAGAGAATCGTTGATCCGCTGCCTCCTGCACACCCCACACTGGGGATCGAGGCAACCCGGGCATGTGCCCCGACCGGGAATCGAACCCTGACCTCCTGGTTCATAAGTCGAGGCTCAACCACTGAGCCTCGCTGACTGGGCCAGAAGTAGAAATTCTGCCCGCAGGGAAGTCTGTCCCACAGGGAGGAAGGACACAGAGGTGGGATGTGAACTCTGACTTGGTAATTTGGTGGAAACCTGATAAATGGGAGGCCCTTTGAGACGGGTATTCAGTGGCTGAGGGTCCCAGGTACACCTGGGTTTACCGTCCGGCGCCCTCCCAGGGCCTCTGAAACTTAGACAAATCCCGTGTTCTCACACATGCAGTGTCAGGGCCACCGGAGCCATGGGAATGCCCACACCCAGGATACAGTTCTCGGCCATTGATCTGTGTCTCCTAACGGTCCGGGCATTCTCCTCCCTGGAGACTGGTCTGTCTGCCCACAGGCCAGACAGGTTTCCGAGTGGGAAGCCAGACTTCGTACCCAGGGGCATCATTTCCATCTCAGGCTCAGGTTCCGGCGGTTGGAACACAGCGAGTGCCTGTCAGACGCCTACCTCCTCACCTTCTCTGTAAAGCGAAGGCGCTTAAGGAGTTTAAGCACAAGTGGTCGCCATACCTTTTAGCATTCACACCGCTGCTTCCCTGCCCTCTGATTCCAAGCAAAGCATAGTGTGTGTTTCCCGGTACAACTCCCCCAAGTAAGTGATATCCGAGCAGAGTAGACAGGCAACTGAAAAATGGTAAGAGAAGAGCCTTTCCTACTTACGACGTATTTGCTCGTACGTTACCCGGACGACCCCACTTTGCTGAATTGGCAGGTGCGGCCCTGCTTCCTGCTGTCTCATTAGGGCCCAGCCCCATTAGGGCCTCTGTACCCTCAGAGGCCACGCGGATAGAAATCTTTGACGTTGATGCATTTGGGTTTACTATAATATTCTGACATGAAGATTAATGCAGAAAATTAGCATGTTCATGTCTTCCACTTTTCGGTTTGATTTTTGTTTTATCCTTTTCTTCTTCTTTGGGTGTCTCTGACCTCGAGGTTCTGTTCTAATTGTTCCATCTTCATGTTATTCTTTTCTGAAATTATTGACTTACTAGAGGCCCGGTGCATGGATTCGTGCACTGGTGGTGTCCCTTGGCCTGGCCTGACATCCCCCGAGGGGTCCCAGATTGCGAGAGGGAAGTTCTTGGGTGATGCACCCTGGAATCAGGCTCCCTCCTCTCTTGTTCCGGGTGCATCACCCGAGAACCGCAGCTGCCAAATCACCAGAGCTGGGCAGCTCCTGCGTTGAGCACCTGACCCCGGTGGTCAGTGCACGTCATAGCTACTGGTCAGACAGTCGAACGGTCGGCCGGTTGGCTGGTTGCTTAGGCTTTTATATATATAGATAGCTTGAGTCCCATTTTCCTGGAATCTTCCAGGTTCCCTCAGATTTTGTAATTTGCATCACTCTCAATTTCAACCATCCATCTGTCCATCCACCCATCCGTCCATCAATTCATCCATCCATCCATTCATCCATCCATCTGTTCACTCATCTGTCCATCCATCCGTTTATCAGCTCATCCACCCACCCACCCACCCATCCATCCTTTGATCCAGCACATGCTCATTGAGTGTCTGCTTCGTGCCAGGCATATGCTGACTTGGGGACTCAGAAGGTCATTGAGCCTGGCCTCTGCTCTGGAGAGTCTCAGGGTCGGTCCTGTGAGGATGGACCTGGGCCCGGGGAGCTGGGATAGCAGAAAGTGCGTCTCTGTGTGTCATCTCTGTATGTGTGTTTCTTCGGAGACTTACATAACCAGTGTCTTTTGGCCTCAGGAATAATCTGAAATTGTGCCCTCAGCTTTATCGCTTAGCATGGTGTCACTCGGCATGACCTCATCTTCCTTCCGACCTTTTGCATTTGGCGGCGGTGCTGTATGGCCTGCTGTTTCTTTAAGAGAGACTCCTTCTCCTTGAGTTCCATTTTTATTGGCATGACTTGCTCAAAAATAATAAATAGGACTTGGAACCACCCAGCGCTGCGTTGATATCTTAGGGAGATAAACCACCATTTCTTGCGCTGAAGCTCCTTGCAAGAGCAGATGCCTCTGTAACAGAGAAGCAGAGAGCAGGGGACACTCAGAGAGACCGACCCCCCTCTCTCCCACCCGCCCCCACCCCCAGTCCGCCCCCCAGAGCCCCGGAAGAACAAAAGGCAATTCACATCGCAGGATATTTCTCCTGTCGCCACGGCACCAAACTATTAAAAATAAAACTGTCCCTCAAGGCAAAACATTTCATTTATTTTCCTTTGAATGAGTAACTTGTTTATTAAGATGAACTAAGTGGCTAAATCTAGATTGCACGCAGGCAAGAACATTTGATTTATTGCAGCCTTTCGGAAAACGTGCTTTCTGTTCTCGGGAGTCGTCGCTGGACTGTGAATGAAGGAGAACTGGGCCGGGAGCCGGGCGCTGGGCGGGAGCTCAGCGCAGGCCGCCCCTGCGGGTGTGGCGCCGCCCACCTCTGCCCTGGGCGGGTTGGCCCTTCGGGACCGGGTCAGGGAGTGGGGGGTTCAGCTGGGTTTAGTGACCTCCAGGGGGACCTAGTGCTGCCTCAGCTGGAGCTAGAGTTTTCATTTAACCGATGACCATGGAAGTGTCCCCTTTGCCTCGTGCGTATTGGAGACCATGTCCCCGGCGCCCGCCCCGGTTCTGAGAGCGCCCGGGGCTTCCCGTGCCCTGACCCCGCCCAGTCTCAGCCCCTGGGGAGGGCGTTTGTCTGAGCAGGGAGGTCCCACTGTCCTCACATCCTCCCTCCTTCCATCTGTCCTCTGGCGTTGGGTTTGGGAACCTTGCCCCCAGCTGGACAGGTAATTCCATGTGGTGAGTGGTGGGTGGTCAGGAAGTGGGCGTGACATTTCAGAGCAGTCGGTCATCTGTGATGTCAGTGGGAGGACCAGGTGTCCCAGCTGAGCACGGGGATGGAGAGAGCATCCCTCCCTGGTCAGCATCCTCCCTGGTCAGCATCCTCCCTGGTCAGCATCCTCCCTGGTCAGCATCCCGGAGGAATGAGATGTGCGACTGTGTGATGTTCCAGTGAGAGCGTGTGTGTGTGTGACTGTGTGATGTTCCAGTGAGAATGTGTGTGTGACTGTGTGATGTTCCAGTGAGAGTGTGTGTGTGTGCAAGTGTGTGAGTGTGTGTGAATGTGTGTGTGTGAATGTGTGTGTGACTGTGTGTGTCTGTGAGTGAGTGTGTATGAGTGTGTGTGAGTGTGTGTGAGTTGTGTGTGTGTGTGTGACTGTGTGAGTGAGTGTGAGTGTGTGTGTGTGACTGTGAGTGTGTGTGTGAGTGCCTATGAGTGTGAGTGTGTGTGTGAGTGACTATGAGTGTGAGTGTGTGTGTCTGTGAGTGACTATGAGTGTGAGTGTGTCTGAGTGTGTGTGTGAGTGACTATGAGTGTGTGAGTGTGTGTGTGTGAGTGACTGTGAGTGTGTGTGTGTGTGTGAGTGACTGAGTGTGTGTGTGTGAGTGTGTGTGTGAGTGTGAGTGTGTGTGTGTGTAAGTGACTATGAGTGTGAGTGAGTGTGTGTGTGAGTGTGAGTGAGTGTGTGTGTGTGAGTGACTGTGAGTGTGTGTGGTGCGGGCTGTGGCCAAGCTTGAGATGTGTTCTTTGAGACATAAAATACTCTCTTTTGCAAAAAGAGGCTGAGATGTCGCAGCTGGTTCTCCTTACCTCCCAGCAGCACCAGCCTTGTTTCAGAAGCCACAGACTCTCCAAACACAATGGAAATTCCAGGGCCGAGGCTGTGGGCTCTGGGACTGGATGGGTGTGGACGGGCGAGGGAGGAGGGCCGCAGCCGAACCGCCTTGTGCTTTGCGGGTGACGCGTTTCACACGGCTCCCCTGTGCTCAGCGTTGTCCCAGGTTAAGCCCGGGAAGGAAGGGGTCAGGAGGGACCAGCCCCGGGACAAGCCGCGGCCATAAACCAACCGTCGGCCGGGGCGGCCCCATTTGGCGTGACCTTTAGTGACCGCCCGGGGATTGGGGGGCCCCTGGGATCCGCTACACTCACAGTGACGTTTGTACAAATCCTCTGGTGAGTGGGAAGTTAATTTTTCCCTCCAGTCTTGAAAACTGCGCAGTCTGGCCCCAAATTTTTTCGAAGTCACAGCAAACGGGGAGTTAATGTCGCCACCAAGGCTCGCGGGGTCAGACCCATGAAAGAAAAGGAGGAAGTGAGCAAAACCAACCCAGCCTCCGCGGGACAGTCCCCACGGCCTGAGGCGCTCAGCAACCTTTGCGGCGAGTGTGACCCGCGGGGCGCGGAGGTGGCCGCCGACTCTCTGAAGTTGGACGGAAACAAAACAGTTTTTCCTCGTCGTCGTCGTCCTCCTCTTGCTTTCCCGCTTCCCACTTCGCATTTCCGTTCAACTTTCCACTTGACCAACTCCGACCACCTGAGCACACAGCTCAGGAGGTGAGAGTGGTGGTGGAGCCGGAGCCACATCTAAGAACGCCTGTTTACCCACGGACGTGCAGGGCACCAGGCGTCCTGGGTTCCAGGTCTGGCTGTTCTCCGAACCAACAGGAACCTGTAATCCTGTCGGGAATTAACACCTGCTTCCCACTGGGCTGCCCTCACCCGCGTCCATCCTGGCTCTTCTGCGGCTCTCGCCCAGCTTCCGACTCCTGTGCAGGTGGCTGAGGCCAGAGAGAGGACACCCCCACCCCCAGCCCACAAGGGGCAGAAGGAGTTAAGCCTGCGTGTATTTACCCTTAGCAGAACACATCTAGCTTTTATTATTATTGATAATATTATTTTAGGACTTGGGATAAAAAGACCCATAAAAACGAGTGCATAAGACAACTTTCACGGAACACGCATCCTGCTGGTTTATTTGTGAGTGAACCATATGGCCTAGTTCTCCCTGAGACGCGCGAGGGGTTCGGGATTAAGGGAGCAGGCACTTGGCAAATGTGGTTTGCGTTTCACTGAACACATTGTGTTAAAAGAAAATAGAGCCAGGGTGCTCAGTGGCCCCGCATTCTCTGAGGGCTGACTGTGCGCAGGATGTGCTCAGGGATTCGTATCCGTTACCTCACGGGATCCTCACCACAGTCCCGCAGACGGGGCCTTCGCACAAGGGCAGCCCTGGCACCGAGCTCAGGCCCTGGTGACCTGGGGGAGATGCGGGTGGAGCAGGGAAGACCTGGAGCCCGGGCACTGCTCAGCAGGGCCAGGGTTCATTTCTAAAATCCTCCGCCAGGGAGGGCGCTGACACGGGGGCCTGACCTGGCCTGCGGATGAGCTGATCTGGGATTCCAGAGAGCCAGCTGCACCCTCCCTCTCTCTTTTATTTTGTTTATTGTGACTCTGATTATTATTTTGTTAATCCTTACCCAAGGATATTTTTCCATTGACTTTTAGGGAAAGTGGAAGGAAGGGAGAGGGACGGAGAGAGAAACATTGATGTGAGAGAGGCACAGAGAGTGGTTGTCTCCTGCTCACCTCCCAGCCTGGGGCCAGGGATTGAGCCTGCAACCGAGGTTCCTGCCCTTGACTGGAATCGAACCCGGGACCCTGTAGTCCTCAGGCAGACGCTCTATCCACTGAGCAGAACTGGCTAGGGCTGCACCCTCCCTTCAAGGAGCTGGGCACAGTGGGGTCTGAAAGCAGGGTCCCCCTGACCGTCAGGGCCACAGTTGCCTGGGAGCCGCAGCCCATCGCGAATGCAGGCGTGTGCACCACTGAGGTTTGGAAGGGGAAGGCACTGCTGAGCCGTGTGCTGCCTGCAATGGTCATGCCGACGTCATCTCATTCACGACGGGCTGGAGTTTCTAGTTTGCGGTGAGAAAGCCCGGAGGACGCGCCCTCTGCCTGGGACGGTGGCCTGAGAAAGCCCGGCTGCTCCTGTTTGTTCACTCAGCACCGCACAGGCCTGCTCCGTGTCACCGGCTTGTCTCTCAGGTGGCATTTCTCAGATTCCTGAAATGCAGGCAGTGTGTTCTGAATGGCCTGGAGAGAACGGCAGGCTGTGAATTGCCCAGCCCTCGGAGGGGCCGGCCCCGTGTTGTCCTTTAGCGCGTTCTGAGGACGCTGCCCTCGGCGTGCCAGGCGACACGCAGTTCCCGCGGACAGCGCAGCGGCGAGACAGTCGTCTGCTTTACACGGTGATCCCCGGCGTTTCGTTCTCCGAGGAAGACACCCCGAGGCCTTTGAGAGGCTCTTCCTGAGGGAGAGGGTGGCAGCGTGACTGGCCGTGCCACCTCGTCTGCTCGCGGTGCGGCCACATCCGTGCGGGGAGCGCTGTGCTTTTACAGGCCTGGGCTGTGGACATAGCCCTGCAGGCTCAGCCACGCGGGAAAGACCTGCGCTGGAGGCGCCTGGCCTGGCCTAGACCCGGCTGTGGTGCTCGCCGAATCAGAGGGAGGCTGACGGGGGGACAGTTAAGGAGGGTCACGGCGTGGGAGAGTCTGGTCGCCCTCTGATTTCCAGTGTAACTCCCGTCCCGCCCGACCTCTTCTCACTGCTCCCAGCTGGTCGCCAGAACCAGACTCCAAACCGCATCACGTGTTTATGAGAAAAGACACAGGCACACACACTCACACACACAGCCACACACACACACACACACACACACACACACACACACTTACACACTCACAGCCACATACACACAGTCACACACACAGCCACACACACACATACACACAAACACTTACACACTCACAGCCACATACACACACTCACACTCACAGCCACACACACACACACACACACACACACATACACACTTCACAGTCACACACACACACACACACACACATTCACAGCCACACACAGCCACACTCACAGTCACACACACACACACACACACATTCACAGCCACACACAGCCACACTCACAGCCACACACACACATACACACACACACACACACACACACTTACACACTCACAGCCACATACACACAGTCACACACACAGCCACACACACACATACACACAAACACTTACACACTCACAGCCACATACACACACTCACACTCACAGCCACACACACACACACACACATACACACTTCACAGTCACACACACACACACACACATTCACAGCCACACACAGCCACACTCACAGTCACACACACACACACACACACATTCACAGCCACACACAGCCACACTCACAGCCACACACACACATACACACACACACACACTCACAGCCACACACACACACACACACTCACAGCCACACACACACACACACACATACACACTTCACAGTCACACACACACACACACATACATTCACAGCCACACACAGCCACACACACAGCCACACTCACAGTCACACACACACACACACACACAGCCACACACACATACTCAGTCACACACACACAGCCACAGCCACACACAGCCACATACACACAGCCACACACACACTTACACACACCTACACACACATTCACACATTCACAGACACACACACACTTACACAGCCACACACACACACACACAGCCATTCACATACACAGTCACACACTCACACAGCCACACACACACTCACAGTCACACATACACATACACACACACACAGCCACACACATACACTTACACACACCTACACACATACACACATTCACAGTCACACACACACATTCACAGTCACACACACACACTCAGTCATAACATACACACAGTCACTCACAGTCCTACACAGTCACACACACATACTCACAGCCACACACTCACAGTCACACACTCACAGTCACACACTCAGACACTGACACTGCTGTGATTTGCTCTGATGTTGTGGTCCGTCTGTTATGACCCATAGTGACCCCTCTCTTCTCCCACTCCTTCCACCACTGGCCCAGGGAGGGATTCATTGTGAGGGTTGGCTCATCGCCTCACAATCAGACAGTGAAAGTCGGGAGGGAACGCCTGGCTCTCGAGGGTTTTCAGTCACTGGGTCGCCCCAGGACGGAGCTCTGCGGCTCCCTTTACATCGGTCGGCGGTCGTGGTCCCACAGGGAGCACGGGGACCTCGGAAAGATCGGGGGAAAGAC
The DNA here is from genome assembly GCF_963259705.1 of Myotis daubentonii. Lineage (NCBI taxonomy): Eukaryota > Metazoa > Chordata > Mammalia > Chiroptera > Vespertilionidae > Myotis > Myotis daubentonii. The sequence continues at coordinate 13,796,269 of NC_081859.1, forward strand.
TCAGACAGGACACTGACTCGTGGTGGAGGCTGGCTGTTCAGCAGGTGGGGGCTGAATGGCGGGAGTGGAGTTGACAGAAGCCGGGGCTGTCTGTCCGCGGCCTCAGCTGGGGTCTCAGTGAGCGGTCTTTATCCTCACCCGCCGATGGGATCCATCACGCGCTGGGCCCTGAGATAGCTTGCGGAGTGTCTGAGGACCAAAGCCCTTGACCGTGCACCCTGCGGCTGTGCCCAGGATGGGCAGTGTCGGAGCACGGGGCCTGCTGTTGTCCTATCCTGCGGGACGAGGCCAGGCCGGAGCCCGGCTTCCTGGCACAGTGTCGCTGCTGCTCAGCGGAGGGCAGGGCCCTGGAAACTCCTAATTCGCTTACCTCAGACTGCAGACCTCTGAAAGCTTTGCCGAGTAACTTCGTGTAGCTTTTTGGATGAATCACGGGTGGATTTAAGACTTACAGATGCATGAAGGATTTAAAGATACAACCTTACTTCACTTATTTCTTTAGATTCATGTATGCGTGACCTCATATGGCACTTGTCTTTCTCTGAGGGACTGACTTCACTTAGCATAATACCCTCTGGTCCACCCATGGTGTCACAGACGGTAAGATTTTGTTATTTTTTATGCTGAGTACTATTCCATCATATATATGTTCCACAGCCTTTTTATCCACTCACCTGTTGATGGGCTCTGGACTGCTTACATGGCGTGGCCATCCTATACAATAAAAGGCTAATATGTAAATCGAGTGAACGGCGGAACGACCGTCACTATGACGTGCACTGACCACCAGGGGGCAGGCCTAAGCCGTCAGTCGGACATCCCCTAAGGGCCCCCGGACTGCAAGAGGGCACAGGCCGGGCTGAGAGATGCCCGCCCCCCACCCCCCCAGTGCATGAATCTTGTGCCCCAGGCCTCTGTTATAAATAATGCTACAATGAATATGGGGGTGCATATATTCTTTCGAATTAGTGTTCTGGGTTTCCTCAGATATATACCCGGAAGTGGAATTGCTGGTAAAGAGGTAAATTTATTTTATTTTTTAAAAGACAGAAACAAAAAGATGCGGCCTTGGACATCTGTTCTTCAGATGTGACTTTTGAAAAGACCCATCGGTGAAGTTCCTCCTTTTAAACCTCAGCCCAGCCACTCAGGTGCCCCCTGCTCGGGGGCTCTGCCCTGCAGTCATCGGTGCTCCCAGGATGGGGGTGCCTCGTCCCCGTCACTCTGGTCTTCTGTGACATCAGCCCAGCTGCTCTTTGCTGGTGCCCGTCCACATGCCACGCTGGTTGCTAGCATATCTGAACTCCCCCACACGTACCTCATAGCTGCTGTCCTGGGTCTGAGTCCCCTGGCCCCAGGCCACGCCTCTAGGAATTCTGGGATCCACAGCAGCCACTGAAGGGTTAACACCAGATACAGCAGGGCGTCTCCAGCCCTGCCCTCACCTCTGGCTGGTTTATAGTCTAATAGGAAGACAGACGGACAAACATTTGGGCGCCCCTCCCCCCCACTTGGTTGTTGAGGAAGCCATTGTGATGGACAGAAGACCATGTCCCAAAACTTGTTACATATCGTGACTATCCAAACATCATGGACAAAAATGTGGGCCCTTTGCTGTGACGAGAGGACAAAGGAATTCCGCTGTGTGCAGAGCTATGCGCTGGGTTCTTGCGAGACGTTGTAATAATAGATGGTGCATGAAAATCTTGCTTGTCAGTGCAGAACACACACACACACACACACACACACACACACACACACCCTTAAAGGAGCCGTGCGTCACCGCGTTGACACTCATGGAGGGCAGAGACGCGGGATGTGGAGGGTCTGAGAGCCAGAAAGCAGCCAGGCTGCCTGGGTCTGAACGATCTTTTCTGTGTTCCTTTGATGCCTGCCACCCACCGGGCTGCATTGGGTTTTGGGAAATTTTTACAACTGTAATTGACCAGGGGGTGGGGGGGAGAGGATGTCAAATCAGTGACATTTTAAGGCAGGATGGGCCGGTGCAGAGAGAAGAGGCGGATGGGCGAGCACATGGGTGGGGGCAGGTGTGGCCAACCTGTGGGGATCTGGGCTGCAACTGTCCTTTCGTTCTTTCATTTTTCTCTTTCATGGATGCCATGTTCTTTGGAAGCTGGTTTAGTCCAAGTTCATGGCCTTTTGGGCTTCCTCCACGTGAATAGGAGTTCACTTTTTGAATAATAAGAATTATATGTCACAGGGGGGGCATCAGGATTTTAGAGGTGCTTAGGTGGGGCGTGGCCAACAAAAGGTGGGGAACCACTCACTGCTCTAGAGTCTCCTGGTGTCCCCAGGGCCAGCGGTCGCCAACCTTTCGGACCTCACGGACCACTGGTTGGCGACCACTGCCCAGGACTGTTTGAGAACAGCTTTCCACATTGGAAGGGACATCTGTTTGGTCCAAGACTTAGGCTATTTCCTGAACATGGGGACAATACTTAAAATTCACTCATTTTTCATGATTAGCAAATAAACACGCTGGCTTCTCCATGCGCCACCGTTCAACAACTAAATAGTAAGGAGCTCGAAATGGCTGTGTGCCCATCGCAGCAGGGGTGTAGGTTTCCACTAACACTTGGTGGTCTTAGGGTGAGGCCCTCTTGGAAAACTGAGCTTGATTTGTGAATTTGCTTATTTTCTTTTTGTTTTACAGTTTTGTTAATCCTCACCTGAGGATATTTTTCCATTGATAGTTAGAGAGGGGGGAAGAGGGGGAGAGACAGAGCAAGAAACATCGATGTGAGAGAGAGAGACATCGATTGGTTGCCTCCTGCATGCGCCCAGACCAGGGCCAGGGACTGAGCCTGCAACCATGGAACGTGTCCTTGACCGGAATCAAACCCGAGACCCTTTAGCCTGCAGGCCGATGCTCTATGTATTTGCTTATTTTCTCTTTGAGATGTTTGTCAATATTTCTGACATGTCTTGTCCCATGGAAATAAAAACAAATTGACATGTCAATGAAATTAAGTGTAGATTGATCTGTACCCCAAGACGTGAATAAATTTAATATGTTCCATTCTCTCCCACTTCCCCCCCCTTCTCTCTCTCTCCCCCTCCCCCTGCCTCGCAGAAGGCCTTGTGGAGATTTTATAGCTCTTGGAAACTCCCGTGGGTTACTGTGAGAGAGACGTTTGCAGTTAGAACAGAGGATGTGATGTGGTTGGGGTTGGAAGGCCCAGGAATGAAGGAAGTTGAGGAGGTGCCTCTGTGATGTGGACGAAGCAAGATGCGTGCTAATGGCCACACACAGGACTCTTGTCTTAGGACAAGGACGTATGTCAGCCCCCTGCTCTGTGGACAGAGGTTATTACAGTTCAGCTTAGACACAGGATCACAGAGCCGACCTGGGAGGGTCCCTGTGTTAGTGTCTGTGCAGGGCAGGCAGGTCAGAACAACCCTAAGGTTAGGTCTGAAGGAGCCTTAACTAGTGTCTATAAATTACACACCGAGAAGTGGGAGAAATGCTGCGCTCCTACCTGGTAGAAGGTCTGTGTTGAATGCTATCCTCCAAATGTCTACCCGTCTTTAAAACTATGAAAATTTTCAAATATTTAAATCTATAAGAAATAATGAGCATGGTCCACATAGCCTTCATGTATTTAGCATGATACCATATTTGCTTTGATACACTTTTTAAAAAATTATTTTTATTGATTGTAGAGAGGAAGAGAGAGGGAGAGTGATGGAAACATCGACGATGAGAGAGAATCATTGATCGGCTGCCTCCTGCACGCCCCACACTGGGTACATGCCCTGGCCGGGAATGGAACCATGACCTCCTGGTTCATAGGTTGACACTCAACCACTGAGCCATGCCAGACGAGCTGGATACACTTTTTAATGTAATAAAACACTGTCGAAGGTCCCTCACTTCGCCCATCTTCCCTTGCCCATTCTACCCTAGAGATAATGGCAGTTTGCTTCATCTGTGCTTCTGTGGGCACCTACAGAGCTTGGTGAGTCGGAGCATTACACAGCAGCAAGGTACTGCTGCGTGTGTTCAAGTTACTCACAGCGGTGGTCGCACCCTCTCCGTAGCCTTTGGAAACTTGCTCATTTCAGCTGATGACAGTGTCAAGACTGCCCTGCTGCTTTTGTTCCTTTACCTACTGCCAACTCTCCCATGAAGGACCACAGCGTGACACTCAGCCTTCCTCTTGTGACGGACGCAGGCTGTTTCCAGTTTTTCACGATTATAAGTGATGCCACAGTAGATAGCCTTGCCCGAGACTTGTCACGTGACACGTCCCACGTGTCCTGCTCAGGCTGCACACGACGTCGGCTCTGCCAGCTGTTGTTCCTACGCAGCGGCTTCTCCACAGTCGCTCAGTCCCTCCGTATCTTCAGATCTGGAGTTTTCTCCGTCCAATGACGACGAAAGGGTGTTTCTTCGTTTTCATGTGTATTTCACGGGTTACCAGTGAGACTGAGGGTTTTCCATAGTTTTCTTAACCGCGGGGATTTTCTCTTCTTTGTCCGTTTTCCTCGTTGTATTGCTTGCCTTTTTCAGATCAATTATTGTAGTTGAATCTTAGGAGGTTTGAGTGCAAGTCCTCGTGGGTTATTGTGTCGGGGTTCCCGAGACCTCTCGCAGGTTGGGTGACCCCCTGGGGGGCTCACAGCACAGACTCATTGCAGCAAAAGGACACAGAGCGGAAGTAGCACAGGGAAGAGGGGCCTGGGGTGAGGGCCAGAGGAAATCAGGCTCGAGCTCCCCAACGCCCTCAAGCGCCAAACTGTGCCCAGTGTGAGATGCTGCCCACAGAGAAGCTTCTTAAGACTCTGGGCCCAAGGTTTTTATGGGGGGCCCGTCACGAAGGCACCGTCTGCCCAGCACAGAGCAGAGTTCCAGACTCCCAGAGGGACAGCAGATACTGCGTAAGCCGGAATATTTGTACCGACCAACAGGGCAGGCGCAGGGAGCCCCTCTTATCAGTGCTGGGGGTGGTGGGGACCCGAGTTCCCCAGTGCCAGCCAAGGCCAGCCTTGCACACACACCTTTCTGAGGATGCAGCCTCAGGTCTGCTATGTGTGTGTGTGTGTGTGTGTGTGTGTTTTTGTTGTTGTTGTTAATCCTCACCTGAGGATATTTTTCCATTGATTTCTAGGGAGAGTGGAAGAGAGAGGGAAAGACAGAGAGAAACATCAATGTGAGAGAGACATATGGATTGGTTGCCTCCTGCATGATCCCCAACCAGGGCCTGGGCTGGAGAGGAGCCTGCAACCGAGGTTCGTGCCCTTGACCGGAATCGAACCTGGGACCCTTTGGTCTACAGGCCGACACTCTATCCACTGAGCCAAACCGGCTAGGGCAGGTCTGCTATGTTAACCCTTTCTACACAGATTCATTTCAAATATCTTCTCCTAATCTGTGTTTATATTGCCTTTTGTCATAAAGTAGTCTATCTGTTTTTTCTGCAGTGCTTTATATTTTAATGTCATGCCAAAAATGTCTTGCCTATCCATTCAGAAAGGTAGCTCCTTATCTTTTTCTCGAACAGATTTCTCTCTCTATATGAGAAATGCAGCAAACTGGTTAAACTCTTTTAAGTGTAATGCTTGGTAGAGTCTCTTGAAATTTTTTGTAGATTATGATACTATCTGCAATTATGGCCATCTCTTCTTGTCAATCCTATTTACTGAGTTTTCTTGTCCTACTTCTCTGGGTAGGCTCTGTAGTGCCATGTTGACTGAGAGTAGTGATGGGGGGCATCCTTATCAGTTCTAAGGTTTTTAAAGGAAATGTGCCTCTCATCTGACCATTAAATATGATGTTTGCTGTGCGATACGGGTAAATTTTCTTTTATTAAAGTAGGACGTTTTTGTCCCAGTTTGCTAATATTTAAACATTTTTATGAGTGGGAATTGAATTTTATGAAGTGCTTTTAAAAAACATCTATTGAGGTAATTACAAATTTTGTTCTTAATACATTAATGGGGAAGCTACATTGAGATATTTCTTATATTATTTGCATCAAGGATGCTTTGGTTGTTATTATTAAATGCACTGAAGTTTTATTTAGGAGGTTCTCTTCTCTGGTTATGAGTGAATGTAGCTATAACCTTCTGTTCTTCTACTGTGCTCATCTGGTTTGGTTTCAGAGCTACAGCTCTTTTGTCAAATGACTTGGGATGTTTTCTCTTTTCCAATTATTTGGAAGAGTTTTCATAAGACTGAACTGATAAAATTGGGTAGAATTTGCCTGTAAAACTATTTTGACTGGGGATTATTGTTTTGTCAATTTTTGGCCACTAATTTAATATTAAAAAATGATTAAAGGATAGTTCAGTTTCCCTATTCTTTTTCTTCTTCTTCTTTTTTTAATTGGTGGCACTATTATAGATGCCCCCATTCCTCCCCACCCCTCTCACCAAAACCCCTCCCCTGTCCATCTGACCATCATACACAGATTAAAACAAATTTTGATTATACTTTCTCTATAATGTAAGTCCTGCTTTCCCCCTTCAACATTATAGGCATTTCCTAGATCCTTAAACATTCACGGAAAAGATGACTTTTAAAGCATTTACTTTAGCAGTGGTTTTACCCACGATTAACTTTATTTTTAGATGTTCACAGGTTACACGTGTAATGTACATAAGGTGGTATAACTAGCAGTGCTGGGCGCGGAGTAGGCACACGGTAATTCCTGCTGGACATCGCACCCAGCACTGACCAGGTCCTGTAACTTTCCAGAGCGAAGTGTTGCAATTTCCTCATGCTTTCCAGGGTGAGGGTAAAGGCAATTAGTTCTCTGAAAATTAACTGAGGGGAGGGGGACCTTTCCTTTTCTGCGAAAGGAAAAATAACATTCTTTTTGAATGATGACTCATTGTTGAAACGCATCCTGTCTAAACTGATGAGCTCAGCCCGGCCCGCGTGGCTCAGTGCTTGAGCGTCGACCTGTGAACCAAGAGGTCAGGGTTCGATTCCCGGTCAGGGCACATGCCTGGATTGCAGGCTTGATCCCCGGTAGGGGGCGTGCAGGAGGCAGCCGATCAATGATTCTCTCTCATCATTAATATTTCTCTCTCTCTCTCTCTCTCTCCCCCTCTCTCTTCCTCTCTGAAATCAATAAAAACATATTAAAAAAATAAACGGATGAGCTCAGATTTCTAGGTCTGAGCAATTTCTGTTGAAACACATTTGTAGGCATTTCTGAAAGTGCACATAAGGGTGGCAGGTGCTTAGTTCTGAGGGAGGAGGACCCTGGGGAGGAAATATTTTCTCCCTTTTGTTGACCGCAGTTCACCCGGCATAGCATACGCTTTTTCTTGTGTTGGCGGCTGCGGGAGCCACACCAGGTAGGTATCTGACCGGTGGGTGGGGTTAGATGGGAGGACCTGGGTTCAGCAACCTCGGTCCTTGGGTTCTGGCTGGGAAAGAATTCAGAGCCAAGACCCAGACTGTAAGAGAACATCCATAATAATAAAGCTTAATATGCTGATTAGACCAGACGGCCGAACAGCAGAACGACCATCCGATGACCTTCCGGACGACCTTCCGGACAAAGCCAGGGCTACGAGGGCCAGGCCCCTTGCATGAATTTCATGCATCGGGGCCTCTAGTTTATTTAGAAAATCACAGAGAGAGAAGAAGCAATTCGTAGAAGAAACGGGCTTAAGAAACAAGTTATAGAGGCAAAGGAAGGGCCTTTAGAGTTAGAAGTGGGGAGGGTCAAGGTGACCTTGCTTGGGGGGAGGGGGGAGGAGGGGAAAAGCATGGGTGTGCGCCCAGGGGGGAGTGTGTGCTGGTCCCCCCTGCTAAGGGTTTAGGGGTGGAGATTTTAGGGGAGGTCCCAGGGGAGGGCCTCAGTAGAACATGCATCACCTTTCCAGGTGTGTCTTTTGAGGGTCTCCAACAGGCCGGCGTCCCAGGGACCTGGATGTGGCTGCTGAATTTTCACCCCCTTGTTTTCACTGTCACTTCCTCGTCATTCCCGTCACCCACAGGTGTCCCCTGGTAGCCATGCTGAGAGGTAAGACAGAGCCCCACCTTCTGGGAGCCTGGCTTCCATCCCACCGAGAGGCAGGACCCACCCGGGAGAACAAGCAACACGCTGGGTCGCCTGGGCCAAGTGAACCGTGAACTTCAGGGCCCACGTGCAGGGAAGAGGGTCTCGGGGTCCCCTGGGGACTGAGCGGGGCTCCTGCCAGGGCCAGCGTGGTGTTGGTGTTGGAGCAGGATCAAGGCTCATGCCTCCCTAGCCTGCAGACCTGAGCAGGTAAACAAACGGGACCGTAAAACACAGAGACTGAAATGAAAGTTCGCCTCCCGCGATTAGCATCTGGCCCCGCTCCAAATTCCACCTGCTCTGGTGGAGGGAGCGATGGTGCCTCGCGCCCAGCGTCTTCCCCCAGCGTCTGACCCAGGGCCGCGGTAACAGCGCACTGCGGTTTGCCAAGGATAACAAGGCAGAGCCGCTGCCCAGCACGGCTTGGGGGCAGCAGATGGGAGAGCCGGCAGGGCCCGCAGGTGGGGGGAGATCCGCTGCCAGGCGGGGCCGGGGAGGGCTGCTGACTCACAAGGTCTGCGAGTGAGTTACTCCACCTGCCTTTGTTCCCGCTTCCCCCTGTGGGGACCCGCTTGGGCGTTGGCTCATGGACGGGCTCCTGGCAGAAAAGGCACAGGCACTGAAATCACAGGTGCCCCTCATTCTATGCCACAGCCGTGTGTCAATCACATCACAGCAACAGTCATCCAGTCGCCAAACCTGTGCCACCCCAGGGGGTGGGGCGTGGTCGGGTGATAGAAACAGTAATAGGTCAGAAGACAATAGACCTTAAAAAGCCACTAAAAGAAGAGGTCTTGGCCCAGCTGGCATGGCTCATGGCTGAGCATCAACCTATGAACCAGGAGGTCACAGTTCAATTCCCGGTCAGGGCACATGCCCGGGTTGCAGGCTCGATCCCCATTAGGGGGCGTGCAGGAGGCAGCCGATCAATGATTCTCATCTCTCTCCCTCTCTCTCTCTCTCCCCCTCTCCCTGCTTCTCTGAAATCAATGAAAATATATTTTTTAAAAAATTAACAGAATAATTCTGTTAAAAAAACACACAGAAGAGGCGTTGGATTGGACGGGTTCTTAAGAACTTCCTCAGCTCGGTTCTTCTGGTTTGTGTGTCCACCTTGGTGTGTGTGTCCAGGTGAGGGGACTTGAGCAGAAAAGACACTATGTGCCCCCAAATGTCTTGTCTTCCTGGCCCCGTGGAAGGGGAGAGAGAGAAAAATCAATGATGAGAGGGAATCATGGATTGGCTGCCTCCTGCACACCCCACACTGGGGATGGAGCCCGCAACCCGGGCATGTGCCCTGACCGGGAATTAAACGGTGACCTCCTGGTTCATAGGTTGACGCTCAACCACTGAGCCACACCGGCCAGGCTCTCTTGAGTTTCCTTGAGGGGGAGCGTAGCTGGAGTACAGCGTGGGGATGGGTGCTGTTGAGCTGCTGTCTGATGGGTGGAGGGACATCCCCTGCTGCTTTGCTGGGGGTGGGGCTAGGCGAGGGCCAGGCGAGCCAGGTGAGAAGATGAAATATAAGAACACTGATCCAGGTGACTTGCAAAACGGGCCTCTCCCAGTGGGCTGTGTGCCTGCCCATGGAGCTCCGTGGGAGCAGTGCCTACAGAGCCGGGCACCGTGCTAGCTGACCTGTAAGTCTGCCTGTTCTTGGTGCTTCCTGTCACTCACGGCAGAGTGTAATCCAGGCCCCGCAGCGAGGGGGTGTGGAGTGTGGGGAGGGCCAGGGCAGCGGCGTGCAGGTTTGTCTCAGCGTGGCTGCCAGCGTCCATGTGGCCGAAGGCAGGTCTCTTAGCTTTTCTGGGAGCAGGTACCTAGGAAAGGAAATGAGTGCTGGCTCTTCTTGGGGAAGAGCAGCCCATGAGCACGCTCTGGCGCTCCGTGGACGTGATGTTCTTAGTTAAGGCTTTCAGGGAGGCCCGTGGATGAGCAGCTCTTGAGCCTGTGCACTGGTGAGCTGTCACACCCCCCGGTGGAATTTCCTGCCTCTGAATGGCGAGGACGAGGGAAGTCCTCACACAGCTGTTACCTTCTTATAGTCTCCGTGGCACCTAGCCGAGGCCGGGAACCAGCTCTCCCCACATCCCTATGGGTAACTGCTTGGCTAGTTGATGCTGCAGTTTGAGCTGTTAACCCTTGCATTTCTTTTTCTTTTTTTCAGTAAATTATTTATTGATATAATTTACATAACAATTTTTTCAATTGTTTAAAGTATTACAAATAGCAGTACATATGTCTCCTTTTCCCCCACTGACCTCCCCCCGGCCTCCCGCACCTTCCCCCCCCCCACATGCCCTCACCTCCCTAGTGTCTGTGTCCATTGGTTATGCTTATGTGCATGCATACAAGTCGTTTGGTTGATCTCTTACCCTGTCTAGCCCCCCTGCCTTCCAGCTGAAGTTTGACAGTCTCTTCCATGCTTCCTTGTCTCTGTATCTTGCATTTCTTGATGGTTTTTTACGTGCAAGAGACTGCGATCTGGCAGCCACCAATCATCTCGGACTTCATATTCAAACCACCGTTCTTCACAGCAGCCTGCGTGTCCTCCCTTGGCCACTGATGAGTGTGGTCAACATTTTGCAAATACCCTGTCTGAACTGGGGCACAGCATCTCCACTGACAGGCAGATTGGTCATGAACTGGTATTTGTCTTTGGGGAGCCTGGCTTTCCTCCTGTGTGACGTATACACCTCAGTGCACAGAAATCAAGATCGCACCGGGCGAAGGAGCCAGCCACCCATCAAAGCCACTGATGGCAGACGCGACGAGGGGCTGCCAAGTTTGACGACTGGCTGTAACTTTGCGCACGATTTTATTTCCTTGTGGGAGAGGCTTATTTGCGTCCTTGTCGACTCTTAGGAGACGTCGGGAGGCACAGGGAGGGTCTTTTAAACATCTGCCCGTGCTCCGCTTTTTAATTTCTTTTCCAGGCACCGTCTCCAGTGAGGGGTGATTTCCTACCGGGAACTCTCGGGAGCCTCACTCCGGAAGTGAAATGGAATTTTCGGAAGGATGGGAGCCAGATGCTCATTTCGTGCACACATGTAACATCAACAGCAGGGACATTGCAGCCAGTGTTTGGGGTCTAGGCAGGAAGCGAGCCTCGTCCCAGTCATGCATGTGGACGATGGCAAAGCAGAGCCGTGCCTGGCGGGAAAGAAGTGCTCTGGGAGTGCTCTTCTTCTTCCTCTTCCCCCCCTCTCCCTCCCCCTCCCCTTCCCTCCCCCTCGTTCTCCTCCTCCTCCTCCTCTTCTTTTACTGTAGCCAGCGTCCGCGGCAGGCTGCACACGGGGTCATGACAAGGGATTTCACGAGGCTGCGCAGATCCACGGGGCCCTGCCTTTGCAGCCCTGTAGGCCGGAGGGGGCCTTGATGGGCAGGTGTCCTTTATTAACATCGAGAGCGGGCTGCCTGTGCCCTCTGGGACGTCCCCCTGCTTCTGACCTGTTCATCCCCCTGAATTGCCCGAGGTCACACCTCCAGTTGCTCACTCCAACCTGTAGAGAAACGGAGCTGGGCCTGCGCTCACGTTTCTGTCGCATCTGCCCACAGAGCTCTAGGTTTGGGGCCTCGGCATTTCAGCGCTTCCTTGCCACTCTGCAGGCGTGAGGTTAGCGTGTGTGATGAACTGACGCGCTCTAGTGAGCAGCTCTCGGGGCATCAATCCAGGACTTTCCAGAGACGTGTAGATGCGTCTCACAGCCACATTCACACACACGGCTGAATACGTACAGGTCCTGGGGCTGAGGAGGCACGGGACGGAGAGCCAGAGGCAGCCCTGGCGCCGCTGTCACCTGCCTCCTGCCCTCAGGAGCTCGGGGTCATTGGCCCAGGAGCTGGCAGACCATGAGGCTCCCTGGCCCTCTTGGGAGACATGTGACCTGTACGACCCATTTCAGAAAAATAAGTAATCATCCTCCGGGGGATTCCCTTCCTCGAATCAGCATCAGTCCCTGAACCAGTGCCCGTGATCCCAAAAAACTCACTTGGGAAAAAGATGCAGTTCACGAGTAGATGCTATTGTGCTAAGTGGAGGCGCCGACTGGTTCTTTTGTTGTCATGTGGCCGCAGTCCGCTCCGCGGAGGCTCCCCCTCAGGACCTGCATCAGCCTCCGCCCCGTCCCCCCAGTATTTAGATGATTAAACTCACAGATGGCAGATTCTAAGCTATTATGCCACTGATTAAAGAATTGTTAAGGCAGATTTATTTCTCTAAACACTAACACATGCACAACTGAGATTTGGGCCCGAACTTGGCGAGATACAATAGCGTTTTGTTTCTGTCTTCAAGATGCATTTCACGCTGTCCCTGTGCTGTGAGCCAGCGGGGCCTGGGGTGCAGATCGCGAGGCCCGTCTCCAGGAGCTCCGAGCGCGCAGCCTCAGTTTCAGAAAGAGCCTCCGTCCTCCCAGTTTTTCCTTCACTTTCTTCCACGGTTGCCGGTGTGCTCGGATGGGACAGTGTACATAAGCATGCCTTGCATTCGGTGGAGATTCACGAGTTCTGATTGTTACGTTCATTGTTTTTATCAGCAATCTGACACGGGTACTTGTGGTTCAACACACATGGTGCTTGCTCCACAGACGGCGACTTTTTCAGGGAGCAAGTAGAGAGTTGGGGTGCATTGCTACCCCTTCTCTGTGTCCTGTTAACGTTTTATGCAAAGAAAGTGGAAATCACTGCCCTGGGCGGTTTGGCTCAGTGGATAGAACGTCAGTCTGCAGACTGAAGGGTCCCAGGTTTGATTCTGGTCGAGGGCACAGGCGCAGGTTGTGGGCTCCATCCCCAGTAAGGGGGCATGTAGGAGGCAGCCGATCGATGATTCACTCTCTCATTGATGTTTCTCTCTCTCTCTCCCTCTCCCTTCCTGTCTAAAATCAATAAGAATATATTTAAAAAGGAAAAGAAAATGGAACTCACTGGTCCTGGTCTCATGCCAGCTGGTTTCAAATTATTGTTCTTAAAAAAAATAAAATAAAAGCCCTGTTATTACTCACTGATCTGATTTTGTATGTCAACCCCCCTTCCATTTTACAAATTATATAATAAAAAAATTATCGAGGTTTCTGGCTACAAAGGCAATATACCAGATTAAGTTGTATTTATTTGCTTAGCCAGTAGTTTGATGATGAAAAAGTGCCCAGGAGTAAATCTAACAAATGATGCACAAAACCTTTGTGGATAAAATTATAAAATTTTTTTCAAAAGACCTGAAGAATTTGAAGTGAACGGAGAACTCATCTCATCTTCATGGTCGGAGGCGGGGATATTGTAAATATCAGTTCTCCACAGAATGACCTAAGGACTCAGCACAATTCCAATCACAACGACAGCAGGCTTTTGGGAGGATGCCGTAAATTGATTCTCAAATCTATGGGCAAGAATTGAAAGGGATGGGAAAGTTATTATAAGCTATAAAGAGTTAAGGTAGTGTGGCTTCAGCGCAGGGAGAAGCAGGGACCAAGGAACAGAACGGAGAGCCGGAAACAGGCTTCGAGCAGGGATGCTCAGTGTGTGACAGGCGCACACGGACGTGTGGGCGAAGGCAGTTGAGTCGTAGGTGATGCCGGACGACACAAACACCATGAACTTAAAGACTGAGAAATTTGACTGCATGTAATTAAAAACATCAGCTCATAAAAAAATTACAGAGTAAAAGAACCTCCACAAATGTAGAGAAGTTATTTGCAATGTATTTAATGGAAAAAAGATGAGTGTCGGAATATATCAAGAAATACTGTATATAAAAGACATAGTTCAATAGAAAATGGGCGAAGGACTTCCACAGGCATTTCAGAGGAAAGGAGACAGGAATAGCTAAACATATGAAAAGGTGCCTGACCACCGGGATTCAGGGATTCCAACTTAAAGCCGTAATGCAATACCGTTTTAGCAGCCAGACTGGCAACAGGATGAGTCTGACACTGTCATGTGCTGGCGACGGGTGGGAGCATTGGGAAATGTCGAAGGTGGCGTAACCATTTTGGGAGGAAACTTGTTCTCACCCCTGTTCTCCAAGTAATGGGCTCACAGTCCCACCTCGCCAGCCCCTGGCATGGACTCTGGGGGGAGGAGAATGAGTTTTGGAGTCAGACCAGGAGTAGAATCCCCGTTTTACCCTCTCCTCGTTGAATGAGCTTGACCTGTGACTTTCTGAGTCCCTTTCTCTCTACAATGAGAGCAACTAGGCTGTTGTGTGTCATGACTGAAGTTTCTGGCCTGGAGCAAACCTCGCTAAATGTCTCTATTTTTATTACTATCTGACTGGGGGCCTCGTCTTGTCCCCGTTACTGCCCGCAGCGCAGAGAGTGGGTGGGTTTGATTGAAATTTGCAAGGTCTCCACTCAATGTCCACTTCATATCATACGCACTTAATTCTCCACCAGCCCTCCTGCCTGCCGCCTCCGCACCGTGGCCCTGCTGTCACCTCTCTGTGACCTTTGCTGCTGGAGTCGGCCATAGCGTTGACCTTCAGCCAGCAGCGTACACATTCAGAACCCAGGAGGTTACTGCACGGGGGTGGGGTGAGGTAGGGGGAGGGAGGGGTGTGCTGTTTCTTTATCACGGGGCGCCTTTAATGCTGCTTGAAGGTACAAACCCAGCACTGAGCAGGACAGGGTAGAGCAGAGGCTGTCGGAGACCAAGGGGCACCCCGGCGACCCTCTCTCCACGCAGCCGTCTCAGATGAATTTAGTCTTTTCTGACTGTTGCCTGCAAACACCAGCATGGCTCAGAGCAGGTCTGCTGGGGGCATCTACATGGGAGCCATGGGAGCGAAGGGCAGAGGCAGTAACTCCCGGGCATTTCAAATCCCAAGGGCTGGCAGATCCGAGGGAATTCTCGGATTCCTCAGGTTCGGGTGAGAGTAGCTGTCTCGACGGCTGAAATGTTTTGGAGCGGCGGGTGTTGGAGTCAGGGGAGACATTTTTCCGAGTTTCAATGGATGAACGCAGGAGACCAGCCCGATGCCGAGTTTCTGTGCATCTTGGGGTCTTTCTTTGGTCCACGCGTTTTGTTGCTGAACAAAGACTGGGAAGCTCATCCCCATCACCGTGAAGATCGTAGAGGGCGACCGTCGGCCCGGCCCGGGCGCTCGGGGGTGGAGCGCCGTCCGGATGCGCCAAGGTTGCGGGTTTGCTCCCCGGTCGGGGCACACACAGGAATCCACCACTGAGTGCGTGGCAAGCCGGCTAGTTTGTGGGGATTTGTTCTGGGAGCCCCAGAAAACGGATGCAACCTGGGACGTGAGTTCAGGACATTTTTGCTTTTAGATTATTAGCAAAATCTGGGAGAAGTATTTTAGACTTTTTTTTTGCAGCCCAGCCCACCTCTTCCCAGAGGGAGCCGCCTCCATGTGCAGCTGCCACCTCCATGGGCTTCTGTTGGTGGTGCCCTTGCAGTCCTCAGCGTCCTGGGCGCCCGGGTGCCCTGGGCTGTGTTGTGGGGAGCCTGCCAGGCAGAGGCTGAGCCTGGGCTGTAGATCTCTGACCTGCTTGGGCCAAAATGACTCTGTCTCAGATGAGCTATTTATGGGGGTTTAATTTAGGAGGTTTTTTTTTTGGGGGGTGGAGGCACTCTGCCACTTACACAAGAAAAGGAAAGCCCATGAAAGCCGGACAGGTGGCATCCTCTCTCCTTCCTCTTCTAATGCCACCCCCTGCCCTGACAGTCTGGGCAGCACCCTGAGGGGGCAGCGGCTCCTGCAGCCCCGGGGGCACCACGCTGCTGTGATTTGGAAGTAGAGGCGGGGCTTGGAGGAATCAGTGCTTCCGATAAATCCCCAGCAGTGGCTGCCTCACCCCGGCCTGGGCATCTGATGATGGGTTCCCTCCCCTCTCGTGACCTCCTGCAAATATTCCCGTCCTGGGCGGGGGTCCCCGCTTTCCACACGGCCCATGGCCTTTCCCCCGGGGGAAAGGTGTAGGAAGGTGGTGAGTGGATTATTCAATGCGGGGCTGGGCACGTGAGCAGGCGGGAAAATGATTTTAAAAGGGTCAGGGGAAGAAAGGGAGGGAGGCGAGAGCAAAAGGAGAATCTGCCTCTGCACTCATCTCCCCGAGTGAGTGTCGCCGTAGAAATCACCCCTCAGACTGCGCCAGGTGCACCTTCGAGGGAACAATTTGCTTGTATTGTTCGCTCCGTGTCATCAGCCGCCGGACTCATTCCGCTCGTTATCACCTCTTCTGTGCAGCGCGCATGTCTTTTCCCGGGTTTGGCCGCCCACACGTCCCCCTTTCGAGCCACGGGCGTCATTAAGGGCACTTTGGACACTACAGGCTTCGTTCTCGTTTTCAGAGCTGCCTTCAGGTCGTTACTTTGCATTCAGATGATCAGCCCCGATCAGTTGCCTGGACAGAGAGGCAGGCCCTGCTGCCTGCGTCTGGCACAGCCAGCGCGTTCCCGAACCGACATGTCTCTTTCTCCCCGGACATCCAGGGTGGAAAACAGCCGCTGGGTAAATCTTCATTGTTAGAGGCAACGACGACGAGACAAACGGGTGATGGTGATGGGAATCCCGTCCCGTCGGAGCTCCTGGCCACCCCGGCCGTCGCCTTTCACACTGGTTCCCAGGTCTGCCTCCCATTTTCTTCCTCCTCCTCCTCCTCCTCCTCCTCCTCCTCCTCCTCCTCCTCCTCCAAAGAAGGGACCCTCGTGCCTGGGACCCGTGCACAGGCTCAGAGCACCCCCAGCTCCGCACTGCTCCCTGCTCAGCCCTGAGGAAGCTAGCTGGCCTGCTGGGGAGCTTTTGGGTGATGAAATAGCTCTCCTCCGATTCCTTCTGTTCAGAATCTGGCTTCCTCTTCATCCGCCAGAGGTGGCCCCTCGCAGGAAACTGGGAAGAGTGGCTGACTGCGCCCAGTGACCCCCGTGAATGGGATTGTGCTGGGGACTGTGGGGCCCAGGACTCTGGGCGGGAGGTGTCTGAGAAGGAGGGCTGGAGTCCTCTTCCTCTTTGTCCCGGGCACTCATGCTCCTCGGAGGGCAGAGGGCGTGGGCTTTCCAGGTCACAGGAGACTCAGGCGGGAGAGGCGGTGCCTGCCTTTGATTCCACCTGAAATGTCTGAGGCAGGGCCGCATGGCCTCCATCAAAGCGGGCGGTTCTCATTTCTCCCCGAGTAATCGATCCCGGCCTCCCAGACGCTTTCTTGTTAGTGTTGCTCCCCTCAGCACTGATGGCAAGTCCTTAGACCACCTGCCTCCCCCTCTCCCTCCTCCGCAAGTAGGCTCCCTGGGGGCCATGGAGAAGCCCGCTGGCCGCGGCCGGGGAGAGCCTGGAGGTGGGCTGTGGCAGCCTCAGTCCTCTGCAGCCACTCTCTGTGCTTGTAATTTTATTATAAAAGATGTGTGCAAAAAGTGTTTATAGACATAAAGTTTAAAAAATAGTAGTAAAACCTGGCCAGTGTGGTTCAGGGGTTGACATCAATCCTGGAACCAAGAGGTTGCTGGTTGGATTCCTGGTCAGGGCACATGCCCGGGTTGTGGGCTCGATCCCCAAGGAGGGGCGTGCAGGAGGCAGCCGATTGGTGATGTTTCACTCTCATCGATGTTTCTATCTTTCTCTCTCCCTTCCTCTCTCTCTAAAAATCAATAAAAACATTTTTAAAAAGTAGTGTGTATATGTGTGTGTGTATACACACACACACACACACACACACACACACACACACACACACACGTGGTATAAATTCTGGCTCCAACCCCTACATTGAGATGTAACTTTCATTTCATCTGCTCCACCCAGAGCCTAGTCTGAGAGAGGTGTGTGTCCACACTTTTCTTGGGTGGGGGCAGGTGTCGGCCTTTGGAGAATCCTGTTTTGTGTGGAATCTCTGACTTAGATTTGTCCACTTCTAAGATTATTAGGTAGAAAGCCTGGTATAGAGCGTTGAAATAGCAAAACAGAGATTGGTTACCTGTTGTCCCTGCCGTGTCTCCAAACAAGCCACCACAGGACTCGTTATTAAAATAATAATCATTTCCTCTTGCTCCCTTGTCTGGGACTCAGCCAGGGTCTGTGGTCCCGGCGGGTCCCGCTCAGCTTGGCGTGCCCGTCTGTGGGTTGGCCCAGTCCATTCCTCACGTCTCCCGAATTATTAGAATGTGGCTGTAAGTTCAAGGCTGATGAAGGGATTATTATAACCTGCTCTTTGGCTGGAGAGATCGCATTCTTATTAAGAGCCTCTGGTCGGAGGGTCCCTGAATGCCTTGTTCCTATTGACACCCGCCCACAGGGAGAAAGGGACAACCGACTTTAACGCAACTAAGGAATTTCAGCGAAAAGGAGCTGCTGCTAACAGTTTCCCCATCTTTACTTTTCTCAGCTTCTGGGCTTTGATAATGACCTTTTGAGTATCCCGATCAGACTATCAGAGGTCTTACACAAAATGAACAGAATGATAAGAGGAGGAGACAGCTAGGAATCCCACCGACAAAGCCCATTGCCTCGCCCAGATGATTTTCTCTCACTGCGTTATCCCTCCTCCTGCTCTGTCTCGCGCTGAGCATTATTCCTGGGAAGAACTTTTCTGTTTTCCAGGAGTCCATCTGCTCTTCCTACTCATCTCCCACCTGAAGCCATAATGTTCCACTCTGAGCATCATAATCATTTTCACAGCAGCTAAATGCGATTTCACTCGCAGCAGAGGATGACGTCTGTGGAGAGTGAGCAGCGTAACGTTATTAACCCTTAGGACAAGGGCCCCACCTCACAGAACGCTCCTTAGCAACCAGCGGAAGACAGGACAATGGGCAGCATGCTTGGATTCGGGATAACAGAGCATCCACTTTACCAATCTGTTCTCGAGGTCTCCAGAACGTAATCTCCTCCAGAAGTTGTAGCCGAGCTGAGCAAGGTTCCCTGGAGAACAAGGCACTCCTGGGAGGAAGGATGTAGGAATGTGTGCCACGAAGAATGGATTGGGCCCGGCCGGCGTGGCTCAGTGGTTGAGTGTCGACCTATGAACCAGGAGTTCAAGGTTTGCTTCCCGATCAGGGCACATTACCAGGTTGTGGGCTGGATCCCCAGTGTGGGGCGTGCAGGAGGCAGCCGATCAATGATTCTCTCTCATCATTGATGTTTCTTTCTTCCTCTCCCTCCATCTCTCAAATCAATAAAAAATATTTTTTAGGAAAGGGTGGGATTGGACCCATCCAAGATGAAGTCTTGCCCTGCAGCGGTGAACCCCTGGGCCAGTGCAGCTCTTAGAGAGACAGCATCCAAAGACAGATGGCAGGGGTCTGAGCAGGTTAGTAACGAGTGGATGCTGATTGATGCCTAGTTTCCTCGTGTTTGGAGGAGGAAGAACAATAGGACACATAGGACTAGATCTGCAAATTCACACTGATTCCCAATAATTAACAGTAAGAATAACCAAAAGGTCTTGATTTCTTACCCACATACCTACAATCTCCTTGATACTTGATGCCCTGTTTTCAGTTTACTCTTGTTTTTTCAGGAAGGAAGTAGTTTTTTGTTTGTTTGTTGTTGTTTTTTAAAAATCAACAAGAGAATTAATCCAAATAGTGCAAATATGTTTTCGTATCTGCCCTGCATATGACACAGGTAACTAATGTGATGAGCGCCATGGTATTTGGTGACATCTGAGAGTTGTGCTAGCCTGTTCTACGTGCCTTATAGATAGAGGAAAGCTGTTAGAATTGGTGACAGAAAGTTGCTCAGAAATAAGATGGTTCCCTCTCAATCACCAGTCATTTTTGCATCCTCACCAATTGATCCTCACCACAAATGATTGATCAAGTCAGGCGACCGTCTTCATACAGGGCAGTGAAATTGAACGTTGGTTAATCACAGGTCTGGCTAACGGGTGGGGTCTGAAAGCCTCTTCTGTTTCTTGAATAGAAAACTCTCATTGAAAAAAACCGAGACGTTGTCGAACCCTTCTGCTTTCCCCTTCAATTATTATTATTGTGATTTTCTACTCAGCAAGTGTATAGACTTGAAAAAAAATCACCTAATAAACATTTATTAGAGGCTGCTTTATGCCTGATAGCAGAAAATTAGCAGGCTCCAGATGCACCACTTTAATTAATTGGTGTCATCAGCAGTGGTATGCAGCATCATGGGTGGAAATTGCTCACTTAAATTGTGGCTTTGTGGCTCAAATGAGTTTCTGCTCTCCCCTCCCCCTTGAATAATTACATAGTTAGGGCTTGTGTTTTCCTATCTCATCTCTCTGAATGTTTTTCCTTCTTGTTGTGGAGGGTGGGAGGGGATTCAATTAAAACTGTTTTTATGGAAGGATAGGTTCCAAATTGGCATTTATTCTGCAGGAGAGTTGGGAGTTTATTCCTTGGATTTTCTCAGTTCATTCAAAAGTCCAAGAGCTTCGGAGATGTAACAGATACAATAGGGCGCGTGCCATTCTCCTTCCGGCAGGTGCTCCAGGTTGGAAATACAAGGAGCAGCCCTCCGCCTAGAAAACTCTTCTCCGTTTTTCCCGGCTGAGTTTACTCGTCCGTTAGGTCTCTGAATAGATATTATTTTCTCTGGGACATCTCCCCAAACTGTGCCCTCTTCACCCTCAATCCCACTTCCAACTCTGTTACTGATCCTTACCCCTGCCTTTGTACTTAATCTGTTCTGTTTTGGAATTTCTCTTTATTGCCTATATTGCCTTTTACTTGGAACATGAGACTGTGTCTTGTTACCGTTATATCTTCAGCATCTAATGCAGAACCTGGCATTCAGTAGGTGCTCAATAAAACCCGCATTGAATGAATAAATGGGTGAATGAATGAATGGAAGCAGTATCTATCACACTGAGCTGGTGGGATTTTCTATACTTCATTCATTTCTGCATCCCCAGTGCCTGCTTGATGTATTAGTTATCTATTGCTATGCAATAAACCTCTCCAAAACGTAGTGACTTAAAATAATGGTCATTTGAGAGATTAACTAAAGAACTTATATGTGTTACCTATGGACACAGACAATAGGGTGGCAAAGGCCTGGGACTGGATGGGAACCTGGTAGAGGGAGGTTCTGGGGGAAAAAAGGAGGACATCTATAATACTCTGGGTCTGCAGTTGGGGGCCTGTGATCTTTTGTCTTCCACAAGGTTAGATGGGCTTGTTTAAGAGGCAGCTGGGCAGGTCCCCAAGGAGTGAGCACAAGGGTGCAAGCCTCTTGCCTAGGCTCAGTCTGGCACAGCTTCCGCTGAATTTCACGGCCAAAGAGACCACAAGGCCAGGCCACGATTAAAGGGAGGGAAAGAGACTCCACCTGTTCATGGGGATCTGCACAGGCACTGCAGCTGGTAGGGGTGCAGGCAAGAGAATAACTGAGGACATTTTTTGTGAATAATCGATCACACTTGGCAGAGAGTAAATGCAAAAAAAAAAAAAAAAAGCTTGAATTGAATTAAAGTTGATATATTAATTTAGCCCAAATCTGGGAAAACCTTTCAAAGAAGATCAAGTTTGTCTTTGTTTCCATTCCACATTCCCTCCATCTCTACTTCCTGTTACCCTAACACTCAGGCCTTGCCGCTGCCCTGCCCGTGCCCTAGTTCTGTTCCACTGAGGAGTGTTTATCGGGCACCTGCTGTATTACTGAGCACCTGGTAGAGGCCAGACTCTATACTGGGGGAAACGTAGTTCTTGTCTTACAGTAAAAATATTTGGCCCTGACCGGTTTTGCTGGGGTCCAACCCCAGCAGGTCCAGGGGTCCCCAAAGGTGTGGACGGAGTTGGCGAAGAAGGAATGACACGGAGACAGCGTTCAGTTGATCAGCAGCCTAGCCAGGATCTCTAGCCAAGTTCTGGTCAGGATCTCCAGCGAAGTTCTGGTTAGGATCTCCAGACAGGTTCTGTGTCCATGTTCTCTTGCTAGGTTCTCCAGCCAGGTTCAGTCACCAGGTTCTAGTCAGGTTCTCTTGCCATGTTCTATCCAGGTTCTGTAGCCAGGTTCTGTCTCTAGGTTCTTCAGCCAGGTTCTCTCGCTAGGTTCTGTCTCTAGGTTCTGTGGCCAGTTTCTGTCCAGGATCTTTTGCCATGTTCTCTTCAGCGAAGTTCTTCTGTCTCTAGGTTCTGTGTAGGTTCTGTGTGTAGGTTCTGTGTCCTGTTGTCTTGTTACATCTGTATTTATACCAGTTGATTCAATCCTATCAATCTTTATTCCAAAGGTTAGGGCGTTTCTTATCTCCATTCCAGGGAGTAAAGATTATGTAGCTTAAGCATGATTGTTCGTAGTTAAAGTGATTAATTACCCGCCTGGCACTTAGTTGAGGGGTTTTATTCCCTCCCTAACTTCAGGGGAAAATCCCTACCTGGGGAAACAACCTTTCTCAGAGAGGTGACCTTGGTTAAAACACATAGTGCCAAGAAGGTGAGCAAACATATTAAGAACAGTATGCCATATATGCCAGGTCCCTTGAAACAGCAAGGATGGACCGGCTCCTGGCACGGTTTGGCTCAGTGGATGGAGCATTGGCCTGCGGACTGAAGGGTCCCAGGTTCGATTCCGGTCAAGGGCATGTACCTTGGTTGTGGGCACATCCCCAGTGGGGGGTGTGCAGGAGGCAGCTGATTGATGTTTCTCTCTCATCGATCTTTCTAACTCTCTATCCCTCTCCCTTTCTCTCTGTAAAAAACCAATAAAATATATTAAAAAAATATTTGTCTGAGTAGACGTTATAAGTGGGATTGGTTACAAAGACGTAGGATGGAGAACAGGTAACACCGGATCTGTTGAGAGTATGACCTTTAACCTGAGATTGAGTGGAGACGGCCAAGCCAGGAGCACTCATGACAGAGAAGGCGGTGTGGAGCGGTGTTGGGCGCTGTCGGGGGCGGGAGGACGCGGGGAAGGTACCAGGAGGAAGAGAGTGTGCTGTGCGAGGAGCTGGGCGGGCTGAATGGCTGGAGCCCGGGGCCAGGGATGGAGAGCAACACGAGCAGGTCTCCCCGGGCTGGACAGGCCCTGAGGCTGTTAACCAGGAGGAAGGAACCCCTGCTGAAGGGTTTTAAACAGGAGAGATAGGACCCATAAACGTCAAGAAAACCCTCCTGGCTGCCTAGGGAAGAGATTAGAGGTGCGCAAGGCTAGATAGGAGGTCCGTTCCCTCCTCCGCCATCGAACTCCACTCCCCAGCCAGGTGTTGGGGAGAGAGCAGTCCCTCTAAATGGAACTCACGCTGCAGTCACTGATAACCTTGTCAGGGCATTTGTGCGAATCCGTCTGGAACGTGCACTCAGGGGAGGGGCCGGGACCACTGCTGCCCAAATTCTCCAACAGGCCAGTGCCTGCTCCCCTTCAGGCCACATGGTTGTCCACCTTTGTACCCTTTCATGGGGCATCATTTAAGAAAATATATACATTTTTATTGATGTCAAAGATGAAGGGAGAGGGAGGGAGAGAGAAACATCAATGATGAGAGAGAATCATTAATCGGCTGCCTCCTGCATGCCCCGCACTGGGGATCGAGCCTGCAACCCGGGTATGTGCCCCAGTGGGACTCGGACCTTGACCTCCTGGTTCACAGGTTGATGCTCAACCACCGAGCCACACCAGCTGGGCCATGGGGCGTCATTTAAGAAGCTCTGCAACTTGTCAACACCTCTTACTACCTTGGGCGCCTGGTCTTCAGGGCGGGGCGGAGGGCTTCCTTTTGGCTTTGCCTGGTGGGAGCATCTAGAGCAGTGGTTCTCAACCTTCTGGCCCTTTAAATACAGTTCCTCATGTTGTGACCTGCTGGGAGCCGGTCCATCCTTGCTGTTTCAAGGGACCTGGCATATATGGCATACAGTTCTTAATATGTTTGCTCACCTTCTTGGCGCTGTGTTTTAACCAAGGTCACCTCTCCGAGAAAGGTTGTTTCCCCAGGTAGGAATTTTTCCCTGAAGTCAGGGAGGGGATGAAACTCCTTAACTAAGTGCCAGGCGGGTAGTTAATCACTACAAACAATCATGCTTAAGCTACATAATCTTTACTCCCTGGAATGGAGATAAGAAACGCCCTAACCTTTGTAATAGAGATTGATAGGATTGAATCAACTGGTATAAATACAGATGTAACAAGACAGCAAGAGACAGAACTCAGAACACAGAACTAAGGACACAGGGCTTGGAAGACAGGACCAAGAGAGACAGAGCCTAGGCACAGAACCTACACAGAACGTTCTCTAGAGACAGAAGAACTTCGCTGGCGAGAGCATGCCGGAGGATCCTGGACAGGGACTGGCCTCGGAGCCTGGAGGCAGAGCCTGGCGAGAGAGCATGGCAGGGATCCTGGACTGAACCTGACTGCGGAGATTGGCAGGAGAGCCTGACTAGAACCTGGTGACTGAACCTGACTGGAGAACCTGGACAGAACCTCTCTGGAGATCCTAAGCAGAACCTCTCTGGAGATCGAGACCAGAACTTGGCTGGAGATCCTGGCTAGGCTGCTGATCAACTGAACGCTGTCTCCGGTTCCTTCCTTCTTCGCCGACTCCGTCCACACCTTTGGGGACCCCTGGACCCGCTGGGGTTGGACCCCGGCAGTGACCCAACCGTAAAATTATTTTCGTTGCTACTTCATCACTGTCATGTTGCTACTGTTACGAATCGTCATGTAAATATCTGATCTGCAGGATGGTCTTAGGCGACCCCTGTGAAAGGGTCGTTCGACCGCCAAAGGGGTCGCGACCCACAGGTTGAGAACCGCTGATCTAGAAGCACCGCTTCCCAAGCTCCCTGGTGCTTTGGGAATGACGGACAGGTCTCTGTCAATGGAGTGAACCAAGTGTGTGTCCGCAGCTCATGTCCCATCCAGCCTGCCCCGCTCTCAGCGGGTCCCAGGAGCAGGGTGGTACCTGCCCGCGTCTCCCTAATGGGACGTTCACAGCCCTTCCCCGGCCAACGCTCCACCGCCAGTCCCACCATCTTGCCGGGCCCTGCAGTCAGACATCCGGGGTTTTCTTTAAAACCCAGCTCCCGCTTACCAATCGTGTTCAATATCGGGTTACCTGCAGAACGGAGTCATTATCTTTAATGTTTAATAACTGGGCCACAAAGATAACACAATAGAGTCCGAGAAATGCAATTTAGGGAGGCTTTCGACTCGAGCCTTGTGTGTGTGTGTGTTTAATCTTTCACAGTCCTGTCCCCGGGGCTGAGAGAAACCTCCTTTCCTCTCTGTCTTCTGCTCGGCTTGTCCCTTTTATTCTGTCCTTGTTTCTGGGGGGCCATGTCCTGCTGGGCCCCGGTGCGGGTGTGCCGTGTGGGAGTTGGGAGCAGAGGCGACTTTGAGGACGGAGGGCCCTGAGCTGGGTCTGCGCGGCAGGACGGGGCGGTGGCCACCTCGAGTCTTGCAGGACTCCTTGCTCTGGATGCAAACGAGCAGTGTGCCCCAGCCTCCCGGGAAGGGTCACGGGTCCCCCAGGCTGGGCGGCTCGGGCCCCACATACAATGTAGCTTCAGAGCAGGTGGACGGCTCTCAGCGCTGAAGGGGTTCTGGGGTGGAAGCCGGGCGACGAAGAAGAAAGAGTTCTTTCTTTTTATTTCTGTTTGGGAACACGCACAGCCTCTGTCTTCTGGGGAGAGCCTCAGGTTGGATTTGCTAGTTAAAACTCCGCGGGCAGCGTCCCCCGAGAAATAAGGCAGGCGGCCTGTTTTGAGTTCTCCCTTTAAGGCGTGTAGACCATAATGGTGGCCCTGTTTGGGATCCTGAGGGGAGGTGGACAGGAAGTCTGTGGCAAGGTTCATAAAACACGGAGAGCTTTTCCAGAGAAAGGAGCCATAGACGTGTGAGGCCCCGCCTGGGGCGGGCAACCTCCCTCTGAGGTCCTTTCACTCCAGGCCATAACGGGAGAGGGTCTGTAACAAGTTCCCCTCCCCTCCCTCCCCTCCTCTCCCTCCCTCCCCTCCTCTGCTTCCCCTCCCCTCCTCTCCCTCCCCCACTCTGTCCTCAAGGAAAGAACCAAAGGCTCAGAGTCCAGCTGCGCATGAGAATCCCTTGGACAGTTTAGCCGCATCCTCTCCTGTTCCATCTTCGAAGGAGGAGACTCAGGGGTGGGGAACCTGCTTTAGGCCCAGGGCCTTGTGGGTATTTGTCACATCATTCGCGGGCCATACACAATTATCAGCTGAAAAATTGGCCTGCTCTAGTCGGTCAAACATTTAATTAGCTCACTCCTCATGCTTGGCAGGGCCAGGCCAGGTGGTTTCTCGGGCCTCATACGGCCCAGGGGCGGGACGTTCCCCACCCCTAGAGTAACTCTCCTCTTGGAATTTTACAATTTTCCCTTTTATGACTTACTTTATAGAGAGTTGAGTTGCCTTCTTACGTAGTCCAGGCCAACAAGCCTGGGCCTTCAACAGCTTAACATGGCATCCGACACCCAGCGGCATTTGCTTTTCCGTCGAAACCTCCGGATAGCTCCTCTGGGGCTGTTATGCTGGGAATAGGGCGGGGAAAGTTGCTACAGGTGGAGGTGAGGAAAAGGGCTGAGGCCAGTTTTGTTTAAAAATTACATTTTTATTGATTGCAGAGAGGAAGGGAGAGAGAGAGAGAATCATCCATGATGAGAGAGAATCACTGATCGGCTGCCTCCCGCATGTCCGGGATCAAGGGGATGGAGCCCACGACCCGGGCATGTGCCCCGACCAGGAATCGAACTGTGACCCCCTGGTTCATAGGTCGGTGTTCAACCACTGAGCCACGCTGGCCGGGTGAGGCCAGGTCTTAAAGCAGGTGCTCCTAAGGGGGCCAGGCTTTCGTTCCATGGGCCCTCGGTTGTTGACCGCTCTGACGTTTGCTTAAATATATCCCCGTCCTCCCCTCCTGGAGAAAGGCTGCAGAGCCTGGGAGCTCACAGTAGAGGCCACACCCGTGAAGACATGCGTAATGAAGCAGAGACGTGGTAAAAACCTCCACCTGGACCACAGAGAAAGGCCCCCTGTTCAAGCCTTAGGCCCAGCTCCATCTATGGAGGGAAATGCTCACACACACCATCGGTTTAACGTTCTCACTGAATCCATTAGACACGCCGACAAATGGTCAGTTCACTCATCTGCCTAATGGATGTGTAGCAAAACCGAACTGATCAGCTGCTTGAATCCAGTGGTCACTTGTGGGATAGAGACCCAGGCTCAGGGGACGGGTGTGAACTGCTCAGTGACAAAGGGCTGAGGTCAGACTCAAGGGAGAACTCTGACCATGGAGCGTAACAGTACCTCCTGAAATAGTAAATGCAGCCACGGCCCCACCCCTCGAGCTCTCATCCAATTTCCCAATAAGTGGTGTTTTCCGTTCATGTTGAAAAGCACCTGAGCAGGTGTTGACACTTTTGGGGGCGTGGTGGGCCGTGAAGGAGTTAACGGGGGGAACTTTCCAGAAGTTTGGGACATAGAGATGATGATTCTATTTAGAGTTGTCTTAAGTCAGTGGTTCTCAACCTTGGCTGCACATTAGAATCACCTGGGAATCTTTTTAAAATCCTGATTTCTGGGCCTTATCTTCCGGAAATTCTGTTTCTTTGTTATATGGGTGAGGCCACAACATTAGTAACAAAGAAACAGAATTTCCGGAGGATGAGGCCCAGAAATCAGGATTTTAAAAAAGATTCCCAGGTGATTCTAATGTGCAGCCAAGGTTGAGAACCACTGTCTTAATTTTTTTTTTTTTTTAAATCTTATTGATTTCAGAGAGGAAGGGCGACGGAGAGATTGAAACATCAGTGATTCTCATCACGCCCCCTACTGGGGATCAAGCCCACAACCTGGGCATGTACCCTGACCCGGAATCGAACCGTGACCTCCTGGTTCATAGGTTGATGCTCAACCACTGAGCCACACAAACATTAATTTCCCGAATATCATCAGCTGTCCTTATAAAGGCGTTTCAGGCCAGAGGGAGCTAGAAATGGCCACAGCGCACAGTCTTGGGCAAACAGAAGAGTCGCCACATGTCAACCGTGTGTCACTGGTGTTCAGAGCGATCCTGGGACGGCAAGGCCTGGGCGGGACGGGAGGCGCTGGCACAGCCGATTGGGCGATGAGCAGAGCTGTCGCGCAGCGAGAACGCGTGTATTGGATGGCGCCTTCGCTCAGGGGGCCAGGGGGCGTTTCTGTGGTTTCACAACTGTGACTGTGGACTGAGTACCGAGCCTGTTCGTGTTCCTGCCCCGGCCCCCTCCTCCCGCCTGCCTTTTAGCTTCACCTCCTTCCCCGAGCTGGGGTTGAATAGCCGCGTTGTTTTTCTCTTTTCCTTATTGTTTTTGCACCAGTGCCAGCCTCGACTGCCCTCAGCCTGCCCAGCGTCCAGCACAGGAAAGAAAATCCTTTTCCCAGCACGTCTGACCAGATGAATGGCTTTCACTTTGCATTTCTATTCAATTCTGGGTTTATTATTTTTATTTCTTTATATATTTATATTGATTTCAGAGAGGAAGGGAGAGGGAGAGAGAGAGAGAAATCAATGATGGAGAGAATCATTGATGGGCTGCCTCCTGCACGCCCCACACTGGAGATGGAGCCCATAACCTGGGCATGTGCCCTGACCTGGAATTGAACTGTGACCTCCGGGTTCATAGGTTGACGCTCAACCGGTGAGCCACGCTGGCTGGGCCTGGGTTTGTTTTCTTCAAGTTCGGATCGCAGGCTTGATGGATTGTGAGAGGACGAGTTCCGATCCCTTGTCGATTTTCCCTCACCCAGGTGACCTTCCTCCATCAGATGGTGCTGTCATAGGAAATGCAAAGTTACTTTGCATGTAATGTGAGAAAACATAATAAAATGATAAAAATATTACAAAGCAATATTTGCAAAACATTTTAGAATTCTCAAAAAACACTTTTCATGTAAATAATCTCTCTCGATCCTTGAAGTCCCGAGAAGGAGTGGAGCAGGCATCCCCACTTTTTAGGAGGAAACTGAGGCACAGAGAGGTTAGGTGCTGTGCCCATGGTGGCCCAGCTCACACTGGTTAGAGCTGGAGCTGGAGGCTTTATCTCCTGGGTCCCCACCCAGCATTCTTTCTGCCGTCTCACAGTACCTACTGGAAAAGAAAATCGAATTATTGTAAGTAATGCCAGCATATCTATCATTTCGAGCTACTTACCAGGTCATTGTTGTTCTTTATTAATAAGTCATAGTGACCATTTGAACTTTGCAAAATCATCTTTGATACTCTTTGTCCTTCAGTCAGTCTTGAGACAAGTGTCTACACTTGACCCATTTTACAGACGGGTAAAGTGAGTCAGAGATTGAGCACTATTGGAGGAGAGACCCCGAGAAGAGGACTGGGCTCAGGGCCTCTTGAACTGCATCTCTGCTGTCCAGCAAGGGAAGCGGAGGCTAGCAGACATCAGACGCAGCAAATTCCACCCTGAGAAGCTTCTGGAGACTTCCAGGAGTTTGGGTGAAAATGGCACGTGCTGCTGCCCAGCTGGACCTTCTGGGACGGCTCCGGGAGGCAGGGAGTGTGTCTTATCTCCCATTTCTGGCGCCCAGGGCTTGTGATGCCACAGGAACGCAGCAACACGGTTTAGTGGGCCTCTGAGGGTACCCGTTTCTTCTATGGGGAATTACAATCCATTGTTTTGCTCGATGGAAGTTTATTATATTACGATTTCAGACATAGTCCTTCCCACTTTAAGAAAAGATTTTTCATGTCTTTAAGTCCTTTTTTTTAAAAAATATTTTTTAATGATCTCAGAGAGGAAGGGAGAGGGAGAGAGACAGAAATGTCAATGATGAGAGAGAATCATTGATCAGCTGCCTTCTGCACGCCCCACAATCGTCGTCCTATCCCTGGTAGAAGCACAAATGGACTAGAGTCTCATCGAAGCGACAGTGAGTTGTGATGGCTCCCAGGTGGCCCGGGACTGTGGCCGCCCCGACTGCCCCGGCCGCCCCTCCCGTCCCCGCGTTGCCAGAGGTGAGGCGGGCCCCCGGCGGAGCTGCTCGGGGTGAGTATAGGGATAGATCTTGGCACTGAGCGTGAGCCGGGGTCAGCCTGTTTCCTGTTGGAATTGATTTTCTGTCCTGCTTTCATTTCCTATTGTACATTCCTTTGGGGTCAGCAGCTCTGCCTCACGAAGGCAGGCTTTCCCCTTTGGAGACAGTCCTGGGTTCTCTTCAGCTGCGTGTTCATACAGATGGAAAGCCAGGCAGTGCCGGAAAGTGGCTGCCCGGCCGAACCCTGGCTGTCCGGCCTGGTTATCCTCTGGGGATTGGACTCTGGGGGTCTAGGACTTGGGCGGGAGTCCCAGGGGTCCTGTCACTCGCTCTGTATCGGAGCTTGCGGGCCCTTCTTCGTGCGTCTGTTGGGCTTTGTTCTCCGACGCCTGCATTGGAGAGCTCCTGGAAGAGAGGAAATATTGGGTTGCTGTTATCATTTGAAGTGTGTACTGCTGAAATGATCTGGTTCAGAGCTTCCCAGCCTGTTGGTGAACCACAAAGCTGACTCGGAACTCCAAGAAATCCCTCATCAAGCCTTCTGCCCTCCGGTGCCCGATCACTTGCCAGCAAACATGAGATCACAGCTTCCAGACTCTCAACACTTGGTGAGCTGCGTGCAGAAGCCCTTAGCACCTTAGGATGCTAAGTACAGACGACCCAGTTCTTGGTCCCCTTTCCAGATCCCCAGTCTCACTTTTTTTTTTTTTTTTTGTCGCTCCATTTCTTTCCCAGGGGTCCTAGGGTGTTGAATCAAGTGGAATAGCATTGTCCATAAACTACCATTTTATGTAGTTCGCTAAAGATGAGGGACTTTGTTTGATCTGCTGCTGTGACTTGCAGCAGCACTTCTTCGAGCCATCACTCTCCATCCGACTTCTTGGGTGTATGCTTAGTACATCACATCAATCCATTCGCTCCTTCACAATCAAGGCCCTGTTTGTTGGTGTGTAACCATGGCAGTGGGATTATATCTGTCAGCGTGGTATTATCAGTAGTAGGTAGAAACACCGAATAGAAATGTACCGTAATGCAAGAGAGAAAGCCAGTGATGTGGGAAAGATATCGAAGGACTTGTTTTGGAATTATTTCTAAAACTTGATGGTTGATGGTACACAAACACGTCCCAGTGAATGAAGGCATACGCGAAAGCGTTCCGTCTTATTCAGCTCTACATTGGACATGGTATGATTTGGCTGTAGGATTGAAGGAAGGTGTTCTGTAAATTCAGCAACAGAGAAGGCATTAGCCTCCTTACTGCTCCGCTGTTCGCCCCTTGTATGTGTCACGGAAGCAGGAAGAAGCACTGAGGATTTCCCAGTGCATCGGAATCGTGGTCATTTCTTCCAGAACGCGAAGAAGTACATGGTGGTGGAGATGGGGAATGGTTATCTGCACGGCGACTAAGAAAAACAGAATAAACCAAGGGGTTTGAGTTCTGTGCTCAGTTCGGATTCTGACACCTCCAGTGACTTGAGCAAGTCTTTACCTCATGGACCTGAACTTCCTGGTGTGTGGAAAGACCGGGTCAGACCAAATGCTCTTGAAGGTCCCTTCCAGTTCTTGCAATGAACTCAAACACCACTGATGTGATTTATTTACACAATCTCAGCAGAAGTACGTTGGGGTTGTGGATTGTTTGCATCTGGGTAACGACCTGCACCACCAACCGAAGGTACAGTGAAGGAGGAGACGTGGACCCCCCAAACCAAAGCTGGGAGCAACTGCTCTTCAGAGCGGGCGCTGATGAAACCGTCTGCCCCTTCATGAAGTCCTGAGGTTTCAGAAGGGACATCCCGTTCGGCTGTGTGACATCATGGCAAGAGGAGGAGGTGTGAGGCTGTGGAGGCACTCCTCCAGGTGCTGGCTTCACCACAGGGCAGCGTGATGATTCTCAAGTTCATGACTTTGTCGGAAAGTTGCCCGGTTTCCCGATCTTCCCTGCTCCACGTGAGGGTCCTGGGGGAGCTCACGGAGCGGAGAGCCCTCTCACTAAAGGAAAATAAAGAAAGCTTTCCTGTCCTGGGAGCACCACAGCCCCTGCTCGGGGCAGATTTGCACGGTCCTTTGGAGAAAGGAGAAGCATTCGTGACAAGTAAGCCTGGGGGCCTCCACGTGGGTTTCAGCCTCCTCTCTCCGCTACCGAGAGCTGAGTTACCATGCACTTCCTCGGGGGAGGTTCCCAGCCGGAGACCCAGGGCTGCACCCCACTCCCCTCTCCGATCCGTCCAGGCCCTAACAAGGCCAGAAAAGGGCTCAGCAGGTGATGGTCAAAATGGTGGGGCGCCAGGAGGGTGTATCTGGTGAGCATGTTTTAGATTCAGCTCTAAAGGAACTATTGGCCTTCCCTGACTCCGAGGAAGAAGGATTCCTTCTCTTCTCCTCTTTGGCCTGGGGAGCCTTGTCTCTCCTCCTCTCTCTGGGACCTGCTTCATCTGAGTCTTCAGTTTACAGACAAACCCAGGTTGAAATAAAAATCAAACGTCACTGGATCCCCAAGCCTCTCTGGCCATCCTAACTGCCCACCCATTGTCCAGCGTTTTGTAAAGAATAAATGTTTATTTTTTGGTTACAGTTCACATGCAATATTATGTTAGTTTCAGGTGTATAACATAGCAATTCACGTTCATATAACTTACGAAGTGATTACCACAATAAGTCTAGTAACTACCTGGCATTATACATAGTTATTACAGTATTATAGACTATGGTCCCTGTGCTGTAATTGAAATCTCCATGACTTTTTATAACTGGCAATTTGAACATCTTAAGTCCGTCCTCTTTTTCACCCATCCCCTTCCATCCAGCAACCATCAGTCTAGTCTCTGTATCTTTGAGTCTGTTTCAGTTTTGTTGGTTCATTTATTTACTTTTATAGATGCCACATCTAAGTGAAACCATAGGCTTTTGTCTTTCTCAGACTTCACTTAGCACTATACCCCCGAGGTCTATTCATGTTGTTACAAATGGCAAGCTGTCACCCTTTTTCATGGCTGAGTAATATTCCCGTGTGTGTGTGTGTGTGTGTGTGTGTGTGTGTGTGTACACACTAGAGGCCTGGTGCAGGAAATTCGTGCACTCGAGGGGGAGGGGGGGGTTCCCTCAGCCCAGCCTGCGCCCTCTGGCAGTCCTGGTGCCTTTGGAAGCAGGCCTAAGCCAGCAGTCCCACATCCCCCCTGTGGGAGCGCATTGACCACCAGGGGGCAGCTCCTGCATTGAGCGTCTTCCCCCTGGTGGTCAGTGCATGTCATAGCGACCAGTCGTTCCGCCATTCGGTTGATTTGCATATTAGCCTTTTATTATATAGGATAGTGTGTTCCTTATTCATGTGTTGATGGCACTGTCCAGCTTTTTGAAAGAAAAAAAGTCACATCTACTGCCTCACAGTGAACTCTCTTCTTCATCTTTTGCAATTGGCCATAAATTCCTTACACTGTCCAGAAACCACTCTATAAACTGTGGCCAACAGCTTTCTCGTCACCAAACCTAATCGTGGGCTTTGAAGCTCTTCTGTCTTCATTGTTTTTGATTTTTTTTTAAAACAGTGTCGGATACGATTGACTGTTTCTGTTCTGGGATTTATTCCTTCTTAGGCTTTCTCTCAGAGCATTATGACGAGTCCCAGATCAAAGCATGTGTAGGAAGCTCTTAGAAACTGCTCACATGGACTCAGTAAATATTACCTGTTGTTACTTGGGAACACCGAGCGTGCTTCTCGTTGGGCGGCTACCTGCCTCTTTCTTCTCTGTTGGTGTTATTTATTCTTTGTGCTTCTTCAGTACCGCATCTCCCTGTGCTGCAGGCCTTCGCCCCCCTCACTCCTAAATGTGCCCAGAGTGGATTCCCTATGAAGCTGGTGAGTTGAAGCTTTAGGGCTGCTCACCTGCACAGACCTCTCCCAGAGTGTAGGACCCAGGCACGCGGGTACACGGCCGCGTCTTTCCTCGGGTGTTCAGAGGTGAGCTGCCTCCCTGCAGTCGGCTAAGACCCTCTTGATGCCCCACTTGGCCTCCATTAGACTCCTCCTGTCAGGGGGATGGGAGGAGCAGTGGGCATCTTTGACATCCTGGTGAGCAGAAGTTGAGCTGGAGACACAGTCCCATTCTGGGGGTTATATATATATATATATTTTTAAAATATATTTTATTGATTTTTTACAGAGAGGAAGGGAGAGGGATAGAGAGTTAGAAACATCGAAGAGAGAGAAACATCGATCAGCTGCCTCCTGCATGCTCCCCACTGGGGATGTGCCCGCAGCCAAGGTACATGCCCTTGACTGGAATCGAACCTGGGACCCTTCAGTCCGCAGGCTGATGCTCTATCCACTGAGCCAAACTGGTCATGGCCTGGGGGTTATATTTATGTGGTTCTCAGTTACCCCTATGTTTAGTTATTGCTGGGGGTCCCCGGGTAGGAACGGCCCACCAGGCCCAGAGGGTGTGTTGTGCTAGGAATAGGCAGTCTGGTGTTGGGCACCTGAAATTGGAGCAGGGTGGAGGAGAAAGGCATGGAGACAGAAGCTAGACCGAGGAAACCTTTCTAAACGGCCAATTTGAAAAATCCCCACCATGCTAGAGGAAGGAGCGAATCGTGTTTCTGTTCTCTCTACAAGAACTTACGTTACAGGATGGTGTCGTGTGAAGAGAAAAATCAAAAGTGCACGGACAAGATATGTAGGAAAACCAAACGCACAAATGACAAAGGAAAACATAGACCAGTTGGGATACAGGAAAGTGAAAAAACACTTGCTTCAAATAATACCACCAAGAACGTGAAAACCACCCCACAGAACGGGAGGGAACTTTGCAGATCGTTTACCTTACACATTAGTAAACCTTGCACATGAACCGTGTGCCGTGATTCCTCAGACGGGATGTGCTCTTCATCCAGGTGGCCATTCCCTTCATTTCTCTCTTGCAGCCCTCAGCATAGGGCCTTATGTTGCATTTAGGTCTGTTTTTTCTTCTTCTTAAATTTCTATTCATTGACTTGAGAGACAGAGAGGTTGAGTGAGAGAAAGAGATTGATTGGCTTGTCGATCCACCTATCTAGGCATGCATTGGTTGGTTCTTGTGGGTGCCTTGCCTGGGGATCGAACCCGCACCCTTGGTGTATCAGACGATGCTCTGACTGACCGAGCTACCCACCCAGGGCCTGTGTTTGTTTTAGTATCTACGTCCGACTGAGAGCAACTCCAGGCCAGGCAGTGAGCTTGCTCATGTTAGCATCCCTCCGAGCAGCGGCCCCTCATCTTATCTGCCTGATACGTGATCAATTGTTGTCACTTCATAGAATGAGCGGATCACGGAGTTATCAGAAGTGATCTTTATCTCACACTGAGCCTCCTCTTTCGCAAGGTCTTTCAAGAACAAAGCAAGAGCGAGCGCGTGAAGACATTTTTGGAAACTTAAAACTCTGACTGTCGGGTATTACTATCATCTGTCACCCTGGTAACTGTTCAAATTAGTGTCAATTAACTCCTGGCGGCACGCTGAAGATGCCTTATCGTGTGCGCTCGTCAGATGAGGTAATGCGCTTTCCTGGGTACAGTTGTCACTGGTGAGATTGGCAGCGTTTCATGGTTGTAAACAGAACCGTCTCGTGCGGGGGACCATGACAAAGAGGGAGTCGGGCGCCAGAAGCGCTGTGGTAACACGTGCCTCTCCGTTCCAGCGAGAAGGAACTGTGATCTGGCAAATGAATGTGTGGGCCGGCGCGTCCTCAGCTCCCTGCTGGTGCGGGGCCCGGACACCCTGGTCCCGGCGTCATCGCCCCCCTGAAACAGCCTTCTCTCCAGGGATCTTTGTTTAAAAACAGAATTCTCTAAGTAAATATATTTATCAAGCGAAAAAGATTTCAGATATACAGAAACACACAGAGTATGATATGGCAAACAAAGCCACCACCGGCATTTAACAAATGCTAGCTTTTGCCGTATCTGCTCTGGATTTTTTCTTTTTTAATGAAAAAACCTTTCAAAGGCAGTTGAATGGTTTCTTTCCCTTCCCAATCCCATTCGCCTTTCTCCTCTTCAGAAGTAACTATCATCCAGCCGGCATGGCTCAGTGGTTGAGCATCAACCTATGAACCAGGAGGTCACGGTTTGATTCCCGGTCAGGGCACATGCCCGGGTTGCAGGCTCGATCCCCAGTAGGGGGCGTGCAGGAGGCAGCCAATCAGTGATTCTCTCTCATCATTGATGTGTCTATCTCTTTCTCTCCCTCTCCCTTCCTCTCTGAAATCAGCAAAAATATATTTAAAAAAATTTAATGGAAGATCAGTACATGAAATACAGGCCGTTAGGTGTGAAGTTCTCTCTAGAAGTGGCCAACAGACTTGGTCATGACCTTCAGGTAGTGAAAGAAGTGTGGGGATCAGTGACACAGTTTAGGGCCCTTAAGATAAAACCATCCCGTGGACCAAGGAGGGATCGCTACCCACTTCCCTCGACCCGAACTCAGCTCAGGAAGAGCCACGTGGCGGAGAGGCCAGGGTGCGTCGTCCCTGGGACAGGGTGGCCCTCGCTGGCCGGAGGGCGGTTCTCGCAGGCGTCAGCGTGTAGGTTTGTGCCTCATGGAGCTGTGGCTGGAGCTGAGGCTGGGCCCTGTGCTGCCGTCTCTTCCCGTGACAGCAGTGCCCTGTCCGCCCTGTGGGGGCGTTAGCCTTGCCTGCTCTTTCCAGAACTCCCCCTAAGTCAGAGCCAGCCCAGCTGGACGGAGGGGGAGTGGTTGGGGGGGCGCGGTTATAGGTGTGTGAGATTGAGGGCCTCCTGGGGGGTGGGCCGGGCTGGGGGCTGGGGGGGTGCACAGCAGGGAAGGCTGCGGGGGGACATGGGTGCTGGGCTTGGAGGAGCCTGTGCACCCCTCCTACCTGTCACTTCTGCGCCTCCCTTCCCACCAGGTGAGGGTTGCTCCGACATTAGCTTCCGATTGCAGCTCCGTGATGGACCTCGTACCGAGGATGCAACTGATGGCCCGTGTCAGGTTGCTGGAGTTAAAAAATATATTTTAATTTGTTTAGCTCTCCAGGGAAATTATCGGAGCCTACGTGTGATAATCAACTTTCACATGAGCTTTCAAAAAACCTGAAATTATTCGAGCCACAAAATGAGATTTTTAATCTACATAAGTATGGAAGTCCCCCCCCCACCCCCTCCCCCTATTTTTTTGAGAAGAGGGGAGATTAAAAATTTCTAATTTATTCCTCCCCTCCCCCCAGGACACCATCGTTAGCAACTGTTAGGAAGTGATCAAATGAAGAATGTATTGCATTCATCGCAAACATTTTTTTCCTTTTTTATTTGAAACTTAACACCAACTGCTCTAGAGAGGTGACAGGCATGTGATAATACATGCTTCATGGTAACATGTCTCTAGGTGCCTGCATTATTTGATGATGATCCCCATTAGAGTTACTGTTTTCTGGGTACGGAGTTTCATTTTGGGAAGATGGGAAGTTCTAGAGATGGGCAGTGGTCACGGCTACACAGCAGTGTGAATGTACTTAACCCCCTGAACTGTACGCGTAAAAAGGGTCGAAATGGTCAATTCCACGTATGTTTTACCACAATCAAAAGTAGATTGCCATGATGATGTGACTCACGAACCCCGCAAATTCAGCCGGACGCCCTGAGCACGCCAAGCTGACCGGACTGTGGCCGGACAGGACCGCGCCACCTTGCAGCCCTCCGCCTGCTCCCGCACTGGCCAGTGTGGGGTTGCGCGCCAGGAAGATGGCTCAGACCCAGAGCGTTTTGGTTGCCTGGCAGCTTCTTGGTTACGAAAATCATTCCTCCAGTGAGACTCATGCTGGCTCAATGGAAACATTCTCCCACCTTCCCCCCGAGATGAAAGCCCAGGACAGTGATTTCCAGTTCTTACCGCCAACCTCTTTTGTTTTATTTTTCTCTGATAGAATTTCCTTAAAAAAAAAAAAAAAGACATGAACTATTTCCTCCCCTGCGTTTATGAAGTAACGATTCATTTATCTCTTTCATCCCCTTGAAAACTACCCAGACACACATAACCACCCAGCAGCGTTCGTGCTGTTTTCCCCACATCCGGGTGACATGGCTGCGCATTTGTTATTGTGCCGACGTGTGAATCGGTGCGATTTCCAGGGGCTCTTGTCGTGGCTCAGGGGACCCGGTATCACCGTCCAGGGGCAGGGCGACCTGCGGGCACTTGCTTCTGACACGGTCCCTTTAAGAATCCCGGCCCCCGTGCGCTGGAGGCGCGGAGCCCGGTGATGGATGTCCCCTGGCCAGGGAGGCATATTGGCTCTGCTACGCGGGTGATGTACGAGGTCCATGCTCCAGGTGGTTTGGGCTTTCCGTGCTCCCTGCCTGGAATCCCGCCGCCGTGTTGTTTTGTGCTTTGCTGTTCCGCAAGAGGAAAATAAATCCAGGAGCCCCTGGAGAGGGGGCGCCTGTGTGCCGTTCTGCGTTCGTAAAGGATCTTAAAGCGAGGCCTCCGTTTTCTTACCTGCGGAGGGACGGAGTAGAACCAAGGTCCCTTCCAGCTCTGGAAATTCTGAGTCCCCGCTCACTGGTAGCACGATTACGGCAGGGGAGCTCACCGATGAAGGGGGGCCTCTCCGCCCTGACATTGCCTGCCTGGCAAGCCCAGGGGCGCATGGCCTGCGGGTTTCCAGGGGCTGCTACCACCCCGCGGGCTGGGTGACCTGTTTGTTCTAAGCCTGAGACCAGAGAGCAGCCAGGGGCAGTGTGTTGTGGGCAGCGCTGAGGAAGCAGCCTGGTCCCCTACAGCCACCTGGGGAGTGAGGTCCCGCTCGGAGCCTGAGGACATCTGGGAGGTGCAGCCTGGCCCTGGAGGAAGGCAGAGCGCCTGCCCGAGGGGTTTCATTTACCAAACCGTCCAGGGCGGGACCCATCCAGAGGCCGCTCCTGCCTGCCCGTTCCCTGTCCCAGTCCTCCACCTCCAGACCCGGGGAGGCACAGCTCACGGCCTCGGGTGTCTCCTGTCACCTTCCTTGCCAGCCGGCAAGGTTTTCAGATGAGTAGAGTTAATCCCTAAACAAGAAAACTGCTAAAGTGGAATGGCCCGTGGGATGTATCTTTCTATCTTCAGAGGCCCTGAAATACGGGGCAGGCACGGAATTCAACACTTCAAGCAAGCGAATGCCCCAGAGGTTACAGGCCTCACGCCGCCTGACTTCCAGGTTGGAGCAGTGTCCGACCTGGACTCAGGTAAAAGTAGAGGCAGGCAGATCCGTTGTTTCTCTTCGTGGTTCGTATTGCCTCCGAAATGAGGGCTGAGAACGCTGAGCAGTGACCTGGGAGAGCCGTAGGCACATTAGGATTTGACTCTGGGTCAGTCCAGCAAATATTTATTAAGGACTCACAAAAGGCAGAGCACCATAAGACAAACACAAATCAATGAATCAATACCAACACTTGTCACCAGCTGGGGGGAAAGACAATACGATGAATGACTGGCAAATACAGGTGTGAATTCCACTTACTCTCAGCGAGATGAAGGAAGAGGAGGCGCCAGGAAAGGGAGGATCCACAGGTGCCCATCCACCCCAGCATCCCCCAGGGGCGTGGCCTCTCCCCCCTCCCCTGTCGGATCTGTTTGTTCTGGGAGCTGTACAAGCTGGGAGGACCAGGTGACTGCTAGCATCTGCTTGACCCATGGGCTGTGGGTGGTGGCCCAGTGCTGGGACTGTCCTGGAGTTCAGGACTGTCCTCTCAGGTGACCTTCCACAGTAGGGACTTTGCTGTGACTCCTCAAGGCCACTTGACTAAGTCAGGAGGCAGCGAGCACAGTCTGGGAGACTGTAGCAAACGCATTCGAGTCCCAGGGTGAAAGGTGCTGAAGAGAAGTCCGTAAGTGGTGCATCACTTGACTCCTCTGCCTGCTGATGTGTCTGTCCTCCTGGCCATTCACGCAGCCAGGCTAGGTCAGCGTGGGCTCGTGAGACAAGCGCCAACAAGACAAGGTGAAGAGAAAAGGGTTGCTCAGGAATGAGGTAGCTTTTACCATCTGAGACCAGCTAAACCAAGACTGACCAGGGGAAGAAAAGATTGTGTCTTCTCCCTGGACGAAAGCATTCTTTTGCAAACAGGAGCATGCAGGGGTATTTGGGTCATGAGGGAAAGTCCAAG
This sequence comes from Myotis daubentonii, assembly GCF_963259705.1. Taxonomy (NCBI): domain Eukaryota; kingdom Metazoa; phylum Chordata; class Mammalia; order Chiroptera; family Vespertilionidae; genus Myotis; species Myotis daubentonii. Next base: position 13,836,343 of record NC_081859.1, read on the forward strand.
ATCCATGAAGAATCATGCACCGCAAGAAAGAGCTAGGGCCCTAACCGGTTTGGCTCAGTGGATAGAGCGTCAGCCTGCGGACTCAAGGGTCCCAGGTTCAATTCCAGTCAAGGGCATGTACCTTGGTTGCGGGCACATCCCCAGTAGGGGGTGTGCAGGAGGCAGCTGATTGATGTTTCTAACTCTATCCCTCTCCCTTCCTCTCTGTAAAAAATCAATAAAACATATTTTTTTAAAAAAGAAAAGAAAGAGCTAGGGCTGGGGCAGGGCGGGGAAGGAGACACGTGCAGTGACTCTTTTACAGGAAAATACATCCCGAGGTGTCGGCAGATACAAGGAGTGGACCATGTTTTGCTTTAGGAGTTAGAAGATCTGGCGGAACCACACTCTTTTCTGCAAGAGATAAGAGCCACAGCAAGGCCTACAAATAGGCCAGTGGGCGGGTGGGCAGCCAGGAGGAGCTAAAGGTGTGGCTGGCTCCGGAGACTGCAGAGTTCTTAGCAAGGATGGGGCAACCTGGCGAGATTTTTTGAGGCCCGAGTTTTGAGTTTCATGTGATCACTGTGCTGTTTAGCAAGTAGACCCGGCTCGGCCAGCGTGGCTCAGTGGTTGAGTTCAACCTATGAACCAGGAAGTCACGGTTTGATTCCTGGTCAAGGGCACATGCCTGGGTTGTGGGCTCCATCCCCAGTGGGAGGCGTGCAGGAGGAGCCAGTCAGTGATTCTCTCCCATCACCGATGTTTCTCTCTCTTTCTCCCTCTCCCTTCCTCTCTGAAAACAATAAAAATATATTAAAAAAAGAGAAAGACCCAAGGAGATAAATTCTGTACAGTCATGGGTATTTTTACCCTTTAAGTTATAACTCCCAGGGTGTAAGCAACAGAGAGCAAAACACAGGCTCTATAGTAACATGTCCAGATCCAAGTCATTTATTGACTCAGACCCATAGGGCCTCTGTCCTCAGGCCTTCATCTGCCGGACTTTCTGACTTGGAGACCTGTCACGCTGTCACCGTTTAGTATAAATAACAGCCTGCTGAAGGGTGGGTGACAGGGTGGCACTTTGCCGGGCCACCTCTTGCTCAGCATTCCTCACGAAGTCTCCACCCCTGGCCGCGTGCCAGGCCTGACAAAGAGCCGTGAAAGCGACTTGGCATAAAGCGATTTTTAAATATTGTTGCTGAGCTCATTTCATGATGACATCTTTCGTGCTTGGCAAAACAATTACTATGCTTTCTTGAAAAATCAAGTAAACATTGATCAGATGCTTTCCCATATATGGGTGGGGAATAGTCAGTGGTCGCTGAGCCCTGTCTGCGCGTGCCTCTCACGCAGCCCCTGTCCTCCCTGCAGGAGTGTACCCGCCGATTGTGGTTGGCGGGAATCGGGCTCTGCCACGGGGTCACCAGAAAAGCATGTCACGGACCCACGCGTGCGAGATCGTGGTGTGGCAGGATGGTTTACTGTGGGTTCCCAATGTCCCATCTCCGTCCGTCCCGCCGTGGAAAAAGTCCAACCTTGTCTTCGTCGGGGCCAAAACAAAGGCCCGTGTCCAGAGTCTCTGTTTCATATTAAACGTGGTCTGCGGGCCTGCTAGACCTCCATGGATGGCTGTGACTTCTTGGCAGGAGAGAATGTGAACAAAGGGGTGAGTGTGGGGCAATGTGGGGCAAGGAGCAGGAGAGAGAGAGAGAGAGAGAGAGAGAGAGAGAGAGAGAGAGAGAGAGAAAGAAAGAAAGGTGGAACCTGTAACCGTGGAGTATCCGGACAATGCTGTAAGTAACCCATGGAGCTACCCAACCAGGGCCCATTATTAACATCTTGCATTAGTGCATTAGTCTGGTGCATTTGTCATAATCGATGAGCCAGTATTGGTACGTTATTAACTAGAGTCCGTGGTTTACATTAGGGTTCGCTCTTGGTAGTATGCATTCTGCGAGTTTTGACAAATGTATGAGGACACGTTCCCACCATTACAGTACCACGCAGAACGTAGTTTCACTGCCCTAAACCCCTATGTCCCACCTATGCATCCCTCCATCCTTTCTAGTGCCCAGCAACCCCTGAAGCTTTTACTGTCTCCATAGTTTTGTCTTTCTCTGAACATCACATTGTTGGAATCTTATAGGATCCTTCTAATACCTTTAAAGTCCAATATTCCACCCCCCATTTTTTTGTTTTTATCAACAACAAAAATGCACTGTTTTCTTCTCTTTCTTAGTTAAATTTTTTTAATGAAGCTAGGTACATAAATAAGAACCCCCCCCAGACCCCCCATTATCTCCCATGCCTGATCTTACCATTGGCTGGAATGTAGTCAGTAGATTTTGCTCTTGGTTAAGATGTCCTTGCTTAATATAGCACACCTAACTGCTGGTCTATGTAAGAATTTTGCTCTTCTGAGAAAATTCAGCAAAAATCTTCTAGGGTAGCCTAAGCATGGTATGTATGCTTTCTTGTAAACCTGTTTTACAAGAGAATTGTATCGATTGTGATGGAGAAACAGAGGCACTGAAAGAGAAAAGGCCTTGCCCAAGTAAAGGCATTGGGACAGTGATGGCGAACCTATGACACGTGTGTCAGAGGTGACACGCGAACTCATTTTTTTGGTTGATTTTTCTTTGTTAAATGGCATTTAAATATATAAAATAAATACCAAAAATATAAGTCTTTGTTTTACTACGGTTGCAAATATCAAAAAGTTTCTCTATGTGACACGGCACCAGAGTTAAGTTAGGGTTTTTCAAAATGCTGACACGCCGAGCTCCAAAGGTTCGCCATCACTGCTGTAGGAGAACAGAAAATGAACGCCAGGAGGAGTGGGGGGAGGGGGAATAGAGAGAGAGAGAGAGAGAGAGAGAGAGAGAGAGAGAGAGAGAGAGAGATGCTGCAGAATATAGCCATGAGTGGTCAGTGCCTGGAAGGGAGAGATCAGGCCTGCGAGCTCAGCCGTTCAACAGAGAGGCTCTGCCTGTGGTCCTCATACAAGCTAGTGAGTCACCTTGGAACACCTTTAGCTCCTGGAAGCTGTGAGGGCCCAGGCGGTCCCCCTGGATCATGAGGGGAACCAAGACAGTAACATTAGATCTCACCTTCCTCTCACCCTGGAATAAAACAAGGCAGACGTGTGTCCTGCCAGGAGGCAGACCAAACACATGATTTTTTTTTTTCTTTTTGCGTGAAGGAATTGAACACTAGCATTGATTGATGAAAGAGACGACATTCTGAAACCATGTTGTAGTTAACAGGGGAATAAGGAATGCATCTAGTAACGTAGGCATTTGCTTGGGGTACCTCCCTGTTAGCCGTTTCCTGTTGCTTGGGAGGTAATTGTTTACAATCATTGGAGCTATCTCCATCGTGTCAAAAAGATGAAGGGTCATAAACATTTTAAAGAGCTTCTTGCCTTTCAACAAGGACGGTGTCTTACTTAAAAGGTAACCCAGGCTCTGATGAGCAAGGATTCCCTGCGAGCGCTCGCCCCTCTCAGCTGCTGTCGTGCACGTGGGTGTTTTAACCTGGTCAGTTAGCGGCAGTGCGGACAAGTTAGTGGAAACAGTTCTGGCTTGTGGGTCAACACGTCTTCAGTTCGCTCCAACGTCATGCGTTGATGTCATATTTGGGGGACCTGGGCAAGTCACTTGATTTCTTTCGGTGTCTCTTGCCCTGTCTGAAATGGGGGCAATCACAGTGACCCTGGCCCTGACTTCGAACAGACGGGGTAATGCATTCAGCGAGTTCTGTGCTCTCAGTGCACAACTTGAAGTTACGCAAGTTTCAGGTGAAAGCGTTCTACCATTAATATTTATTCATATGGCATATGTGTTACTTTGTATATGTCTCTTATTGATGCTGATTGCATCTGTGTGCATAGCCACATATGTATGTGTATACCCATGTATGTGTATGTGTATGTGTGTGTGTGTGTACCATACATGTGTTTTGTGCTGTACAGTTTTACAGAGCTCTTCGCAGGCCTCATTTGACCCTCCCAACAACCTCAGAGGAGGGATGAGCTTATTTTTTTAAGCTGCTTTCCTTTTTTCTCTCTTCCTTTTCTTAAATTGAATTTGCTGGGGGTGACATTGGTTAATAAAATTACGTAGGTTTCAGGTGGACAGTTCTGTAATACAGCATCTGTCTATTGTGCTGTGTGTTCCCCACCCCAAGTCTCCTCCCCTCACCACTGATCCCCACGCTTCAGAAGAGGGGTGGCATGGCCTTGCATTCATCTTATAAATGTGGTTGAGAGAGGTTGTGGTTCCTGAAACTTGATATCATTATCACGACTTTGAAATACGGCGAAAAGAACAGCATTATAGATAAAGGTCACAATTTCACGTGCTTTTGTAATAACCAAATTGGGAACAAGTTTGGAAACGTTACAAAAATCTGATTCACCAAAATCAGGAAGGCTAGCCTTCAGACGAAGGTCTCTCACGAGTCCTTCTCATTTATCTCGGCGTCTTTGGGAGGAACAAGCAGTATCTTTCTCGGAACCACAAACATGCCTGTTGGGTTAGAGTTCTAAGGAAGGTTCTGTTCAGGACAGGGTCCTTCAACAACCTTAAGAAAGGTTCCCAGGGGCCCGCTCTCCATAGAACCACCCATTCACGTGGTTGGTAATTTGTTAATCAGTCCATCTATCCATTTATCCATTTGCTCAAAAGCATTTACGAAGCTCCTACTATGTGCCTTCGAGGAGTACCCAGCTGCATGGGTGGGCAGGAGCAGACCGTGCACAGTGGGTCTGCTTGCTGCACAGACCCAGCTGAGCAGGAAGTACATTTTCAGGCCTGGGATAAGCCCCATGTGGTGGGCAGAGTTGCTGGGGGGAAAAGTGAAGTCAATATATTGTTGAGGACATGTGATCTTCAAGACTCTTCTTACAGAACCTTGCAGTGGACTCGGTGGCATGAAAAGAATTCTTTCAGTGGGAGCAATAAACAGTGACGGTGTTTCATACACGGCTCACACGGTCATAGAAAACCTCTGTGAGGGGCCGGGGGAAGCTCTGCGGAGAGAGAAGTTCCTACAGAGGCCTTGGAGGGTCAAACGGAGCCGAGTGCGCTGGGTTGAGATACGTTCTTTTCTCTCGCTTATCACTTTTCCTTAGCTTAGTGCCCAGGTTGCCTGAATATCTCCCTCGACTCGAGACATCTACTCTGGTCCCTACACAATCTTTGGTGTGTGCTCTATCCTGAGATACCACCCACAGGGCCAGGCAGGAACCACAGTCCGTGACTCCACACATCACTGTCATGGTCTTGCCAGCTTAACACAGCGCGGGATCCAAGATACCATGTTCCTGAGAAAATGGCCATCTGTTGCCCGTGCCCTCACACACACAGCCCAGGGAGAACAGTCGTGTCCTCCTTGGTAAACCCACAGGAATTTGTTAAGCTGAACCACATGAAATTGCCATTGTTCACCGTTTTCACCTACAAAATGGCAGTTTCATATCCTCCAACCTACTGTTTATGTCACTTAGGGTTATGTCACTTTATGGGTGTTTCTGTAGCAATGGAATAGGGCCCTTTCATCATCTATCTTTGAGTCCTTGTCACTTAACAGAGTTCCTGACCCATCATCGACGTGTAACAAAAAATACATTAAGAGCTGAAAAGAGGCTAAAAGTTCTCCTGTGTATTCTGTTGACTAAATGACAGTGTTGGGTTGGGCTAATTAACCATTTACAGGAAAGGGCATTGAAAGAAATCACAATGACGTAAGTTATACGTCTCTTCATTTATAGGCAGAGCCGTAATACGTGTAGATTTCTGAAGTGTTTATGGTTTTTAAATACTTAAGGTCCTTCCTTATGACAAAACCACGAGTCTTATTGGAAGTCCTTCCAGTTTGGGGGAAGAATCTGATGTCCAGTGGAGGGAAGGGGTCCCTTTCGTCAGGATCAGGCTCGCTTGTCATGAAAGCCCCGTTGCCCTCAGGCCCCGGAAATGGTCAAGACAAGCTTAGGAGTCCATTGCATCCAACCTCCTGATTCCAGCACTGGGAGCTTCCTTCAGCGCAACCCAGTGAATATTTGAGCTGCTTCCCCTGTGTCAGGTACAAGGCGGGGCTGTAGGCTGTAGGTTGTGATGGAGGTTTTCCAGCCGGAACTGCTGCTGTGGGCTTGGCCGTGACCTCCGCCTTCTCCGGGGGAGGTCCTGAGAGTGCGAGCAGAGCGCGCGTGGTAAACTGGGCCCGATGCAGGGCTGGGCAGGAGCTCAGCCCGCCGCTCGCCCACTCAGAAGGGCAGTTGTGTGACCCCGAAGAGGACAGATGCCTCTGAGGTCTGGGGGAGCTTGAATCCCTCCCAGGGAGCTGTGGTCTTTGCAGGGCCCGCCGTGCACGGAACCTAACTGACGTGTTCCAGATGTGACAGGAGGCATCCACGGCGACACTTCATCTCTGGACTTCATTTTTGCTGCCACAGAGGTGTTCTGTTCAGAAAGAAAACAGGCTGTGAGAACCCCGTTACCCCACAGAGGTATCGGTAACGCGATGTATAGGTGGGCCGAGCAGGGTTACTTAGCGAAGCAGCAGCACTTCCGGACGGCGGTCAGTTTGTTCCACGCACACAGATTCAGTGAAGTGGCCTTTTTTCCTCCCCACCCAGGTGGCTATCCTGTCCTCAGCCCAGAGACTCAACGGCTGTCGGATTGATTCCCGGGCAGCCAGGCACAGGTCCTGGGCCATTTTCTTTACAATTCCTGTGGCCTCACGCTGCTCAGAAATGTTGCCTTCCACGCAGAGGCCAGGAAAAGTGGGCACGCGTGCCAGGGCTGTGCCGCGAGCTTGGCGCAAGGGCAGGCAGCTGGTGAGGATGGAGGCAGCCCAGCTCCCAGGGCTCACGCTTCACACGGGAACTAGTTCAGGACAATCTTGTGGTTTCCATAGATCTGCCAGGCATTTCTCTGTTCCTAAAAATTATATTCGTGTTTTCAAAAATTCATCTACTTAACCAGTAATTGGGAAACGTCGTAGAACTGGAAGGTGGTTTGACAATCATCCTCTGGCCCAATTCCAGTCCAGTTCGTCCTTTTGTAGATCAAGACTCAGGCCCAGGCTTAGGGGGGGCTTTTCTCCTTGCCTTCCCTTCATCTCTCAGTCTTCACTCCTTCTCTCTCACAGTTTTTCTTCATTTCTCTCCTGTCGGACTCTTTACAGCCTGAAGAAGTAGAAAAATAAAACAAAATACCATGGCCACAGCGATGTTGGGACCAGGGACAGAATCAAGTTTTGTGGAACCTTGAGCCTTAGACGATCGGAGGGCCTTTCAGAACAAGAATGCAGTGTCTTCCAACCTGATTGTGGTAAACTCACACAATGGTAACGTCAAGAAAGCGAAGAAGAATGCCCTAACTGGTTTGGCTCAGTGGATAGAGCAGGGGTGCTCAGACTATGGCCCGCGGGCCACATGCAAATACAAATATTGTATTTGTTCCCGTTTTGTTTTTTTACTTCAAAATAAGATATGTGCAGTGTGCGCATAGGAATTTGTTCATAGTTTTTTTTAAACTATAGTCTGGCCCTCCAACAGTCTGAGGGACAATGAACTGGCCCCTTGTTTAAAAAGTTTGAGGACCCCTGGGATAGAGCATCGGCCTGCGGACTGAAGGGTCCCAAGTTCGGTTCCCGTCAAGGACACGTGCCTTGGTTGCCGGCAGATCCCCAGTGGCGGGTGTGCAGGAGGCAGCTGATTGATGTTTCTCTCTCATCGATGTTTCTAACTCTCTATCCCTCTCCCTTCCTCGCTGTAAAAATATCAGTAAAATATATTTTAAAAAAAGAAACTGGAGAAAAATCAAAATCAAAGAATGGAGACCCATTGCCTTGGAAGGGACCCCTGCAACAGAGGGCCCGAAGCTTAAGCTTCCGTCTCTGGTCAGAATCTTTAAGGCTTCTTCCTTTATTTTCTCCGCGCCCCCCCCCCCCCCCCCGCCCCACACACAAACCCTACTCATAATCTATGTAAATGGAGCAGTTTTGAGGGTTTGAATAAAAAAACCTTTCTGTATATAGTGGTGTCATTTTAGGTGGTCAGAGCACACAGAATAAGTGTAAAGGAGCCTTAATTATTCAGATTGCTTATTACATAGATTGTTTTAGTTGCCTTTTCTTTCTTACTCGTTTCCTCCCTTGCGTTCTCGTCTCCCTGCCTCCTCCTAACTCTTAGCTGTGAGATTTCCCAGGGTCCACATCTGCAGGGTGCAGTCGAGGCTCTTGCCTGGGATCCCTGAGTCCTGACCCCCCTGATGCCAGAGGGCTCTGTGGCTCTGGAATGTCGAGAATCGGTTTCACAGCATTTACTGTGAGGGAGCCTCGCCTCTGACATCTTTTCTTCTAAGACGTCTGCAAAACATCGGCATGCTTTTAGCCTTTTTTTTTCTATTAAATACTAGAGGCCCTGTGTACAAAATTCATGCACGGTGGCGGGGGGGGGGGGCGCCTCAGCCTGGCCTGCACCCTCTCCAATCTGGGACGCCTCGGGGGATGTCCGACTTCCAGTTTAGGCCTGATCCCGCAAACAGGCAGTCAGACATCCCTCTTGCTATCCAGGACCACTGGCTCCTAACCACTCACCTGCCTGCCTGCCTGCCTAATGCCCCCAATGGCCCTCCCCTGCCGGCCTCGTCGCCCCCAATGGCCCTCTCCTGCCGGCCTGGTCACTCCCAATTGCCCTCCCCTGCTGGCCTGATTGCCCCTAACCCCCTGCCAGCCTGATCTCGCCCTTAACCCCCTGCCAGCCTGATCTCATTCGTAACTGCTCTCCCCTGCCAGCCTGATCTCACCCCTAACCCCCTGCCAGCCTGATCTCACCCCTAACCCCCTGCCAGCCTGATCTTGCCCCTAACTGCTCTCCCCTGCCAGCCTGATCTCACCCCTAACCCCCTGCCAGCCTGGTCTCGCCCCTGACTGCCTCTGCCTCGGCCCCCACCACCATGGCTTTGTCCGGAAGGAAGTCGGACATTCGGAAGATGGCCAGTTGACCCGGTCTAATTAGCATATTACCCTTTTATTCGTATAGATACTTTCCAGTGTCTTTAAGGCACTAGACCAGGGGTGCGTCTGGCCCATGGTATAAGGCCTGCAAAATCATTTGGCCTGGTCCTGCCTAGACATTAGGGGTGAGTTAATGAAGTGGTGGACTACAGAGAGCAGGCTAATTTTTAAGCTGATAATTTTGTGTGGCCCGCGAATGATGTAAATATCCAAAAGGCCCTGGGCAGAAAGCAGGTTCCCCACCCCTGCACCAGACCAATGGGGAAAAGGATGCTTGCTTATATATTTACGAAGGTGATGCTTTCAGCGATAAAATAGAGCTCACCAGGCCTCACGAACTCATGACGTCCAGAAAGGACTGACTGTCAGCCATGGTCTCACCTGACTTTGGAGGAATGTCTTTATCCTGGACACGCCAATCAGCCCTCCGCCAGGCTGGAGCGAAGAGTGGCGGGGAGCAGGCCTATCTGGGCCTGTCACAGCCGTCAGGGGAGCGACGGTGAGGAAAGGCAGGAGGCCCAGCGAGTGGCCCTGCTGACAGGCCGAGAGGGCCGCGGGCCTGGCCCACAGGGGACCGGAGACCTGGACGCACTCACTCCTGCAACAGCCATCATGGGGGCCATTTATGTCCTTTTTGGGTCCCTGGCCTCACATTTGCAAAAACGAGGGATTATACTAGGACTCAGGGCCCTTATGGTTCTGGTTTATTTCTTTCAGTCGGTTATTCTCATTCATAAATATATCTCCAAAGTGGGCCAAGACGATGAGAGCCCGTAGCTGTGATTTTTCTTTGTAAGGCTGTCCGCGGCGTCTCACAGTCACGTGAGTGGTAATTACCTGCGCTCGTTAAGCGTGCAGCTCAGTCGAACGCCCGCGCTAAGCTCTAAGCGTCTGGCCTTCACGCGTGCTGTGTCTGATGTGGTTCATGCGGCCCAGAGTGGCCGGCTGCACTGTGACGCCCCGACACTGGGCTCCTCCCACCAAGTCCAGGGGTGTGGGGACGCCCCCGGTTGGTTTCTAAAGGCCCAGGTGCTGCTGTGACCACTGCCCACCTGGTCCCCGCACTCAGGGCCTGGTCAGGACGAGGACAGCACCAGGGTTTCGGACAACGGCAGTGGTCTCTCCCGGGACCGTGGGAAGAGGCGGGGGAGCTGCGACTGGGACGTAACCAGGGTCTTTCGTTCAGCCTTCCAGTGAGGGCCGTGTCTGGCAGCTCTACGCCAGGCGGCACCTGTGACGTGTTGCATGTTATTACTGTCTTAGGATCTGTTAGAGGGCAATTTTGTCCAATTTTCTGTCATTTTACAGTTCTGTGCAAAAGGCACTAAATTGTGGGTTAAAATGCAGACATCTGGATATCGCTGGATAAGACCGGCCGAAAGCACAGGCCCTCAGAGTGTCAGTCTGTTTGAAAAGCGTGAGCCATTTCTGCATCTTCCCTTTTTTTGGAGGTGGGGGCAGGAAGGAGGTAGCCCTGGTCCCTGGTATATTTCCGATGGCCAGTATCAAAAGGACAAGCATTGCATGATTTCCACTTTTGTGGGGTCCTGGACAGTCAGCTCATGGAGACAGAAGCAGGGTGGTGATTGCCGGCAGCTGGGGGTGGGGCTGGGGGCTGGTGCAATGGGTTCCGTTTGGGAAGAAAAGCCGTCTGAACAGGGTGGCGGTGATGGTTGCACATCAGTGTGAATGTGCTTAACACCCCTGAGCTGTGCGCTTAAACATGGTCTCACATGTCCGACACCATATCTGTTTTACCACAATTAAAACAGAAAGATTGGAACGCTCTGTGTTCTATTGCTAGAGCCTTCCTTCTGACCTCTCTGGACCTTCCACTTCTGGGAGGCGGGGGAGGGGGATTTACTAGGGGCTCGGGGGACGCAGGGCAGTTTGGCGGCCCCCCCCAGTCACCCCTCCACTAGGGACAGGAAACAGTGTGGGGGGCCGCGGTGGCCTCTGTGGTGTTTAATTTGCAGCGGAAGCGGCAGTAGCACCTTTAAGTTCACCTTGAATTCTGCGAGGCAGCTTTGCCATCTGCATCGACATATTTCAAGCGTCCCTTCGCTGCCTACTCCCTTAATTGGTGTTTTGCTCGTTCCTGATGCCAGGAATGTCGTTAAAGGTTCCTTCCTGGTCTTAGCTCGCACTGTCATCCCCGCAGCCTGGTGATTAATGGCGGGGTGACCGCCCTCTGCCTTCGCCTTCCTCCGCCGCAGTGCACCTGGGTCTTTACTGCCCTGGAAGCAGATGTCTTCTCAAAGAGTGAAATTCCTCCCACGCAGCCCCTCCTCCCCCAGCACTTAGGTGAGAAGTCAGGGGGGGAGTCGAGGGGGCACAGGAAGGAAGGGGGGTGCAGCAGCCCTGCAGGAGCCTTCAGAAGAGCCACCCCAGGCCTTCCCAGACGAATGATCTCTGACCCTGCTGGGCGCAGTGCTCCCCGGGGCACCCACAAAGGAGAAGGGTCACGTGGGGAGGAATAGGGGGCCGCCTATCCTGTTGTCTGGGGATGGGCACATTTTTGAGCTTCTCTGTCTCTACCTAGGCCAAGCGCTTCCCATCGTCACCGTCGGGTCCGCCTCATGGTGACCCTGTGAGGTAGGCCTGCCTGTCCCTTCGGTTTTGCACATGAGCAAACCACAGGGCAGAGCAAGGATGTAGCTGGACCCAGGCCATGCGTGTTCGGTGTCAGAGCTGGGATTTGAACCCAGGTCTGGGTGATCCCAAAGCTTGTGCCTCCAGACCTAGTCTGGATGGAGTCCCCAGGATGTTCCAGAGGCCTGCCTGTGGTTCCGGTCATCCTGATGAAAGCAGGAGATGGACAGGCGGTGGGGCCAGGGCGAGTGCGTGTCCCTGCCTGCTCCTGCCTGCGCCCGCCTTTCTCACCCACAGACACTCTGACCAGCATCTGGTTTCTGGCTTCTGCTGCCCAGCTGGCCCTTCTGTGCTAAATGTGGCTGCCTTGCCGCCCAGGCCAGGGCACGGCTTGGTGACCTCCGTGGCTCCTCTCAACCCAACCCCAGTGCTGGCTGGCCCCTTTCCTTTATGGCCTCGCCTCGGCCTCCCCGGCCTGGCCTCCCACCCGTGTGCATCTGGTTCACCTGTGGCCCAGGGTGCTGCACGTGCCTGCCTGCAGGAGGTTGGTTTTCTTAACCGGAAGAAGCAGCGTCTTTGGACTGGATAAGGCAGAAGGATCTAAAGGGTGTCCCACAATTCACGCAAGAAGTATTTTGATAGAAAACACATGTTTATAATTAAAAATTGTAATTTTTTTTATTGATTCATAAAGTATACAGTATAGGGTTATGTATGGAATAGCACATCGGGTAAATGGCCTCCACGGCTTTATTGGCCTTCATTGTCCCTGCTCCTGGGCCATCATTGGTACTTGGTCATGCTTATCAAATTGAAGGGATTGAAATCAAAGGGCAACAGATATTAGAATCTGATTCAATAAACCAAGTAAAATTAGGCTTTTACTTTTTGTTGTTGTTGTTAATGCTCACACAAAATTCAAATCTTGCGTGAATTTTGGGACACCCTTTAGAAGGGGCTGAACAGGGAGTGAGGCTTGGCAAGGGAGTCAGAGCTGGACTTTCCCGCTCACTTTGCCTGGAAAACTGCCCTCCTCTCTAGCTTGTACCTTTATGCTCCGGGATGCTCCTCAGAGCAGCGCCGCCCGCGGCTCCCGGGAAGGAGACGGGTGGGCCATGGCAAGGCCTGCACAGGGGCCCACGTGGGGCAGTGGGTAGCAGTGAGGGTGCGCGGCCGGGCAGCGGCACAGTAGTTTGTGCGCGTTCTGTCCGGGCTGACGGTCGATCTGGACACTTGGTGAAGGTCGTGGCGACCTTGATCAGCTCCGGGAGGGGAGGTGGTTTTGATTCTCTGTGAAGGGGAGTCGTAGGGGGAGATGCTCTCTGTAATGATGACTGGCACCTGGGAGAGCTGCCCTCCTCACGCGCCTGCTGCTGGCGCCTTGCAGTTCGTACCTTTCCTTTCCCCAAACGCTCGGGGACCACAGAGCCCGGCAGCATTAAACTGTGAAGACGGCACTTTGCTAAGGAGTCCATTTCAAATGAAACTGAAACCCAGGCGCGGATTTTTGGTTCACTTCCCAGATCCCAGGAATTTATTGCCTCATTAACACTCCCATAAGCAGTTTTAAATGATTCCAGAGCAGGCTGGCCGCTTGGAATTGCAGGTCATCTTCTTGGCCTCCGGTCTGTTAGCGAGTTCACGACTGACTTTTGCTTCCAAGGGGGCCCGGATGGGGAGGAAGGAGGGAGGAAGGGGTACAAAGAGGAAATGGGGGTGGGCGGGCCTCTGGCTTAAGTAGAAGGGACTTTATTGTGTGTTTGTGTGTGTGTGTGTGTGTGTGTGTGTTTGTGTGTAGGGGGGGCGGGATTTAGAATTTTTTAAAATAAAGGTTGTTAGTCATTGAGCCTGGTGACTTAGAGGTACTTGAGGCGTGTGTGTGAGTGTGTGTGTGTGTGTGTGTGTGTGTGTGTGGTTGTGATTTAGAAGTTTTGTAAATAAAGATGGTTAGTCATTTAGCCTGGTGGCATAGAGGTACTTGAGGCGTGAGTGTGTTGAGTGTGTGTGTGTGTGTGTGTGTGTGTGAACAGCCATGCGTCTTTACTGACTTTTATCTGTTTCCACTTTAGGGCCAAGATGGTTTGCAGGTTTAATTATCTGTCTCATAACACTCTAGTGCAGTGATGGCGAACCTTTTGAGCTCAGCGTGTCAGCATTTTGAAAAACCCTAACTTAACTCTGGTGCCGTGTCACATATAGAAATTTTTTGATCTTTGCAACCATAGTAAAACAAAGACATATTTTTGATATTTATTTTATACATTTAAATGCCATTTAACAAAGAAAAATCAACCAAAAAAATGAGTTCGCGTGTCACCTCTCACACGCGTGTCATAGGTTCGCCATCACTGCATGTAAGCTCCTTCATGGCTGCATTCGTGTGTGTGTGTGTGTGTGTGTGTGTGTGTGTCATTTTTCTGATCGCTTATTACTAATGTATCCCAAGTACTTAGAATAGTGACTGGCACACAGGAACACAATTACTATTTGTTGAATGAATAAATAAATGACCCGTGGACGTGTGTGTGTGTGTGTGTGTGTGAGTGCGTTTGTGTGTGTAGGTAGGTGCACAGACACGAGTAACATCTCACCCGCACGTTACTTATGGAACAGCCTGGAGTGTGGAGAGTGGGGAGGCGTTAGAACCCAGTCCACAGCCGGGGAGTAGCCTCGTGGAGGTGATAAAGCTCAGGCCCAGGTTTCTTTACTCCCCAGAGAGACTTCTCGTCCTCACAGCCAGGCCTGCTTTCTGCTGGGCTGGCCCAGAGCAGGTCAGAAATGGCCAGTTTGAAGGTAGGGATCATCAGAAAGACAAAACCAGCAGTGACAGCCGACAGCCTGACAGGAGGAGGGAGGACAGGAAGCAGGCCTGCACGCCCTGAGGACAGCCTCTGGGACCAGCTCTTACACCGACTGTCCCTTTGGACGTTGCGTCCTACAGCATGGGTGAAATTAATGGTGTTTTTAGTAGACACTGAACCATCAGGAGCTTAAAATATGTCTCATCTCTCTCTATATAAAAGCCTAAGTGACCGAACAACCAGTCAACCGGTCACTATGATGCGCACTGACCACCAGGGGGCAGATGCTCAATGCAGGAGCTGCCCCCTGGTGGTCATTGTGCTCCCACGGTGGGAGCACCACTCAGCTGACCAGCCCATCCTGGTGGCCCACCAGCTGGACGGCAGCCACTCACTGCCTCAGTAGCCCTGCAGGTCCAATCTCTGGAGAACGGACCAGGCACCAACGGACCTGTGCCATTGGCATGATCGCGACAGCACTGCTGGCCTCCTGGAAGTTGGCCTTGGGCACTGCGGCTGCTTCCCCTCCCTAGACGCTCTGCAAGGAAGAAAGGATATAAAGGCGGCCTCCAGGTGGCTCCTGACAACTGGCACAAACATCAGCAGGATGGATCCGAATCCTGGGCCAGCAAGGGCATCTCACCGCCCACCAAGAGGGCCAATCGCATCCCGGCCCCCCCACCACCCTTGGGACTGGCGCCAGATGCAGGGCTCATGGCTGGCGGTGCAAGCCTCTCCCAATCGGGACTGACTGGGTGAGAGCCCGGGGCAGGTGCAGCAGGGCTGGGATGAGAAGGAGCGGCAGGCAGGAGCGGCAGGCAGTGTTGGACTGCGGGTTTCCACCCGATCCCCGCCAGCCACCCGAGGGACCCCACCTGTGCATGAATTTGTGCACCAGGCCTCTAGTAACTTTGTAAGAAGATAAGGTTACCCCTAACTCTGTAGAAAGAGTCCTGTGGAATGGGGTAAATAGCTGTTTCTGGAAGTATGTGCTTCCTTGATCTATACCCGCAAGCCAAATCCAGCTCTCTGCTTGTTTTTATTAATAAAGTTTTATTGGCAACTTTTGCGCTCTAGTAGCAGAGTTGAGTAGTTGCAACAGAGAGACATGGCCCGCAAAGCCAAAAACACAGGGGCAGGCAAAAGTCGGTTTATAGTCGTGAGTACGCAAAACACAGTTTATTCTTGTCTTATTATTTACTAACTTGGGGCCCGGTGCATGAAATTCGTGCACTGGGTGTGTGTGTGTGTGTGGGGGGGGGCGGGGGAGTGTCCCTCAGCCCAGCCTGCCCCCTCTCACATACTGGGAGCCCTCAGGCAGGGGACCCTCATTGCCCCCATCACTGGTTCTGCCCCCAGCCCAGGCCTGATGCCTCGGACAGAGGCGTAGACCCCCATCACCCTCCGATCGCCTGATCGGCCCCTTGCCCAGGCCTGACGCCTCCGCCAGAGGTGTCAGGCTTGGACAGGGGACCCCCATCTCCCCCCGATCACTGGCTCTGGCCCCCGCCCAGGCCTGAGGCCTCTGGCCCAGGAATCATGCCTGGGCAGGGGACCCCCATCTCCCTCTGATCGCTTGCTCCACCCCCCACCCAAGCCTGATGCCTCTGACCCAGGCTTCAGGACTGGGCAAGGGGACCATCATATCCCCCCAATCCCCGGCTCAGCCCCCCGCCCAGGCCTGATGCCTCGGCCAGAGGAGTTGACCCTCATTACCCTCTGATCACCAATCACCGGATCGGCCCCTTGACCAGGCCTGAGGCCTCCGGCAGAGGTGTCAGGCCTGGGCAGGGGACCCCCAGCTCCCTGTGGTTGCAGGCTCCGCCCCTGCCCAGGCCTAACGCCTCTGGCTGAGGCGTCTGGCCCGGGCAGCGGGGACCCGCAGCTGCAGCGGCCCCGCGATCGTGGGCTTCGCTTTAGGGCCAGGCAAGGGACCCCTAGCTCCCAGGACTGCCAGCTACGACCGTGTCCAGCTCCCATCGCTGGCTCCACCCCTACTTCCTGCTATCACTGGCCAGGGCGGCAAAGGCGCCTGATTCTCCGATCATGGCTGGGGGGCAGGGCAAAGGTGGCCCTGGGTTTCCGATCACTGTCAGTGGCAGGGGGCTTCTTCCTGCTTTCCCTTTCACCTCCCTGCATTGTGCCTACATATGCAAATTAACCGCCATTTTGTTGGCAGTTAACTGCCAATCTTAGTTGGCAGTTAACTGCCAATCTTAGTTGGCAGTTAATTTGCATATAGCCCTGATTAGCCAATGAAAAGGGTATCGTCGTATGCCAATTACCATTTTTCTCTTTTATTAGATAGGATTATTCGTAGTTTCCATACGAACAACCGTAACCCCGCTTTTGCCCCACCCTGTACTTATTGTCTGGTCCTTTATAGAAAAGGCTGGCTGATCCCTGATCTAAAAGTTGGGTCCCTCCTGGATGTCCCTTTCTGCTTGTGTGCACATCTGATTCATTTGCACACATAACCATATGGTCCGTATACATGCATGTGTACACATGCCCATCCCTGTGTGGCCGCAAGTGCAATTACCACGTTAACACTGCATATCTCTCACTTGTCAAACGTATGGAGAAGACCTTGGATCAAATTAGCCATTAGCCTTCCCGCTTCATTCAGGGGATGGAATGTGTGACCTCTGACTCAAAGGGCAAAGACATTTGGAGGCCGATGGCACCTTAGACACCCCGCTGCACGCTCCCCGTCCCCCATGGCTCCTCGAGCACAGAGCACAGGCGTATAGACGGACTCAGAGCTTCTATAGGTGTGAAGGACTCGACGATCATGCATCCCACACTACGTAAGGTGCTGTGGGATAGTGAATGGAAGCCAAGCTCAATGCCAAGAAATGTGCACCATAAAATGCATTGTATGCATCATAAAATGTAGGCTGTACTCCAGGTTGAATTTTGCTTCCAGGTGATTCCTGTGGCCCCGGCCACTGACTTAGTGGAGAAGTTTCCGGCTCAGGCGGCGCTGGTGGATGGCTCTGTGCTCATATCTCTGTGCCATCTCTGACTGCGTCGAACTCCTTGCTCAGCCTCACTCCTATACTGCACTCGATCCTGTTCATTTTCAAGTACCAAGAGCCGGAATCCACCACGGAAGGGAGGCTGCCGAGACCAGAGGCTCCTATGGAGAAAACGTGCGCGTAGCATTAAAATAAGCGCGAAATCACAGTTTGGTTTGGGGTGGTGAACGGAGTGCCTTTTTAAAAAATTAAGATATCATTTATATGCCACAGAATTGACCCTTGTAAGGTGTAAGTTCAGTAATTTTTAGTGTATTTACAACATCATGCAACTATCTTTTTTAAATATACAAGCTGCTTGTTCATTTTTGAGGCATTCCACGTAATCCACACGGAAGTGGCTGTTCGAGTTGCACTGAAACCCACACATGTATGCTCCGTTGAGATTTTACAGATGCCTGTGTGCCCGGGACTGCTGAGCATGGGTCCTGGCAGTCCCGGGTCCCTGAGTTTATTTTACACAAATGATTCATTCCCGTTGGGCAGGGTCCGGGAGCACCAGGGCCACTGTCCCCGGCTTTATCCTAACTGTGGGCCCCAGGCTTACCTGCTTCTGGAACCCTCTCTCCCTCTATTACAGTGAAGCACAGAGAGTGTACCAGACCCTGCTCCGGCCGCGTTCTCGCCGGGGTCTGTGAGAAATGACATGGGACCGGGGGACACCCCTGATCTATAAAGGGCGGGTTTCTGCAGGTCCCGTCCTGAGCTCGCTCCCAGGAGCCTTCACTGGAGAAGCCAGAACCCGGGGGACCTAGAGGAAAGCCCAGGGAGGCAAAGGCGCGTGCATACACTTGCGTGCACCCAGCAAATGACATTCCCCACACGGAAAAGCTCCTCCATCTTTGTGAGTTTCATTTCCCAGCTGGCGGCCGGGCGGGCAGTGCAGCCATATGGTGCTGGGCTCCCGGGCTCCCCTAATTCTGCATGTCGGCGCCATTTCCCTTCCCTCTGGGTTCACACGACATTGACTACCCGGATGTCGATTTTCTTTTCACTTCCGTTCTGGATTTTCAAATTCTCAGACTACAGAACGAGTTGAAAGTAATTCCTTGTTGCCTCTTGCGATGAGCGAGAATCCGCGCTTGGGCGACCGCTCCAGGTGACGGCGACAGCACATCCCCTAACCTGGCTCCACTTTGGTGGGGGAACCCCACTGCCTCCCGAGCCCTTGGTGGGTGGCGCGTGGGTTGCGTGTGGATTGTGTGTGGATTGTATGTGGATGGCGTGTGGGTTGCATGGGCATCAGTAGTAGAAAACAGTCCTGGCTGCTTAAGGGTTTCCACACATTTGACGTCTTGCCTTCAGTGGGTTTTTATTTCAAGACCAGCAGCCGTGGGCAGACGGAGTCATTCAAAGACTTACAGCATCAGGGACAGCTGGTTGGTTTCTGGTACCCACAGAGGCGCAGCCCCGGTGCCTGCGCGTTTTCACATAGAATTGCCTTTCCGGAAGTATGCTGTCCTGTGGTTGAGAGTGTTGGTGATGTGGATTGAAACAGGAGGCAGCCGTATAGATGGGGAAAGAATAGACTCTCACCCTAAGGCTACAGCCTCTAGTCATTTTGCCTTTGAACTTTCTTCTGAAGTCGATATATATTTTTTTCTTTCTTTCTGTTTTTTCCCAAGGACTTGGGGCCCCAGGGGCTAAAGGCACCACTCCATGATTTCTCAGCAATTCAGGGCCATTTAGGAGGGTTAGAACTCACACTGCAGAGCCTGGAGGCCGGGAGCCAGCTGCAGGAGGCCTGGTAGGCGGAGGGGGAGAGAGACAGCAGAGGGAGAGGGAGGAGGCAGGAACTTAAAGTGGGATTTGGGTTCAAGTTTATTTTGGAAAGAAACCATCATAAACATAGACGCCAGGCCTCGGCCTCCACTGTTAGTTTGCTCAGGACTGAATCTGAAAACGAAATTCCTTTGTTATCTTTCGTTGCTTGGGCGTGATGTATTGGAAGAAGATAGTTAATCCATTTTATGTGGGGATCACTTGAGATTTAAGATTGGAGCTGGTTAACGACTTTAATGTACAAAAACTTGAAAATATTTAGAAAGTTGCGTAAAATCTATTTTTTTTCCTACCATGACGCGTGCATTCATGAGAAATAAGCCCCACTTTTGCCTCTGCTCCGCTAAGGTCATTACTAACCTGCACCCCAGTCTGGGTCCGAAATAGCACAACGAAGGCCAAGGTGGAAACGAATATCACATTTTCACAAAGTTCTCACTAAATTCTTAAACTTTAGATTTTTCTACTTTTATTTTTAAAAAAACTAAAAAGATATATATTGTTTATTGATTTCAGAGAGGAAGGGAAAGTAAGAGGGAGATAGAAACATCAATGACGAGAGAGGATCATTGATTGGCTGCGTCCTGCATGCCCCCTACTGGGGATGGAGTCTGCAACCTGGGCATGTGCCCTGACAGGGAATCTAAGCATGACCTCCTGGTTCATAGGTTGATGGTCAGCTGTTGGGGCCAAAGGTAAACTGAGTGGGGGGGGGGGTGAAAGGATTAAGGAAAGACAGATAAGAGAATGAAAGCTGGGTCTCGGTGGGACGCTGCTCCCTGATGAGGAGACAGCGAGGGCGCCCACAAGCCGTGTCTTTATTTTATAGCAGATGCTACGAGGCAAAGTAGGGGCGTGATCACGTGGTTTACAGCATTCTCGTGAGCTCCAACCTCACTCAACTATATGCACCTGAACTCTAGCACAAGGCACGTGGGGCTATGTGTTTGGACCACAGGTTCAAGCTTACAACCACAGCCATTGGCTATAATTGTGCTGGGAGGGCCCTGCCCTCCAGCTGGGACTTGCACGTGGCCATGAGAGGACCCTGTCCTTTCATTAGTCTGAGGCTTGAACCTGACCAACACACCGTAGCCGCGCCCCACAGTCAGCCACTGAGCTACGCCGGCCGGGCAGATCCCTTTTTTTTTTATTTTTAACCTATAGCAATAGTTTGGAGGTAGGAAAGGAGTCACCTTTGTAACTGACATTTAAACCCATGCTTTTCTCTGAATTGAGAAGGACCTCATTCACGCCAGCGCAAGGACCCAGTTTATTATTCTTGTCGGCTGACGTGTCTGACAGGCTGCAAAATCTCAAGTGAAATAGATGTATTAGTGCGAGACGTTGACTTGTAATTCATGGAATTGCAGCCTCCCGGTAAAGAAAGGAATCAGCAGAGGTGTGCGTTTTATTTATGTGGCAAAAGCCAGAAAACACACAG
The DNA here is from genome assembly GCF_963259705.1 of Myotis daubentonii. Classification (NCBI taxonomy): domain Eukaryota; kingdom Metazoa; phylum Chordata; class Mammalia; order Chiroptera; family Vespertilionidae; genus Myotis; species Myotis daubentonii. Next base: position 13,857,009 of record NC_081859.1, read on the forward strand.
GAAAAACTTTGCTCTGCCGTCACAGCTGAAGGTGAGTGTTCCAGGAATCCAGAATGCTCCCTGCAGTCGGTCCTCAGGAGCAGGGGTACCGGGAGGCCCAGGGATTCTCGGGGTTGGTGGAATGCCAGGCTTGCTTGGGTGCCCCTGCCCTGCTTTAGCCGGAATACTGTGCATAGATCCTCCCCCCCCCCCCCCGCTCCTTCCTTCCTCCTCCCCTCCCTCCCTCCCCTACTCTGTTTCTCTCCCTCCTTCCCTCTCCCTCCTTCCCTCTCTCCTTTCTTCCTTGTTTTCTCCTCTACTCATCAGCTGTTATCTCTCAGGTTGTTGTTTTTTTCTTGGTGGTTCCTCATCTCCTCTAAAGAGACCCGGAGAGCTCAGTCTTCATACCTCTTCTCTGTCTACACTCACTCCATCCCTATGTCATCCCTCCTGTCCCAGACTTGCAATGCCCTTGGCCCCTGGAGTGGACTCTAGCCTGGGCCTTGAACCTGAACTCCAGACTCGATACCCACCCCCCGACCTCCTTTTCAACCCCTGCCCTCCACACTCATCCCACTCCAGCCTCGCTGGCCTCCCTGCTGGTCCTAGGTATGCTCACTGTGCCCCTACCTGGGTGTGTGTGTGTGTGTGTGTGTGTGTGTGTGTGTGTGTGTGTGGTGTGTCTCTCTGTGTGTGTTTGGTGTCTCTCTGTGTGTGTATGTGGTATGTGTGTGTGTGTATCTGTGTGTGTGTGCGCGTGTGACTCTCCCCTGCCTGACGTGCTGCCCTCGATGCCTGCTGGGGCTCTTACCTGCAGGTCTGTGTTGAAGTGGCCCTGGGGGAGGCCGTCTCTGAGGGTGTAGCAAAGGCCGGCCCTGCTCCAACTACAAAAGCCCCTTTGACCCGCCTGCTGCACGCCTTTCCGTGGATTTGCTTTTCCCCGTTTTCCGCCAGAAGAGAGCTCCAGGCTGCAGAGACCTGGCTTTGTTCTCTGCCCCGTGGCCAAGGTGGGGCACAGAGTAGGTGTGCTGAGTGGATGCATGAAGTCACCGCAGGAAATGCTAGGCAGATGCCCTGTAGAACTCCATGCCTTTAATTTTAAAAAGTAAATGGATGCATATTTACGAAGTGAATAAAGTCATAGATGTGTGTCGTTCCTCCTCCCTTCAGATTTAAGACACTCACAGATGCACCCGAAACGGCGAGAACAGGCTGCGAAGGGTTACAGCGAGCTCACAGTGGATGCTGATAGCCAGAAATAGTTTAAGTAACAGCATTAGCAGCTCAGTGGTTTTGCTAAAGGACTGTAGTATTTTTTAGAAGGGAAGCTTCAATAATCCCATTTTACTACTTCCCAAAACCCTTGAAAAACACAGTACTCATTAGTGTTGAATTATTTACTAGATATCCACCCCCAAACCCACCCTGCTATTAGTTGTCTGGGGTTTAAACGTTTTTAATAATGCCTCGATAATATTGGCTTAATGAATTAAGTTCTCAGAAAGGTGGCCAGGCTTGGCTTACAATAAATCACGTTATACGTTTTGCAATAAAAGCAACTGAAACTCTGCTTGTAAGTAATAATGGGGAAAGATCTGGTATTAATCAAACCAGTGGCCACAGCTGGGCTCTCTCTGCAGCCCCAAACGGGGTGGAGTTAATACGGAACGTATCTGTATTTGAGGCTTAAAGAACACAGTTAGGCAGTCCTTCGAGAACAAGCTTTTGCAAAAACAAAAACAAAAATAAAAAAACCAACGGTGGGGAATTGCACCTGAAACGTCCAGAAGATCCTATTTTCAAAGTCTCTGTCTTAGAACATTTTATAAAATTACGTGGCTAGCCTCTTGACCATGTAGCTCCTCCTGGGATAAAGGTGTTGGGGGTGTTTTTTTGCATAAGTAATTGCCCTTCACAGTTCCTTGAGGGGATGCAGATGTTGGCCTGGCCCTGTCCGGGTGGGGGGATCCCTCCCAGTCTGTGCCAGGTGCCAGCCCAGCCTGCCCGGGTGGGGCATCTGGGTACAGCAGAGAGTCATCCATCTGGCCCGTGGCTGATACACAGGCAGATCTTGCCGCCTCAGAATCGCCTTTTTCCTGAAGGAGATTTCTTGAGAGCTTTCTACAAGTTTCAGCAAAAAAATACTCCCAACACTTTCTTCCTAGGACCAACCACATGGTCAAGAGGCTAGCCACGTAATTTTTTTTTTTTAATGTTCTAAGACAGAGACTTTGAAAATATAGTTTTCTAAATGTTTCAGGTGCAAGTCCCCACTGATTTTTTTTTTTTTCTTCAAAAGCTTGTTCTCAAAGGACTGCCTAATTGTGTCCTTGGTGTAGCATCACATCCACCCTGAGTCCCTTGCCCTTCTCAGAAGCCTGCCTACTGTCCTGGGCCACACAGTCTGCCAGTCCTGTAACAGGGCGGGGAACGTCTGGCCTGCAGGCCGTATAAGGCCCGTGAAACCACTTGGTCTGGCCCTGCCAAGGCATGAGGGGTGAGTGGATTTAATCTTCCAGCAAATACAGCAGGCCAATTTTTAGGTTGATAATTTTGTATGGCCCCTGAATGATGTTATAAATATGCATGTGGCCCCTGGCTTTAGCAGATAAATAACAACTGTTCTGTCCAATTCTAGGCTCCCATGTGCTAGGATGGCGGGAGGCAGCAGCGAGGACAGTCCTGATCCCTCGCCCTCTCTCTCTCTCTCTCTCTAACGTGGGCTTGTGGGTGAGCCTCTATAGGAGCATCTAGAAGGAATATTCAAAGCAGACAGCTGCAGCCTTTGCTCAGATCCTCAAGCTGTTCTGCAGCTCTCCCTCCCGGGAGGGCCCTCTGTGGGGGGAAGACGCCACACCGTGGGCACGTGTGTGGTCACGTGTGGAAATCTCGCTGCCCGGCAGTCACCCTGGCCGGGGTTCGTGGGGGGAGCCTGCGTGGAGGATGTGTGTCTGGGTCTCTGGCGTTGTGGGGTGTGACCATGAACCAAAGCTGCCAGGAGGTGTGGCCAAGTCCCGGATGGAGGCCTTGTGTCCCTCTGCCCCAGCCCTGCCTCCTGCACGGGCAGAGCTGTTCCCACGAAGCTTTGCTCACGTCCAGAGCTGTGCACGTTGGCCTGGGGCACCCTGGGTACAGCAGAAAGTCTCCCTCTGGCCAGTGGCTGATAGAGACAGATCTTCCACATCAGTGGAAACTTTTCCACTAAAGATCCTTATGGGAGCGAGAAGGGCCGGAAACCTGCGGACCGTCCCAGGATGGCTCCCTCCCACCTAAATAAACAAACATGTCCCCGATGGATGGTTAGGTCTGCGCCTCCAGACAGGTCACGCCTGGGTCTCAGAGCTAGTCTGTGGGGTGTCGCTGGGACTCTCTCTGCCCACAGGTGTGGGGCACCGTCTCTGATGTGTCATGAGGCCATTGTGCCTTCCCTCACCGGGCCTGCTGTCCCGAGCAGCCTCCAGGGGACACGAGTCGGGGTTGTCCTTACTGTGAACATTACGGCACGGTTTCTGCCCCCGAGGAATTTGCCTCGATGGTGGAGATACAGCAGGCACCGCTCTAACTCGCCAGGGAGAGTTTGCCAAGTGGTGTGAGTAACTCAGACCAGAGAGGAGCCATGGAAATCTGGGGGAGTCAGACCTCATGGACAGGCTGGGCCTTACGAGGGGGAGCAAGTATTTTATTTTTTAGCTGAATGGTTATAGAATTGATATTCAGTGAGCTGTACACGTCTCCAGTGTATGATTTGCTACGTCTGGTCATAGGTACACACCCATGAAACCACGGTCACAGTAGTGAACTTGCCCGTCACCCCACATGTTGTCTTCTGGTTTCTAAGGCGGGATGGGAACTATCAGGGTAGGAATGTAAGCAAAGGCCCAGCACAGGGACTGCAGGGCTCCCGGGGGACAGAGGGAAGCCACCCTGACTGTACGGGAGGGTCACGTGAGGACCCTGAGAGGCGATGATGAGACAGCGTGAAGTACGTTACATGGGGCCCGAAACCAGGGGCACAGGGACAGGCCCAGCGGAGCCAGCAGGAGTGTTTGCTTGTGGTGGGATATGTCAGGACAGAGCTTATCTGCTAAAATTTCATCTTTTAGAAGCAATAGCAACAATGTCAAATTTTAGGTGCTTTATTATTATTATTTTGTGGTAGTAAGTCTAGGAAAACATAGCCAAATACATTTCTGCAGTATTTCATGCATACAAAATCAATTAACGGAGAAAGAAACATTAGGCAATTTCATAATTGGATAATTAACAGGCTCCTTAATAGCCTTGTACTAATACAGCTACTTGCAGATTGAAAATAAATCCATTTGCCATCTGATGGTACATTGGCGCCTGCCCATAAAAAAATACATCTAATCCAGATAGCCTTTAATAATTTAAAGTGAAATTTCAGTGTGCCGTACTAGGATCGCAATTAGTGTTTCATATTTGTGAAGTCCATGTTGAACTTTGGAGTCACATTGAACATGAACTTCAGAGTTCAGGGAAGCATTTTAAGTGGGTGTTACACACCCACTCTCCCATCCTTAGCTCTCCCTCCATTGGGATTGGGTCCCAGCTTCCCACGGCTAAGGGGTAGACTGGGGAGCAAGATTTTCATGTTGGAAGGTAGGTAGGCTAATGTGAAGTCATCTCTCTCTCCTCTCCTGGGGAGGGGCTGGCAGCTGCCAGGAGATGCTGGCAGTGATGGCTCTGAGATTCTCACTGAAAATCCTGCAGAGGCCCTTTGGAGCATTATGTACTCCAAACGGAGAAACTAAGAATACTTTCCTGTTGAGAAGCATCGTATGGAAACTCAGATCCATGGAAATGAACTACTCTTAACCTAGAGAGGAAGGCGAGGAGCCATCCAGTCCCAGCTCAGGAATGCCAGGACCCATTCTTATTTGGGTTTCATTTAAGAAGACCCTGACTTACCCTAATGCAGGAGGTGGTCAACCAAAGATCAATTCTAAGTCACTCTTAATTCCAAAAGTGTTTGTTAAGTCCTCCCAGATAATAGGCTGCTTAATAGCCACATATCAATATAGTGACTAAAATCCTCATTGCTGTCATCGTCATCATCATCGGTGGCACTGTAGTTCTATATACAAGGTGCTGTATCACATACTTATAAGTATAACATCTATAATAAGAAAAGCATAATATGCTAATTAGACCGGAAAGCTGAGTGACCTTCCGGACGTCCTTCTGGATGACCTTCCGGATGAAGCCAGGGCTGTGAGGGCCAGCCGAGGCAGGCAGGACTGCGAGGCCGAGCCCCTTGCACAAATTTCATGCATCGGGCCTCTAGTTGATATTGATTGCTTACCATTTATGTCGCATTTATTAGAACCAGGATGATGCTAAACATGTCACATGTTTTAACACATTTAGTCCTTGCTTAACCCGATATAGGGTCTGCTGTCAATTTCTAAATTTACACCTAAGGAGACTGAAGCTGGGGTAGGTTTTTAAAATATAGCTCCTGGTCACACAGCTTCTACATGACCCAGGAGGGACTCGAACCGCCCATATCCTTAACCAGAAGTCTTCAGAAGAATCAAGAGACACCGTCCATGTTATGCAGTTGGAAAAGATGAGACTTAGACATAAAAATACTTTTTCTGTGGTCGTGATAAGAAACCCCTCGCTTGTTCTTTCGAGTAATTCATGAACTGTTCTTAATCATCTTAAGTTCTATTTAAAAAACCCCAACCCTTTTCCTTTGAAGCAGATAGGTCTTATCATCTGCGACACTTTTCACGCGTGGCAGCGACAGTCCAGCCGTTCCTGGCATCCCACCCGCCTCTGGCTCCCACGGTCTCACGTGTGGGACCCGTCACTCAAACCCCAACCTCCCTGGTGTCTTTAACAGGCTCCGTTTCTGCTTAAATCCGAGCAGAATTGTGTAGGCCGGGCACCGTCACTACATTCCGGGTTAATTTGGCTTCTGGTGTAGAACAGCTCTGGCCTGACATTTCACATCTCTTCCTGCGACGGGTTTTGGTCTCTGATCTCATTACCCAGCGCGCCTTTACATCCATCCTTTTCCCCCGCTCGGATCCTGTGCGTGTGTGATCCGTGTTGCTGAGTGAGTGCTTTGGGCCCACGGAGCAGACTAGTGATCATGCGGACCCGGGGGTTCAGAGGAAGTTTCCAGGGAAGTTCCGTGTTAACGAGGCAGGTCTGTGAGGTCAGGGCATGGTGAGTCGCTGCCGCCCCTCCATTTCGGCTGTCAGGTCACACCTGAGCGAACTAATTCTCACACATTCTGGTAGATTCAACGTGACCCCTGGGTGAGCAGCATCTCACGTGAGAAAGACAAGACTCCAGCTTGTCCTGGTCCTGTCTGTCCCTTTGGCCTTCCACACCCGTCTGGCACATGTGGACGTGAGAGGTGAAGGTCAGGGGGCTGGTGACCATCGAGGACCCAAATCTTCCTGAGGAAGACGTTATGTCCGCTGGTTGGCATTTTGGGCCCATCCTTCGGTTTCAGATGTTCAGATGCCCCTTTCTGCCAATGCCGAACTAAGATTCGGCCAAATATCTGACTCTTCTTTCCGTTTCTACCGACGTGGAAAAAATACCAGTTTTTGAGACACATCTGAATCCAAAAGAATTTTTTCAGTGTAAAATGTTTCTGTTTAGCATTAGGCAGCTGGACTCAGGTTAGATGATGCAATTGTTTTGGCAACATCCGAAGCAGCATCGTCAGGAGCCGGTCGAACACAGGCCTTCTCGCCATCAGGCCTGACCAGGGTGCTGGCCTTGGCCGCATCAATGTCATAGAGCTTCTCCACAGCCTGTCCGACCTGGTGCCCGTTGGCTTTGACATCCAGTGAACACAGCGTATTGCTGTCTTCGAGCTTCTCCGTGGCTGACGCGGTGGTCGGGGGGATTTGATGGGGGCACAGTGGGCAAGCTTGTTTCTCCTGGGGGCGCTCTTCTGAGGATATTCAGGCGGCCTTCAGAGCCTCAGTGTCTTTGGCCATCGAAGGTGGGTGATGTGTGGGTCCTTTCTTTGTGGCTGTGGATGCCTTTCCGCACTTTCTTTGCCTTCGAAGCCCTTGCTTTGGCTCCTGCTTTGGGAGGGGCAGGGACCTCCCTCTTAGCTGTTGGAGCCATCTTCGTAAAAAGCCGAATCCAAATATTTGAATGGTTATGAAAGAGTGTTTATATTCTTGGTTCAGATTCACTTGGGGTTTGCCATCCATTGTTTTGCAAACTTTCACTTTCACAATTTCTATGTTATTAAGATAACTAGAGGCCCTGTGCACAAAATTCATGCACTGGGGGGTGGGGGGTCCCTCAGCCAGGCCTGTGCCCTCTCGCAGTCTGGGAGCCCTTGGGGGATGTCCATCAGTTGGACATCCTTAGTGCTGCCTTGGGGGTGGCAGAGGCTCCTGCCATCACCGCTGCGCTTGCCAGCCGAGAGCCCAGCTTCTGGCTGAGGGACACTCCCCCTGTGGGAGCACACTGACCATCGGGGGGCAGCTCCTGCATTGAGCACCTGCCCCCTGGTGGTCAGTGTGCATCATAGCGACTGGTTGTTCTGCTGTTTGGTCAATTTGCATATTAGCCCTTTATCTTATAGGATTGTTTGGAGGCGGGTGGCGAAGTCAAGGCTAGCGTGATGGTGGGAGGTGGTGGAGATGTGAGAAGTGCTGAAAGCACCAGCATGGCCGGGGGCGTGATTACAGGGTCAGCTCCGGCCTTGGGAAGTACCATCTCCATGTTTGGCGACGGATGGAAGAGAAAAGGGATGGATGTGGGAGGTTTTAGACTTCCAGCCTGGATGCCAGAGTGAATAACAACAATATTCACTTCACTCCTCACTGTTGGAATAAAGACAGGTTTAGGGGCAAATACAGTTAATTCTGATTTGTCAAGTAGAAGGGTATTCACCTGGTGATGTTTTCCCGGGGGTCTGGGTATAAGGTCAGAGTTGAGGAGAAGGTCGGGCAGGGATGGAGATGGCGAACTCCCAGTCACGGGCCTGGCCTTGGATGCCTGCGAGAGGAGAGAGATTTCACAGCATCTCTTAGATCGAGTCTTCCCAGGACATGAGTTAACCGATGACGGCCATTAGACAACAAGAGGCCTTCAGAGCCTGGCAGCACCCCTTCCCTGAAGTGCCCCTAAAGGAAGCAAGGGGCCGGAAACCGTCAGGGGCATATGCTTTGCTCTCTGTGGCGGTCACTGCTCGGGGAGGCTGAGGTTGCCAAGCGTTAACTTCATTCATCCCACCTTCCTTCTGGGGAACCTCTCCAGTTTTCTAATCGGTGACGTGTTTTCTTGAATTCCTCTTCCTGGAAGATGGGGGATAAACATACTTTTGTATTATTTTTGAAAGATGAGAGTGTGTTGAGCACAGAACCTTCACCTTGAACGTTTAGGATGACCACGTTGCCCAGGTACCCCAGTGGCCCATTGTCATACGTGCAGAAATGAGAAGTGGGACTTTAAAAGCCAAGGGTCTCCCTGGCTGGTGTGGCTCAGTTGGTTGGGTGTTGTTCTGTGCACCGAAAGGGGACGGTTTCGATTCCCGGTCAGGGCACATGCCCAGGTTGCAGGTTCAGTCCCCAGTAGAGGGTGTGTAGGAGGTAGCCGACTGATGGTCTGCTCTCACATCGATGTATCTCTCTCTCTCTTCATCTCTCTCCCTTTCTCTCTTAAAATCAATTTTTAAAAAACCCTTTAAAAAGTAAGAGGTTCAGCTTGTGCCTGGCTTCCCGCTGTTCCTAGTTGCGTCTTTCCTGACGTCACAGGATGAATCAGCACAGACAACATGAATGTCTCGGAAGGCCTCGAGCTGGGTAGCATGCGATTCTGGTGCCTGATTCATTCCTCCTGCGGCCCAGGTGCCTGGGTGTCAGCTGGTCAGTGCTGCTCTTCTCTTTGTCTACTGGGGCCCCGGCGTCCTGCTGGCGTCTGCGTCAGGGAAGCTTAGCAAGCGTGAGTCACCCACGGCTCTGAAGGCTCCTTTTCTCTTTCCTTCCTGCTATCACCAGAGGCTCTGCCTCGCAGCGCTCTCCTCTATTCCAGCACGCGCAGAAGGCTGTGCCTGTGGGCCGTTCCTCTTTGAAGGTTTGAGTTGCACTGAATATTTATAGCGTACGGACAAGCCCTTGAAAGGGGTTTTAGTTCCCCCAGGATGGCTCTCTTGCCTTACGGAGGCCTTTTGATGATAAGAACTCCCACAGGCTCCAGATCAGGCTGCGTCACGTTAGGAACTCCTCATGGACATCAGGGGGCAGTTGCTCATTAAAGGGCCCATCTCAGCTTTGCCCTGGACAAGGCGACAGGGGGCTCGCGGCTGGCTGTGGCCGTGTTGCTCAGACTGGTGGTCAGCTGCGTTGTTGATGCCTTGGGAGCCAGGAGGGGGGCACTGAGCTGCGTGTGTGTGGTGTGTGTGTGTGTGTGTGTTGATTGGTCTGGACTAGAGCTAGAGGTGGCAGCACAGGGACATGGCATTAGGTAGTCCAGGCACCAAGAAGTGCCCTTGACTGTGAATCAGGACAGAAACCGTTCCCATGCATGCTGCAGGGCCTGGCTCATTAGGTGGCCGACGTGTGTTACTTGTTAGTTGTTAGGAGTTGCGCAACAAAGGGCAGTACGTGGAGCAAAGGAGGCACCGCCTCCAGGGAGAGTAGTCGAAACCAAGAAGAAGAGCGAACAGGCTCCCGGCGGTTCTGCAGAGCAGATGTGCCATCCAGCTGCAGATGCCCGAGTCGGTGCAGCCTCCACAAGGACCTAAAATCAGCTGCCACGTGCGGATGGCCCTGGTCGTGTGTCTGCCTCCTTCCTGTGACGCTTCTGCTGGTGACTGGGGTCACAAGCACTCTAAGTGAGCAATCAGAGGCTTCTCGAACCCAGTCCGTGGGTGCCTGATGGCAGAAGCCGTGGGTTGCGGATTGGTTTTGAATGGTGGTCTCTGATTTCTGCCACCGCCGTCTCCAATTTCTCCCACCACGATGGTGGAAGGTGGAAGTGAATAGATGAATTATGAAACACCTGAAGGATAAACACCATGTTGTCATTAAAAAACCACATTTTCAAATGACATTTGCGGATACGGGAAGATTCTCATTATGTAATGTTATGCGAAGAAAAGCAAGAGGCTATATCTCGACCCATATGGGGGGGTCCAAATAAATTCCTTTTGAACAAATGACCATTTCCCAGATGAATGGCGAGAAAACCTCAGATGTTGGTGTAAAAAAATGTGAGTCCGTTGATGAATACTGCTCTTGGGCTCTTGCAGTGAAATGTTGTGGACTCGTGGCCAAGAGGTCTGGGCATTGTCCAAGCTCTGAACCCTTTGGGGCTCAGTGAGCTCATCTGGAAGCGGAGGGGACAGTCTGCTCTGGGATGGTCCAGAAGGGGCCCCTGTGGGCCCCACGTGCTCCGAGTTGCCCTTTGAAACTGTGGACAGAGCACAGGCATTGAGACGGACCCCGCGGGCAGGTCTCCTTGGTCTGCGTCACTTTGTCAGCCGGACCTGATCGACCTTGACCTCCTCTTGCTCCCCACTGTTTCATGTGACCGTCTCGAGTTTCCACCTCCGGAGCCACTCCTTGCTGCTGCTGGGTAAAGAGGCCTCTTGATTTATTAATCAATTAATCAGTGCACGCTGAGGGGCTGTTCAGGGTAGTGAAACAAGGAAAACAAGATGCTGGGGACTGTAATCAAGATGGATCGTAATGAAGAACGGCCCTCCCGCCGCTGAGCTTCCTGCCGCCCTGGTGACCCACACCCCTGCCCTCACCCTCACCCTCAGCTCACTCAGCCCCGCTCGGCCCTGAGGGGGCTCCCCCCCCCCCATAAAAGCTGACAGCAGGTTTCAGGAAGGCAGGTTTTCTCCTGGGTCCTTGAGGAAGATAGGCCTCGAGAGAAGCCTCATCAGTTATTTGCAACAATTGTTGAATCTCAAAAGGTCAACCAGGCCCCAGATATGGCCGGCCGCTCTGTCCGCAAGCATGGGCTCTGTGTTCTTCTGTCCCCGTTTCCCTACAAATGGAGCCGGAAGGGCCTGACGACAAAGGTGTGTGTGCCCGATGACAGGTTCCGGGAGGCTGAGGCAGTTGTCCAGGGTCGCACAGCTAATGCGTGGCAGAACTGGAGCTGGACCCCACGTGTTTTGATGCCCAGTTAACACACCTGCTGCTTAGTTCTCTGTGCAGTCCTGCCTTCCTGGAAAAAGTAAAGCAAAGGAAATGAAAGAAAGCGTCCTCAGTCATTTCCTGACCTCTCTTGGGTCAGGGCTTCCGTGCTAACGGGTTTTTAACAGCGGTTTTAGATGAACTTCGTGGGGACAGTAACTTGGGCTGCCTGTCAAGGGGATGGTTTCCTTGTGATTGATCAGGATATCGGGATTCGGAATCAGGCATGGCCAGCGTGCCCCTCAGAGGTCAGCGGAATGAGTCTGCGAGGTTGGCTGGCCGCTGGAGCTGGCTGGGTCTCGGGCCAGGATGGCTGAGTTTGGTTTTCTCCCGTGGCACGTGGCACACGGTGCTCATGAGGCCAAGGTTTTGCTGGAACAGAATCTCTGCTCGGGGTCACAGGCAGCCCCTCCCTTCGTTACCAGCTTCCCACGGTTCCCAGGGGCCGGGTCACAGGGCACTTGTCCAGAAGGACTGTGCTCAGCCCGCCGCGCCTGGACAAACGTGTGCCTACTAGCGACATGGTGGGGGACCCAGGTGCGGTCATAATCCTTCAGACACAAGGAGAAGAACCTGCAATGTATTGACTGGCCTGGCAAGGAGGGTGCTGAGAAATCTTTCATTTTCAACAATTTAAGTCTCTGCTATAAAAGCCTTGTGTTTGTGAAATGTGCATGTCACCTAGGGGCTCTTCTGCCTCATTCCTGTGCTCATTTCTGTGGGATGTCAATCCAGCACTTTGAGTAACTCTAGGACAGCGGTTCTCAACCTGTGGGTCGCGACCCTTTGGGGGACGAACGATCCTTTCACAGGGGTCGCCTAAGACCATCGGAAAACACATATATAATTACTTATTGTTTTTGTGATCAATCACTATGCTTCAATTATGTTCAATTTGTAACAATGAAAATACATCCTGCATATCAGATATTTACATTACGCGATTCATAGCAGTAGCAACATTACAGTTATGAAGTAGCAACGAAAATAATTTTATGGTTGGGGTCACCACAACATGAGGAACTGTATTGAAGGGTCACAGCATCAGGAAGGTTGAGAACCACTGCTCTAGGACTTAGTGTATGTAACTCTGGGACTTTGTGTATGTAACTCTGGGACTTAGTGTATGTAAACCGGCATCTGAAGCGTGCTCACCAGGCTCCCCTTTGTTCTGCTTGTGTGTTCCACAGGACCCGGCCTTCTCAGCTGTCATCCACGACAAGCTGCAGGTCCCCAACACCACCCGCAAGGCCTGGAATGACAGGGACAACCGCTGTGACATTTGTGCGACGCACCTGAACCAGCTGAAGCAGGAGGCCATCCAGATGGTGGTGACCTTGGAGCAGGCAGCGGGCAGCGAGCACTACGACGGCTCCCCCGGCTCGCCCCCACCCCTGCCCAGCATCCCCGCACTGGGGGGGTCCCGGCACGTGGGCGGGCTGCCGCCGCCCCGGGACTGGGCCTTTGTGCCCGCCTCCTACGCCTCCTCCAACTACGCGGCCTTCGTCACCAACAAGCACAACGGCAAACCCAACAGCCTGGGCGTCAGCAATGGGGCCGAGAAGAAGAGTGTGTCCCCCACCCATCAGGCCAAGGTCAGCCTCCAGATGGCCACCAGCCCCAGCAACGGGAACATCCTCAGCTCCGTGGCCATCCAGGCTCACCAGTACCTGGATGGCACCTGGTCCCTGTCAAGAACCAATGGGGTCACCCTGTACCCCTACCAGGTGAGTAGTCCCTGAGCAAGGCAGAGCAGGGCTGGTCGGAGTCAGAGCAGAGAAGTGCGCAGGTGACGCTGCCTTTCTCCATTCTTGTGCTTCTGGAAACTCCCCAGCTCAGAGCCTGATGCTTCCACGTGGCCCCCGTGGACATTGCTAACCACGGATAAAACACGTGAGAAGCCACTGACCCACGATAACACTCTGCTTCCATTGTCCACAGTGTCTACAGGAGGTGTAGACTCCCTCCCCAACCTCTCCCACCTCGAGGGACCATAACCCTTTGCTGTTTGCCGGGAGGTTACCACACCGGTTTCCACTTTGGTCATTATCTTTTCTCAGTTGTTGAAGTTAGCGCACACTCCCAAGTTTTCCTATAGGAATAAGATAGCAGGTCTTAAATCGGCCAAGGAACCAAAACAAATTCTCTTAATTTTTCTTGGCTGAGTTCTCTGTTGGACGAGTGTTGCGTTTGCCGTATGTGTTCCCTTTGTCCCCTGCGAAAGCGTTGACTGTCCCTGTGGAGGGAGAGGTGCCCAGGGTCATGCAGTGTATCAGTCAGGGAAGATAACTGGTGTAACAAATGAGCTCGGGGTATGTATTTCTCATATCTCTGTTGTGTTGATGTTTGGGCGGAGGGTGGCCTTCCACTGAGATGTAGGGACCCGGGCTCCCCTACCTAACATGCCAACATGCTGCAGGGGCCTCGGGTCCTCAGAGCCTTTCGCTAGACCTTGCACAACCAGCCAGGACCTGGGTAGAAGGATGTGCACCAGACCATTCTATGTAGAACAGCAAAACTCTAAACTCTGCAAATCAATGCCTGGTCACATAAATTAGGACCCATTCCTATAATGGGTAGTACTTATATAATGGAATATTATGCTACCATTAGACATTACATTTCAGCAAAATAGATAATGGCATGGGAAAATGCACCCAGTATATGAAGCAGCAAGCAGGGAAGAGGGAGTGTGGAGGATCTCACAGGGAGGCTGGGGGCCCAGCCTGGAAGGGTGTCGTTAATGTCCATCCACATTCCAGTGGCAAGAGTCCAGGCTCCTGGCCCCACCTTTCCTCCGGGGAGCCTGGGAGAGTCAGTCCGTCCATGTGCCCAAGAGAAGCAAGCAGCAAGTTGAGTGGACACAGAGCATCGTTTTTGTTCACGGGGCACAGGTACAGGGAAACATACATGAGTTGACCGTGGCCGATGAGCTTCCTGGTAACTTTTCTAGAGTGCGAGAAGGAATATAGATCGCTTCTCATGATTTCTTGCAATAAAAATAAAAATTGGGAGCATGGATCATTATCTTATGAAGTACACGTTCTTGGGCGGGCAGACATTGATTCACTGGGTGCTCCGTAGCTTACAACATACAGCGCACCCAGGATTGTGTTGAACCCTAGAACAGGCCTATGAGGGGGCCAGGGCAGATGTCAGCTTTTCGTTTGAATTTGAAGTTGAATGGCCTGTGGCCACAGTTAGTGACAGAAGCAAGACCAGCTCTCTCCTGCCGAGAGGAAGGGGTTCCCCTACTTGGCTGCTCCCGGCACCCCCAGAACTACCTGCTGCCCACAGCGTTTCCAGGGTGGCTCCTTTGCAGACACGCACCCCAAATAAAAGGGCTCCTATTTTGACCTGCAGGGGCCCGGCTGCCACTTCACTCTCGGGCAGAACTTCCTGGGCTGTGGGGATAAGTATAACGCGGAGCCAGTGGCACCCTGGGTGGCTTCGCGGTCCAGAGCTTGAACTTGACCGTCGAGGGCTGGAGCAGAAGAGCTCCTTCCCGTTGGCAAATAGCATGCCTCTTCCGTTTGCAGTTTTAAAACAGCCGGTTTTGAAAATGACAAAAAGTAACCCATGTCTGTGGTAAAACAAAATAAAAAAAATATATGAAAAAGTTCAAATAAGACTTTAAAAAATCAACATCCCCCAGAAATAGATGGTGTAACATTTGGGTCTATTTCTTTAAGTCCTCTGTATACCCACAATTGGTAAAATGGTGACCACGTCCCATTCTGTGATCTGCTTTTTGCTGGATATGCTGGGTGCATTTCCCCATGGCGTTGTCTATTTTGCTAAAATATGACCTAATGGTAGCACAATATTCCATTATATGAATACTATCCATTCTGTGACTGTGACCTAATTTATATGACCAGGCATCAATTCGTAGAGTGCAGGGTCTTGCTACTCTACGTAAAACGGTCTGGTGCACATCCTTCTACCCACGTCGGATTTCCAACGCGTCTCGGGTTGCGCTTGTCACATGATCCTGTTCCAGGGATGACTCCCACTTCAACCTCCCGGCCCGAAGCACGGGTAACATGAGCCAGGTGCTGAGTAGAAGGTTCGGCTGCTGCCCAGCCCAGATGAGCACAGACAGAGGACCCGGAAGTGGCGCTTTCATGTACAACATTCCAGGTGTTGGAAGGCTGGTGTGAGGCGGAGGGATAGCTGGAGATGCTGCCTAAAGGGAAGATCGGGGTGGTGGCACATTTCTGTAATTTGGGTAATGATGCTCTCTGTCCCTCCTCTTCTCCAGCTCCGATGAGAAGGAGTTTCCTGAGCGGTAACAGATGTTTACTGAGCTCTAACCCAGTGCCAGGCGCTGTGCTAGGTGTTGGGTGGGCCTCCTGCTTTGGGCTGGAAACTCAGGTTCCTGTCTGTGGTCCTTAGGGGAGGAGGCAGCTGAGCCTCCGGTGATAAGCCAGGGAGGTCAGTGCAAAGGCGGGGAGATGCCCAGGCCGCGTGGGGGACACATAGAAGGGCTCCCAGTTCAGCCCGCGGGGCAAGGGTGGGCCGCTGTGGCCTAAAGCCGGCTGCAAACAGCATTCCCGCCAGCCACAACCTGCGATTGTCCTGGGCGGATCTGATGGCTTCTGGCCAACCCCGGAGCAGCCCGATTCATGCATTTCCCTCGAGCCATAGCTGAAGCGCGGGGAGGAACTCTCTCTGGGATAAAGCAACTCGGTGCCTGGCTGGGAGTCAACATCCCCGTGGCACGGCCGTCCTCCCGGTGCCCTGCGGCGCGGGCTCCGGGCCAGGCCAGACTGCGTGTCTCCTGCTGGGGACATCTCCCTGCTGTAAATTCTCTGCACTTCACCGTCTGGCCCGCCTGGCAGAGATGGTTGACTGCTCTGAGGGTGACCTCACTTTTCCTGCTCACTCTACCTCCTTCCACACAGAGCAGCTGGCCCGCTGGGGCGGTGCCAGGGCCGGTCCCGGGCAGAGAGGCACCCAGGCTCTGTCACTGCTGGGGTGCTGCTCCTCACTCACAGCCCGGGGCCTGAGAAGCAGGAGGAAAGGACACTGCCCTTTACCTTTTAAAGAGGATGGCAAAGACCAGGACGGGTTTGTAATAGTGAGCAGGGGTACCTATGTGTGGGCGATAGGAGGCTCTCAGATCCATCGAGCACCATTACCCACAGCACCGGGCAACCATCTGTGGTCAGCTTCCGAAGAAAGACTTCCTTCTGTGAGCTTGCAGACATCTGCCACAACCTGTGTGCAAACGTGAAGGCAGAAAAGGCTCTAGAACAAGCTGCCAAACTCAAAGGCTAACACGGGCCAAATAAATGAGGCACGTGGCCCGCGGGCCACGAGTTTGACATGCTTGCTCTTGAACTTGCCCTGGGGCCGCCTTTGCCCTGCCCCCCAGCCATGATCGGAGAATCAGGTGCCTTTTTCGCCCTGGCCAGTGATAGCAGGAAGTAGGGGTGGAGCCAGCGATGGGAGCTGGGCACGGTCGAAGCTGGCAGTCCCCGGAGCTAGGGGTCCCTTGCCTGGGCCTAAAGCGAAGCCCACGATCGCGGGGCCGCTGCAGCTGCAGGTTCCCGCTGCCCGAGCCGGACGCCTCAGCCAGAGGCGTTAGGCCTGGGCAGGGGCGGAGCCTGCAACCACAGGGAGCTGGGGGTCCCCTGCCCAGGCCTGACACCTCTGCCGGAGGCCTCAGGCCTGGTCAAGGGGCTGATCCGGTGATTGGTGATCAGAGGGTGATGAGGGTCAACTCCTCTGGCCGAGGCATCAGGCCTGGGCGGGAGCCAGAGCCAGTGATTGGGGGGAGATGGGGGTCCCCTGTCCAAGCCTGACACCTCTGGCGGAGGCGTCAGGCCTGGGCAAGGGGCAGAGCCAGCAATCGGAGGGGTCTGGGGGTCCCCTGCCCAGGCCTGACACCTGGGCCAGAGGCATCAGGCCTGGGCTGGGGGCAGAACCAGTGATGGGGGGAAATGAGGGTCCCCTGCCCAGGCCTGACACCTCTGTCAGAGGCGTCAGGCCTGGGCAAGGGGCCGATCCTGCGATTGGAGGGTGATGGGGGTCAACGCCTGAGGGCTCCCAGTATGTGAGAGGGGGCAGGCTGGGCTGAGGGACACTCCCCCCCACACACCCAGTGCACGAATTTCGTGCACCGGGCCCCTAGTATAAAATAAATATCAAAAATATAAGTCTTTGTTTTACTGTGGTTGCAAATTTCAAAACATTTCTATATGTGACACGGCACCAGAGTTAAGTTAGGGTTTTTCAAATGCTGACACGCCGAGCTCAAAAGGTTCGCCATCACTGGTCTAGAGCCTTCATGGACCTCATGAGTTTTGACTGATGAGTTCCTTGTAGCCAGCCATACATTAACTGGTTTTGAAGGGCAGCTGCTTTTGCCTGCTTTCCATTCATTACAGTAAACAAACTGCAGAAAAGACTGTACACATAACACTCAGCATCATAGAAGGTTCCAGAATCACAGAATGACAGCATCCACTCCTTTAGGATGGAGGAGTGGATGCCTCGTTCAAGTCCTTGTCCCCACCAGTTGTTGAACCTCAGTTTAGTAGCTTAACATCTTAGTCTGTTTTCTTCCTATGAAATCCCTATCTTGTACGACTATTGTGGAGGGAAATTAAGAAAAAAATGAAACTGTTTTATAAAGGATAAGGCAGGGATACCGATGTGGATTGCCTATTTCAACCCCCTCGTTCGCTAGAGGAGAACCCCGAGGCTGAGAGAGAGGAAGTTTCTTTTGTTCAGCTTCCTGAATCTTGGTGTGGTCTCTTCTGCTGGATCACAGACTCACTGAGGACGTGGGTCCATTTTATTCTCATGTCCCTCCCAGCAGCTAAATGTGTAAAACTGGGTGGTCGTTAGAGAAAGCTTTAGTCTCAGGGAAACACGAAAGGTGTTTCTTATGATGGGCCCTAGATTTTGGGGGAAAATTGCAGGCCAAAAAAATCTATTCGAACCCTAAGATTTTTGGTGGAAATCCAAAAATCTTTAACCCAAAATATCCTTGACAATACTCATTAGGTCCTTGGTAGCAATGACTAGAATTTTGATGCCACACTCAATCCAGGGAGATTTGAAAGGTAGAAGTACTTTGTTTCTTAGGGTTTTGATAAATTGACCTTATCAAGAAAATTCAAGAAGATGTTAGATTAGTGCGTGAGTCACAAATCCAAATGGATCATTCAGCGTGCATTCCTCGAGCGAGGGAAGCGGCTTTGGTGAGAATGACCCTGCTTTCTCACCAAGCACCGTGGGAACCCAGGGCCCAGGAAATGCTAGACTGAACTCCGGCTGAAGTCAGGGAGGGCGTGTCCTGTTACATCTTTAGAAATGCATCGTGTCTAGAAAGCACGGGCATCGGGGAGGTTACTCTTCAAGACGGGTGAGCACGAGGGACGCGGCAGCAGCACCAGCCAGAAGCCACCCCAGTTCGCTAAGCCGTGGGGTCTCCGCAGGACCAGGCCTTGCTCTGCAGTGGTCGGAGGCCTGGTGGGGGGACAGGGTGCTGCCCCTTTATTAAAAAAATATTTTTATTGATTTCAGAGAGGAAGGGAGAGGGAGAGAGAGGGGGACATCAATGATGAGAGAGAATCACTGATCGGCTGCCTCCTGCACGCCCCACACTGGGGATCGAGCTCGCAACCTGGACATGTGCCCTGATTGGGAATTGAACTGTGACCTCCTGGTTCATAGGTCAACGTTCAACCACTGAGCCACGCCGGCTGGGCAAGCGCTGGCCCTTTTTCTGGAGGACCTCCTAGTGCTGGAAAGACAGGCGAGCCGCAGGGAGGCAGCTCATGCTCCGGACTCAGGGCCCTTGTTTGTGATGGACTCACGGAGCCCAGAAGCAGCGATGTCCAAGGCGCGTGGTGCCCCCGTGCGCTGGGTGTCCCGGCCAAGCCACGGGTGGAGGAGGAGCAGGGCCAGGTGCTTGCCGTGGGCCAGGAGCAGAGAATTCCCATTCACGTCCTTTGCTCGGCCGTCTGTCCTCTGAAATACACAAGCGCCCTTCCGCTTCCGGCCCCGGTGTGTACGTCTGCTGCCCCCTCGGCGCTGTTTCTGCCCAGCCAGGGCAGGAGATGTCCCAGGCTGCAGATGTGACATCAGAAGGCCTTTTTTTAGCATCACGGGCTTTGTTTTGTCCTGTTTATGGAAGGTCAAGGGAGTTATTTATCCTTATGCTTCATGACAAACCATGGGCTCAAGAAAAGGAATCAGTTGTGTATTCGGTCGCAGACAGGACTTCTCAAGGAAGTGCTGCTCCGGGTGGAATTCCAAAGGGGTTGTCACATTCCCGAGGCAGGGCCACGGTCGGAAGGGAACCCACAAATGTCATCAGGAAATGTCAGAAACAGTGTTTCTCTGGCCGTTGCCCTGGTGTGGGAGGCTGAACGAGGCCCCCCAGACATTCCCGCCCTGACCCCCTGTGCATTGTCAAGGGGGTGTTTGGCAGGTGTGATTAAGTTGAGGACTGAGATGGGGAGACCATTCTGGGTTATCCGGGTGCGTCTGCTACAACCACGAAGGCCCTTATAAGAGGGAGGCGGGGAGGTCAGAGAGGCAGTGTGAGCATGACAGCAGAGAGCAGAAAAGGGCAAGAGGCCACGCTGCTGGCTCTGAAGCTGGAGGGGGGGGGCAGCAGCCAAGGGGTGAAGGCGGCCTGTCCACCAGGGGTGGGGAACCTTTTCCTGCCCAGGGCCATGTGGATACTGATCACATCATTCGAGGGCCATACAACATCATCAGCTTAGAAATGAGCCTGCTGTATTTGGTCAAAGGTTAAATCCACTCACCCCTGAAGCCTTGGCAGGGCCAGGCCACATGAGTTTGCTGGCCTTATGTGGCCCTTGGCCTGGACGTTCCCCATCCCTGCTCTGGAAGCTGGAAAAGTCAAGGAATCGGCGTCTCTCTTGAGCCCCCAGAACAGCCCTCTGACCCACTTCGGACTTGCGACCTATAGAACTCTACACGTAGAGACTGCATTTGCGTGCTTTGAAGCTGCAGAGCCTTGGTAATCTCCTCAGCTGCCATAGGGACCCAGGCCCCCGGCAGGCGTTGGTAGCTGAACAGCTGGGCAGGAGATGCTGGATGAGGCGTGCGGCCCGAGGAGGTGCTGCAGAACCTGCGGTGTGGCCAGGACCGGGCTGTGCGTCCCGCCCACCAGCGGCAGGGCCCTGTGGGTCAGACAGCACATTAGCAAGAGAATGAGGGGTGATGCCCTGCACGCTGGCTTTCCGTGGTCTCAGACTTCCCTGTTGTCGCAGCATCATAACACGCAGGCCGCAGCCCTCTCCGCTGTAGTAGCAATTAGCGCCATGTACGGCTCATGCTGTGAGAACCGCAGAAAGCACTCCATGCTGGCGGGCAGGAGGGTGGGGGGTGGGTGCAGAGGGACTTGAACTTGTGGGGAAGGAAGCTCATCCTCCCTGCAGGCTCTTCGGACCTGGCGCATGGTCTTTCCTAGAACCGCCCCGATCACTTCACCATCGCGAGGATCCGGTGCATGGGAAGTGCTTGGGAAAATGTGTGACTGGGATCACTTTTGAAGTTGGTCTGCAGGAGGCGGTCACTGGGGGTTTTGGAGCTGGGTCATGGGCTTTCCCTTGCCGGGCAGCAGGAATCCTCACCCTCGGGTGCACACCAGTTACCTGGGAGCGTTAAGGAAATACCAGTGTCCCTGGCTGGTGTTGCTCAGTGGATGGAGCGTCAGCCTGTGGACTGAAGGGTCTTGGGTTCGATTCTGGTCAGGGACACATGCCTGGGGTGTCGGCTCAATCCCCAGTGTGGGGTGTGTAGGAGGCAACCAGTTGATGATTCTCATCATTGATGTTTCTATCTTTCTCTCGCTCTCCCTTCCTCTCTGAAATCAATAAAAATTAAAAAAATAAAAAGAAAACGCCAGTGCCTAAGCCACACCCAGACCTACTCCATCAGAATGTCAGGGGCTGGGACCCAGGCCTTGGTGTGAGCCGCCAGGGTCAGGGATCACGGCTTCAGAGGGCTGGTCAGAGGAGATTCTTTAGATCGGGGTGGGGAGCCTTTTTCCTGCCCAGGGCCACTGGATATTGATCACATCATTCGCGGGCCATACAAAACTATCAGCTTGAAAATTAGCCTGCTTATTTGGTCAAACATTAAATTCACTCACCCCTAACGCCTTGGCAGGGCCAGACCCAATGGTTGTGTGGGCCTTACCCAGCCCGCGGGCCGGACCTCCCCACCCCTGCTCTAGATGTAGACTGTCTTTCACAGGCACCTCTTGTCTTCCATAGCTCCCCGCACCCTCTCTCGCTTGAGCCATCCTCCCCAGTCTCGGTTTCTTCAGGCAAAACTTTTGCGTTCTCTGTAGAGTTGGGGGGCAGAACCAAGGAGCCCCCACTGTCCATAGCGGGCTGGCTCAGGGGTGACACAGCTACTGCTGCTTTAAATGACCCAGTAAGCAGAGTTATTTTACAAAGTCTGAGGCTGATCGTCATCAGTGGTTCCTCCCACGTCTCCAACGAGGAGGACTCGATGTGGGGTCAGGCCACACGCGCTGCTCACGCACCAGGAATAAGAGCCCAGCCCCCTGCTCCCCATGGCCTGCAGCAGGCGCCCTAATGTGATGAGCCTGCGTTTTCCCCTGGAAAGTTCCAGCTGCCATGGGGATGACAGGAGACAATGAATGGCGAACGCTTGGCACGTGTCTGACGCTGTGACCCTCAGTTCAGGAACTTGGGGCGCCATCTTGCCTTAGTCAACCCAGGTTCACATGGCTCAAGACCCCGAGGAGTCAGGGGCGTCTTTCCTATGTAAGAGCCAGTGGGAGAGGCCGTGGGACAAAGCTCGAGACAAAGAGTGGCCCAACCCCCTAAAAACGCTGTTGGCAATGCCGCCATCTGGTGAGACAGGCCCTCGCTCACGGGCCCAGGGCCTCTCCTGGCACCAACGGGGTTTAAGTTGACATTTATTGGGGGAGCGCTGGCTAATACTTATAACGTCCAGATATACATTATAACACGGCATCTGCACACACTGTTGTGCGCACCACCTGCGGGGTCTCCCTGTACCGCAGGGATGTGCGTTAAATTCCGCGCCCGCCCAGACCCTGCAGCGAGGCCGCGGCCGCCTGAGCAGATCTGCGGTGGAGGTGGCACTGGGGTTGGTGCAGTGGAGGGAACGTCCGCTCTGCAGGAGAAATCTGGCTCCCGCGGTCACATTTAAAAACGTGTGTTTTTATCAATTTCAGAGAGGAAGGGAGAGGGAGAGAGAGACAGGAACATCCATGATGAGAGAGAATCATGGACCGGCTGCCTCCTGCACGCCCCCCACTGGGAATCGAGCCCCCAACCCAGGCATGTGCCCCAACCGGGAATCGAACCCTGACCTCCCAGTTCACAGGTCGATGCTGAACCACTGAGCCACGCCGGCCGGGCTCGGGTGGTCACATTTGACCACACAAAGCTTCAGTATCCTCTGCTCTAGTATCAGTGTCCCAAGTAGATAGTAAGAGTACTGGGAGGATTAAGCCCATTCATTCTAAAATACTGCTTTGAGTTCTGAGCACTGGCTTTAAGTGAAGTTTCTCACACACACACACACACACACACACACACACACACACACACACTTGCAAAATGACATCATGACTGAGAAAGTCTACAGAATGGGCACCTGGGCTATTTCAGGGTGTAGAGCGTGGCCGTCTGCCCTTCCTGCATTTGGAGCGCGTTGGCAGGCGAGGGCCGCGCCCCGGGCAGCACGCAGACCCTGGGCCTGGGGGAACAGGACCCAGGAGGCGGAGGCAGCTCCGTGAGCAGCGGTGGGGTCGGCTGTGGTGAGTGTACAGACGCAGCTCCTGCAGGCCCCGCCCGGCGGCCTCCGCCCAGGGCACGGCGCCAGCCAGTGAGATGGGGGTTGGCGTGTCTGGTGCAGACAGCGGGTTGCTTGCCCTCCCAGGACAGATGGCACTTTCTCTGGACGGCGACTTCGAGGGGCGGCAGGTGCCCAGGGAGGCACGGCGGCCTCAGGCCGGGGCCCACGCCCTCCGCTCCCTGAGGGAACAGCCAGGCTCCCAGAGGCTCGGGATTGAACAACCGGGCACGGCCATCTGCGGGGCCCTCGGGTCCAGAGGCAGACATGCGAGGGTCAGAGGGATGGAGGCGAGGCTGCACTGTGTACAGGAGGTGGGTGAGGGCGAGGTGGGCGAGGGTGAAGTGGGTGAGGGTGAGGGCGAGGTGGGTATAGGTGAGGTGGGTGAGGGTGAGGTGGGCTAGGGTGAGGTGGGTATAGGTGAGGTGGGTATAGGTGAGGTGGGTGAGGGTGAGGTGGGTGAGGGTGAGGTGGGTGAGGGTGAGGTGGGTATAGGTGAGGTGGGCGAGGGTGAGGGTGAGATGGGTGAGGGTGAGGTGGGCGAGGGTGAGGGTGAGGTGGGTGAGGGTGAGATGGGTGAGGGTGAGGTGGGCGAGGGTGAGGGTGAGGTGGGTGAGGGTGAGATGGGTGAGGGTGAGGTGGGCGAGGGTGAGGTGGGCGAGGGTGAGGTGGGTGAGGGTGAGGTGGGTGAGGGTGAGGTGGGTATAGGTGAGGTGGGCGAGGGCGAGGTGGGCGTGGGCGAGGTGGGCATGGGCAAGGTGGGCGAGGGTGAAGTGGGTGTGGGCGAGGTGGGCGTGGGCGAGGTGGGCGAGGGTGAAGTGGGTGTGGGCGAGGTGGGCGTGGGTGAGGGCGAGGTTGGTGAGGGTGAGGTGGGCGTGGGTGAGGGTGAGGTGGGCCTGGGTGAGGGTGAGGTGGGTGTGGGTGAGGGTGAGGTGGGCGTGGGTGAGGGTGAGGTGGGTGTGGGTGAGGGTGAGGTGGGCGTGGGCGAGGTGGGCGTGGGAGAGGTGGGTGAGGAGGGTGTGGGTGAGGCTAGGTGGGTAAGAGAGGCTTGTGCAGCTAGTTCTTCAGGACCCAGGCCTTTGGGCGCTGGCTCCACGTTTTCTCCTCTGTCACTGTCTGGTCAGTGCCTAGACGTGGGAAGCAGTGACTGCTGTGACCGCCCTGGAGAAGGCCCTCCATGTATTCATCTGTGCAGCCAACGTCTGAGCCAGGCGCTGTCCGGTCCCTGGCAACACAGAGATGGGCATTAGGCCTGAGGGGGGACTTTGCCTGCTGTCAGAGTGTCAGTGTCGGAGCCAGGGAAGCGCGGTCGACTCCTCTCTCCTTTCCTGCGCTGCTGTGTGGGCGTGGGGTGCAGAGGGCACCCGGGGGGGGGGGTGTGCAGGAAGGTGTCAGTGACCCCCGTGCCCTTGGTGGTGGGCAGAGCTGTGGCCCATGCTGCTGGCGGTGGGCTCAGAGCTCCTGCTGCCCAGCGGGTTGCAGCCACGGAGCACTAACCTTCGACCACCCAAAGTGGAAGACCTTTGCCCGGCCTGCCCCCACCCTGCTCTCAGTGTCCCCAAACACCGCAGGGTCACAGGGACCCACTGACCTGGCTGTGAGACCTACGTGAGCACCGTGTCCGCCTTTGAACAGCCTTCCTCTTGAGCTGCCCATTGATGAGCTGAGTGATGGGTGACTTCATCAGCTTGACCTATGAGATGTCCCCACTCATTCGGTCCCTCTGACCTGGGAGGAGGAGGAGTTCAGTTGAAGAAGCTCATTCAGTCAGTGTTTT
This sequence comes from Myotis daubentonii, assembly GCF_963259705.1. Taxonomy (NCBI): domain Eukaryota; kingdom Metazoa; phylum Chordata; class Mammalia; order Chiroptera; family Vespertilionidae; genus Myotis; species Myotis daubentonii. Next base: position 13,881,771 of record NC_081859.1, read on the forward strand.
CAGACACCCACCATATGCCAGGTGTCAGGGGTGGGAAGTCCAGATGAGTGAGGCTTAGCCCCATGCAGGACAGGCTGGGGTCAGTGCCAGGACAGACGCACAGACACCATGCTGGGGGGAAATAGAGTGGAAGCCAGGGATGCATTCCATCCAGGTATCGGGAAACATGCAGCTCACTGTGGGTTGTTTCGTGAATATGACTTAAATGGACTTTTATATGAGCAGTAATCCAGAAATAATACTAAGTATTGTACCAATGGCTGAAGTAGAGGATGTGTTACCCAGTCTAGCTCTTTTTTAAAAATTAAATCTTTATTGTTCAGATTATTACATTTGTTCCTCTTTTTTCCCCCCATAGCTCCCCTCCCCCTGGTTCCCACCTCACCCTCTGCCCTTACCCCCCCCCCCCCAACTGTCCTCATCCATAGGTGTACCATTTTTGTCCAGTCTCTTCCCGCACCCCCCACACCCCTTTCCCCCCGAGAATAGTCAGTCCACTTCTATGCCCCTGATTCTATTATATTCACCAGTTTATTCTGTTCATCAGATTATTTATTCACTTGATTCTTAGACTCACTTGTTGATAGATGTGTATTTGTTGTTCATAATTTGTATCTTTACTTCTTTCTTCTTCTTCCTCTTCTTAAAGGATACCTTTCAGCATTTCATATAATACTGGTTTGGTGGTGATGAACTCCTTTAGCTTTTTCTTATCCGTGAAGCTCTTTATCTGACCTTCCATTCTGAATGATAGCTTTGCTGGATAAAGTAATCTTGGTTGTAGGTTCTTACTATTCATCACTTTGAATATTTCTTGCCACTCCCTTCTGGCCTGCATAGTTTCTGTTGAGAAATCAGCTGACAGTCGTATGGGTACTCCCTTGTAGGTAACTGCCTGTCTTCCTCTTGCTGCTTTTAAGATTCTCTCTTTGTCTTTTGCTCTTGGCATTTTAATTATGATATGTCTTGGTGTGGTCCTCTTTGGATTCCTTTTGTTTGGGGTTCTCTGTGCTTCCTGGACTTGTAAGTCTATTTCTTTCACCAGGTGGGGGAAGTTTTCTGTCGTTATTTCTTCAAATAGGTTTTCAATACCTTGCTCTCTCTCTTTTTCTGGCACCCCCATAATTTGGATGTTGGTACGCTTGAAGCTGTCCCAGAGGTTCCTTATGCTATCTTCGTATTTTTGGGTTCTTTTTTCTTACTGTTTTTTCAGTTGGGTGTTTTTTGCTTCTTCATATTTCAAATATTTGACTTGATTCTTGCGATCCTCTAGTCTGCTGTTGGAACTCTGTATAATATTCTTTATTTCAGTCAGTGTATGCTTAATTTTTAGTTGGTCCTTTTTCATAACCTCGAGGGTCTCACTAGATTACTTCAGGGTCTTACTAAATTTATCAGCGGTTTCTAGAAAATTCTTGAAAAACCTTAGAAGTGTGGTTTTGAACTCTATATCCAGTAGTTTGCTTTCCTCCATTTCTGTCATTTGTGACCTGTTTCTTTGTCTCCACATTTTTTTTATGCTTCCCTGTGTTGGTAGAGTGGCTTTGTGTGTTAGGTGTCTGATAGGGCCCAGTGGCTTAGCCTCCCCAATTACCTGAGGTGGACACTCTTGGTGCACCCCTTTGTGGGCTTAGTGCACAGTCTTGTTGTAGTTAAGCTTTGATTGTTGTAGGTATCACTGGGAGGAATTGACCTCCAGGCCAATTGGCTGTGGGAATCAGCTGTGTCTGCAGTGGGAGAACTTCTGTGCTGGAGACACCCTTCTGGGGCAAGACTTGCTTCTGTGATGCTTTGGTGCTCACTGAGTCTGCCCCCTGAGTGTGTCCCTTATGGATCTGAGGAATTGTAATCTTGATGGTCCCACTCTGACCACTGGGTACACTGGCTTTTGGATCTCTAAGGAGGTGCTAATTTAGCCTCTGCCTGAGGCTACCCAGCAGGAGCTATGGACAGATCTGCAGATTCCTCTTCTTTGTTTGGGGTTTGGAGGTGCCCAGATGAGGCCTAGCTGTGAAGCAATGCAAGCTGCTGTGGGGCTTGGGCCTTCTTTTGGAAGTTCTGGGTCTCTCTGACCCAGCTGCAGTTTGTTAGGTAATTTTCAGATTGCAAAGGGCCAGGCCTTTCATTATGCAAAAGCCTCTGTGCACAGCTTGGGTGGGGCGGGGTCTCAGGGGATCAACAGGGCGGAGCAAACAGCTATAGCTGATCCTCAGCCCTGCCCTAAGAGGCTCCATGTCTCAGTGTCCTAGTAGTCGCTGCAAGCACCTCTGAGGGAAAGCCCCCCTCGAGTTCCGAGTTCTGCCTGCTGCCAGACAGTCCAGTTTCTCCCCGTATGAGTCTGGGTCCCCAGAGACTTACCCGGAACTGGAGTTCAGAGCAGTTGGGAGCATGTGTCTCCCTCCTGATTGAAAAAGACAACCGTGTCCTCAGTTGCCAGTCCTTTCTGCATGCACCTCCGTACCTCTGCACTTTTCTTCTGCACCTCCTCTGAGTCTCAGTGTGCTTTTCTCTTTCCTTCTAGTTGTAGAATTTCCACTCAGCCAGTCTTCCTGTGGTTCTGGATGATGCCCGTTTTGTCTTTTAGTTGTATTTTTTAAGTGGTTGTGCGAGGCAGCAATTTCAGGTGTTTACCTATGCTGCCATCTTGGGTTTTTCCACAGTCTAGCTCTTGATTCCACCTTTTAAAAAACATCTTTATTGATTTCAGAGATGAAGGGAGAAGGAGAGAGAGAGGGAGAAATAGCAGTAATGCGAGAGAATCATGGATCAGCTGCCTCCTCCATGTCCCCTACTGGGGATCGAGCCCGCAACCTGAGCATGGGCCCCGACTGGGAATCGAACCCTGACCTCCTGGTTCATAGGTTAATGCTCAACCCCTGAGCCACGCCGGCCAGGCATGATTCCACTTTTAACAATATCTCCCAGTCTCCCTGGCATGCACAGTGCTAGCATGCCCGCCGCCTCCCCTAGGGACCTGGCCTTGGTGTGGCCCCGTGCAGACCGGGCAGAAGGGGCGGCGTCAAAGACCAAGTTCAGGTTCCACTTTCTCCTCTTCTGCCCACTCGGCCTCCGGTCATTCCCGCAGGAAGTGGCCAGGGCCCTGGGCGGCCGTTACCAACTTCGGTTGAATGTGTTCTTCTGTTTTTGAGGCAGAATAGGCCGGTTTGAAGCCTGGAGTTAAGAGGCCACTCCTCTCCCCCTGGTGGCCCTTTGCTGCTCATGTCATGAGACCGGAGGCGTGTCCAGTCGTGATGCGGACCCTTGCACGCAGAGCTCACTCTCAGTGTTTGGTGAGATGCAGTCTTACAGGAGAGAGGCCCACGCTCTGAGCCTTTTGGTGGTTTTGTGATACTATGAGAAAACCATTCTCCAAGGTTTACATAATAACTTTCCTTCTGGGTTGATGTTTTGCGAACGAGTAGAAAAATATATGAAATAGATTTGAAAGATTTTTTTTCTTTGAAAAATGAGACTAAAATGACTAGTAGAATGATGTACCTTTAATTATCAATTAAAAAAACCAGCTGCTTGCCCTGACCGGTGTGGCTCAGTGGATAGAGCGTCGGCCTGTGGACTGAAGGGTCCCGGGTTCGATTCCGGTCAAGGGCATGTACCTTGGCTGTGGGTACACCCCCAGTAAGGGGTGTGCAGGAGGCAGCTGGTCGATGTTCCTCTCTCATCGATGTTTCTAACTCTCTATCCCTTTCCTTTCCTCTCTGTAAAAAATCAATAAAATATATATTTAAAAAAACCCAAAAAACAAACAAACAAAAAAACCCAGCTGCTTTAAATGCCCAGTCACAGAGATGTCACAGTCCCGATGGGCACAGATTTGCTCTTTTTCCTTGTGTCTTGCACACGTGATGCTGTTCGCATTGACCGCCGGGTCTGAAAACTGCCGAGATAACGACCGTGATCATGAACCTGGTCCAATGTATTTCCACCACGAAGGGCGTGACTGAGCCGGTCCGGGTTCCGGCCACACCTGCCGCCCGCCTCCCGTGAGGAGCGAGCTGTCATGTTGGCGGGCTGATGCCGAGACTGCCTCACGGGCAGAGGACGGGCCTCCTCTCGCTCCCGCCTTCTCTGCTGGGAGCCTGACCTTCAGTTCCGTCTGTCCGTCTAGGGTTCGGTTTCTACCAGGAGTGCTGCTCGAGGTGCGACTGGGAGGAAGGGAGGATGTCAGATCCGGGGGTTGGTTCTGAACTTGGGGCCTGTGCACAGGAAAGCCACTTTGGGCTTGAAGTGTGCCCGCGTCGCGTGTGTGCCATCTCCTCTGAGGTGACCTGGAGCGGCGGGCAGCGGCCCTTGGACTGGTGGAGCCGCCGCGGGAGTTAGGTGTACAGTCTGCAAGAAAGCATATCCAGGGGTGCATTCCGCTCGGATGGGAGCAGGAAGTTCAGTTCCTGTCACATCTGGGGCTTGATCATTCAAGATTTCACAGCAGTCTACTTCATGCACACTCACTCACATGCACCCCCCCACGTGCACACACTCACATGTGCACACACTCACAGGCACACATACACACATGCATGCACATGTGTGCACACACCCGCACGCGCACACGTGCACACACGTGCACCATACACGTGCACGCACGCACATGCACACACTCACATGTGCACACATGCACACATGCACACACATACACACTCACACGTGCACACACACTCAGCCCTCCTGGCTTCACGGGAAAGGTTATAATTTATCCTTTATTGCAGGAATTGGCTGACAAAGAGCTATCGCTTACCTTCCGTCTGCATTAAAAATGGGATTATATTTCAAGCTCAGTGTACATAGTTGTGTTTATCCTTTGAAGGGTTGTTCTAATCCCTTGAATATGTGAAGCAGTAAATTACATTTTGGAGGAATGCTGCCGTTACTTAGGGTGTTTAAATTTTTAAAAATTGCCTTTTGTGTTAGTTTTCAAAATCCAATTGACACGTAAGTGAGAGTCCATCACTCGCCAAGATGACACGGGAGACACCGCCCACCGCTGGGAGTGCTGGCGCCTCCTGCCTGCAGAGGTTCACTGATGTTTACCTTCAGATCATGCCGCACCTTTCATTTATTTAGTTTTTGATTTACTATCGATTTATTTAGCTTTAGATTGCCTATTACAGCAGTTCTCAAAGTGTGCTGAATGAATGATTAGAGTCCCTGAAACCCTTTCATTGGCTCCATGAGATCGAAACTATTTTTGTTAGGTGGTGGTAAGTTGGTGGTGGTAATTTAGGTGGTGGTAAGTTGGCTGGTGGTAATTTAGGTGGTGATAAGTTGGCTGGTGATAAGTTGGCTGGTGGTAAGTTGGTAAATTGTTGGTGGTAGTTGGGTGGTGGTAAGTTGGGTGTTGGTAAGTTGGGTGTTGGTAAGTTGAGTGGTGGTAAGTTGGGTGTTGGTAAGTTGGGTGGTGGTAAGTTGGGTGTTGGTAAGTTGAGTGGTGGTAAGTTGGGTGTTGGTAAGTTGGGTGTTGGTAAGTTGGGTGGTGGTAAGTTGGGTGGTGATAAGTTGGCTGGTGGTAAGTTGGTAAATTGTTGGTGGTAGTTGGGTGGTGGTAAGTTGGGTGTTGGTAAGTTGGGTGTTGGTAAGTTGAGTGGTGGTAAGTTGGGTGTTGGTAAGTTGGGTGGTGGTAAGTTGGGTGTTGGTAAGTTGAGTGGTGGTAAGTTGGGTGTTGGTAAGTTGAGTGGTGGTAAGTTGGGTGTTGGTAAGTTGGGTGGTGGTAAGTTGGGTGTTGGTAAGTTGAGTGGTGGTAAGTTGGGTGTTGGTAAGTTGAGTGGTGGTAAGTTGGGTGTTGGTAAGTTGGGTGTTGGTAAGTTGGGTGGTGGTAAGTTGGGTGTTGGTAAGTTGGGTGGTGGTAAGTTGGGTGGTGGTAAGTTGGTGTTGGTAAGTTGGGTGGTGGTAAGTTGGTAAATTGTTGGTGGTAGTTGGGTGGTGGTACGTTGGGTGTTGGTAAGTTAGGTGGTGGTAAGTTGAGTGGTGGTAAGTTGGGTGTTGGTAAGTTGGGTGTTGGTAAGTTGGCTGGTGATAAGTTGGCTGGTGATAAGTTGGCTGGTGGTAAGTTGGTAAATTGTTGGTGGTAGTTGGGTGGTGGTAAGTTGGGTGTTGGTAAGTTGGGTGTTGGTAAGTTGAGTGGTGGTAAGTTGGGTGTTGGTAAGTTGGGTGTTGGTAAGTTGGGTGTTGGTAAGTTGAGTGGTGGTAAGTTGGGTGTTGGTAAGTTGAGTGGTGGTAAGTTGGGTGTTGGTAAGTTGGGTGTTGGTAAGTTGGGTGGTGGTAAGTTGGGTGTTGGTAAGTTGGGTGGTGGTAAGTTGGGTGGTGGTAAGTTGGGTGTTGGTAAGTTGGGTGGTGGTAAGTTGGCTGGTGATAAGTTGGCTGGTGATAAGTTGGCTGGTGGTAAGTTGGTAAATTGTTGGTGGTAGTTGGGTGGTGGTAAGTTGGGTGTTGGTAAGTTGGGTGTTGGTAAGTTGAGTGGTGGTAAGTTGGGTGGTGGTAAGTTGGGTGGTGGTAAGTTGGGTGTTGGTAAGTTGAGTGGTGGTAAGTTGGGTGTTGGTAAGTTGAGTGGTGGTAAGTTGGGTGTTGGTAAGTTGGGTGTTGGTAAGTTGGGTGGTGGTAAGTTGGGTGTTGGTAAGTTGGGTGGTGGTAAGTTGGGTGGTGGTAAGTTGGTGTTGGTAAGTTGGGTGGTGGTAAGTTGGTAAATTGTTGGTGGTAGTTGGGTGGTGGTACGTTGGGTGTTGGTAAGTTAGGTGGTGGTAAGTTGGTGTTGGTAACTTGGGTGGTGGTAAGTTGGGTGGTGGTAAGTTAGGCCTGGGAGGGTCGTACCTGAAGGGTGACCTGGAGGAGCCATTTAAAACATTTCCTTAGTTCTTTTCTTTGGGGTTGTTCAGATCCCCCCGAAAAAATGTTGGCTTCCAGTTTTCTGGGAGCGGAGAGGAAGGAGACAGGGAGACCTCGGATTATTATGTAAAGTTGGGCTGAATTGCTGCTTCATGAGTTCCCTTCTCCTAACTTCGCCTGACGGGTTCTAGTCTAGAGACCCTGGGTTTTATCCTCTCGGAGGCTAAACCTTTAGCCCCTGCCAGGTGGAGGCGGACTCACCTGGAGCAGAGAAAGGGCGGAGCTCTAACTGCGTCATAAACAGGATTCCGGCCAGTCCCCTTGGTTCAGCTCCACCGTCACCCCCACTTCCCGAGGTACCCGGTGCCGTCAGTTCTTGAGCCTTTGTGGGGTGTTGAGGTGTAACCTGGGCTGTTCGCAGCTTTGCCCATCACTAGCTTGAGACTCGTCTTTTTTGGATCTAAGTTACTTAGCACTCACCATCCTGGTTCCAGCTTCCAAAACGGTGCTGTGTTTATTTCCTGCCATTTTTTTTTTCCTTTGGCCTTGCGAGCCCGTGTCCTCTTAAAAACCTCTTATTGTCATCTTATTAGGATTGCAGTAAAGAGAATTGCTAAGACACGTATTTAACCCACCATCTCCAACCAGAAGTGTTTTTTTATATTTAAAAGGCAGAAATAATACCTCTAAGGTATTTTCTTAGAAGGTGAAATTGCTAATAGTAACAAGCATTTATTCAACTCCTACCACTTCTTGAACAAAGATTTTAAAAAAAAATTATTCATTTCTGAGATCTTATAGACCTAATAGAAAAGCAAGCAGTTTGATTTTAATGTTGAGCAGTCATATATAATCAATATCAGGTTCAAACGCAATAGATCTGGGCACAGGTATGTATTGAAGATAAAGTCGCTATTGAGGCATTTTAAGGGATTTCCTGTGATCTCGATTTACTTGCATTAGCCCATATGTAGTCCATTCTCTCCCTTCCCTTTCCTCTTCCAGAAATGGCTCAAATTGTGAAATTAAAAGGTAAGGTAGGTGTTGGTGGAGGCGATGCAATGTAAGGAAAATATGGAATTTCCCTGTTCACTGAGGAGCTACAGGTGCAAGTAGAGACTTTCTTGGAGACGACCACCTGGGAACAAGTCCTCTAGACCCAGTGGTCATGGGAGCCCATGCCTACGCTGTGGTGGGAGTATTTACACCTTGGGAATTGGCAGTGCCACAGATCAGGGTCTATTTTTCTGGAAACTGGTTTTTAAATCCTTTTTTTTCAGCCTAGACCTGACTTTGCTCACAGGGCAGCCCGATGAAGCCCCAGAGCTTCGTAACTATGCCATTATATGTCCGTTACGTGGCCTTGTATGTACTCACCACACCAAGGCCCAGGGAGGCCAGGCGACGCAATGGCGAAATACCACATTTAGAGGCAGACAGCTTGACATTTCGATCCTCCCGTGGCTACTTCCAGCTCCGTGACCTCTGGCAAATTCCTCTGAGCCCCAGCTTCAGTTTCTGAGTCGGTAGAACCTGAGAAACAGTTTCCACCTCGCAGGATTGTTGTAAAAAGTAACGACTGTGACCGTCGGCCCTCCGGACACCATGCCTGCAGGAAGCCTGGCTTTACGGGGAGGGACCTCTGTGGCCTCGTCCTGTATTTCAGCAGGGTTGTGACATCTTTGGTTAAGATTCTTATTTTTGTAACAAAATACTAACGTTACCTTATGTTTATCGGGTCTCCAAAATTTATGAAGCCACTTAATGAAGAATCTAGGATCTGTACCTTTCAGACTCTCCCCAGAGAGTGTAATCTCAAACCTTCTCCCAACTGAGGAGGAGGCGTGTGGTTGGGGGTCAGTAATCTAAAGCACAGCTAACACGTGGTCCAGCAGCTCTCAGTTGCATCCTGAAGTCAGATGGAAATACTAAAGGAGATATTTACATATCTGGGCCAAATCCACGTAACCCTTTTAATCACCCACGCTGGCTTGTGTCTTGATCTTTCACCTTCCAGCTGTGATCAGAAATTACGATAAGGGGCACTTGTGTTAATTCTGCCTCAGCACTGGCTGTGCATTTTGAATAGAGGATGTTGAGTAGCCATCACGTGGCTCCATTTCCCTGGTGTACACGCCCGTCCTACACGAGACACCCGTCCTCGTTACAGGGAATTACCTTGTCTTTTTCTGAGGAGCTGGTCTGTTCTCCCCCTTCACACAGAGATGCAAGACTCAGGCCTCCCTGCTCACCTGTGGGCCAGCAGCATCCGAATCCAGTTTCAGAACCAACCCCAGGAAGGGTGTAAACTTTCTGTTGGGCTCGTTAGAGGTCTCCTCTAGGTCCTGGTTGCTATGACCATATCTGTTTTACTAATTATCTTGCATTTGCCTTTTTATGAATGAGAAATCATACATCATCTAGTGTGAGGCTCGGTTATGGATTTGCCGGATTTTTGTCTGGACAAGAGAAGACGGGAGCATGAACCGTGTTCAGGTGTTTGAGATGCTGTATTTTGGGAGAGACGGGAGAGAGGAAAGTTGCGATTTCTCTGGCGCCTCCATCAAGCGTAGTGCGGTCCAAAGAGGAAGATCCGCCCCTGCTCTCCGTTCTGCCTTTCCAGGGAGGCAGTTTTTGCCGCCTGCAAAGGAGAACTTTCTAAGAGTCAGTTACCCCACAGTGGTCTGATTTCCAAAATTATCTTTCAAAGCAGGAGCTTCCCATCTCTGCAGCACCCCAAAGGGGCGGAGTGACCCAGCTCCCTGAATGGTGCCCCTGCGTCAGGAGAGGGGGTGGGTCTGTTGACTTCTGAGCTCTTTTATGTGGAGGTTTTTGTATTAAATGGGAGGTTTAGGTTGATTCCGAGTAAGTGGGCGTTCCGAGGTGGGGAAGGAGAAGACAGTCAAAATGCCGTCACAAACCTGTCTCTCCCCTGGGACCCGGGCTGTTCCCACCGGTACTGTGACCCTGGGGCACTCCTGGCAGCAGGTGGCGGCTGTGGTGGCAGCCAGGGCTCCAAGGAGCCTGTGGTTGCTTCCTTATGGGGAGTCTTACCCGCTGTCTGAGCCACTGTAAGGATGGCTCCAGCCACCCCAGGGAAACGAGTGCAGGAGACAGAAACCTGGGCCAGCACTGAGACTAACGACCCCAGTCCATGCTTCTTTCTATGGAGACGTCAGGAGGAGGGACTCAGGCTCAGAGCGAGAGCCAGGGCGGGGCAAGGAGAGGGGGCCTGTCACCAGATGCAGGCCAGGCACCACTCCCCACCTTCTGCAGTGATGTCCAGAGACTGTCTGAACCATTTGAGAGTGAGGTGCATGAGCCTTTAAAACACACACACACACACACACACACACACACACACACACACATATATTTATTTACTGATTTCAGAAAGGAAGGGAGAGGAAGAGAGAGAAACATCAACGATGAGAATCATTGATCGACTACTCCTGCACACCCCCCACTGGGGATTGAGCCCACAACCTGGACATGTGCTCTGACCAGGAATCGCACTTGTGACCTCCTGGTTCTTGGGTTGACACTCAACCACTGAGCCACACCAGCCAGGCTGCATGAGCCTCTATGCCTGGGTACTTCGTGTGTATTTCCTAGGAAACAGGATGTTCTTTAGTGTAGTCAGAGCACAGCATCAGATTCAGTAGAATTAACATTGACGGATGACTTTCTCTGATCTGCCATCCACTGTGCATTCTAGTTTTCTGTCAGTTGCCCCAATAACGTCCTGTATAGCATTGTTTCCCTTCCGGGGCAGGGTTCTGTGAAGGGCTGGTGACATCCCGTTGTCATGTCTCTTTCTGGAGATCTTTGAACCGTAACATTGTCACAGTTAACTGGTCATTTTAGCGGCTTAGTCTGATTCTTTAGATGAAATGACTTCTAATCTTAGGCTATATTTAACCCCTTTCGTTTACTTGAAAACCAAGGCTATATCCTTGGAAACCAAATGTCCTTCCATAGAAAATGCTTTCACACGGGGGGGGGGGGGCGGGAGGTGGTGGGGAGGGTAGGGACGGGGATAGAGCATGGGGTGTGCACTTTAGACAGGGGTGACTTTTTATTTGACTCAAAACACACAAACGCAGATCAGGGACTTGGGGAATCACACTCCGGTGACCCTGTTTTCAATCCGCCTTCTTGCCAGAGGCCTTTCCTTCATCCTCGAGGAGAAACAGAGACCATTTTGAGATTCTTGTATTTATTTATTTTGAAACAACACACTCTTAGGAATCTAGGAACAGATAAAAAAAATTATCTTTACATTTACTCAGCGCTCTCATTACATGATCTCAGCACTTTTCCGTGGTTTATGAGTCAACAGCAGCAACACATGTGTAACTGAGCATTTCTACCCGTGCAGCGCTGTGGCAGCTCAGGAAAAGGTACATTCAGCAATTTTGGTCTCCGCCCTTCAGAGCAACTTGCTTCACGGGCATCAATACGCATTTCTAGCGATAATAACACAGCAGGGAAACGTGCAAGACACAACACAGACTCAGAATTGTGGGCAACGTTTAACCCCGAGAAATGGAACAATTTGCCAAAACTTACTTTAGAAAAACCAGAGCTATAGCCTGGCTGGTGTGGCTCAGTGGTTGAGCGTCGACCTATGAACCAGGAGGTTATGGTTCGATTCCTGGACAGGACACATATCCAGGTGTACAGGAGGCAGCTGAGCGATGTTTCGCTCTCATTATTGATGTTTCTATCCTTCTCTTCCTCTCCCTTTCTCTCTCCCAAATCAATAAAAAACGCATTTTTTAAAAATCAGAGCTACAATACTGACTTTTTGGTATATTCCCTCACTTGGAAAATGCCCTATATGAATGTCTTCTTTAGAATCCACTCTAACAGAGGGACAGTGGATATAGAAGATACCATTTTTTGAAGGTTACAGAAAGCTGGTCCCATAGATTCTTTGAGAAACATTTTTAAATGAAAAAAAAATATTTGGCTTCTCATTTTCCAAGGGTGCAGTTTTATATAGAAGGGACCGCGTGGTGGTCTGTGTGTAAGAGGCGCAGGGGCTCTGATTGGCTGGGAGAGAGGTCAAATCGGTAACTTTGTAACTTACCTCTGATAACTCTTGACATATGCTGGGGTCCAACCCCAGCAGGCCTAGGGGTCCCCAAAGGTGTGGACGGAGTCGGCGAAGAAGGAATGACACGGAGACAGCGTTCAGTTGATCAGCAGCCTAGCCAGGATCTCTAGCCAAGTTCTGGTCAGGATCTCCAGCGAAGTTCTGGTTAGGATCTCCAGCGAGGTTCTGTGTCCATGTTCTCTTGCTAGGTTCTCCTGCCAGGTTCTCCAGCCAGGTTCTGTAGCCATGTTCCCTCGCTAGGTTCTGTCCAGGTTCTCCAGCCAGGTTCTGTCCAGGTTCTCCAGCCAGGTTCAGTCACCAGGTTCTAGTCAGGTTCTCTTGCCATGTTCTATCCAGGTTCTGTAGCCAGGTTCTGTCTCTAGGTTCTGTGGCCAGTTTCTGTCCAGGATCTTTTGCCATGTTCTCTCGCTAGGTTCTGTCTTTAGGTTCTGTGGCCAGTTTCTGTCCAGGATCTTTTGCCATGTTCTCTCCAGCGAAGTTCTTCTGTCTCTAGGTTCTGTGTAGGTTCTGTGTCCTGTTGTCTTGTTACATCTGTATTTATACCAGTTGATTCCAATCCTATCAATCTCTATTCCAAAGGTTAGGGCGTTTCTTATCTCCATTCCAGGGAGTAAAGATTACGTAGCTTAAGCATGATTGTTCGTAGTTAAAGTGATTAATTACCCGCCTGGCACTTAGTTAAGGGGTTTTATTCCCTCCCTAACTTCAGGGGAAAATCCCTACCTGGGGAAACAACCTTTCTCAGAGAGGTGACCTTGGTTAAAACACATAGTGCCAAGAAGGTGAGCAAACATATTAAGAACAGTATGCCATATATGCCAGGTCCCTTGAAACAGCAAGGATGGACTGGCTCCCGGCAGACATAGACTTTTTTGTTGTTGTTGTTGCTCTAAATATTTCTCCTTTCACCTAGTGTAGTTTCTCTTTACCTATTTTACTATGAATCATTGACAGAAGAAATGGACTTTAGAGGTGACATGATTTTAATACTTTTGAGTTTATGGTATCTATAGTTTGTAGATTCTGAGTTTACAGTGTCTGGCTCATGGTATCTAGTAACTAGTATCTAGTTTATAGTGTCTGTTAGAACACATGCAGGTTGCCTTGTGGATTCCTTTATATTTCTGTTGGACAGTGTATTCTAGAAGGAAAGGAAATGCAAGCCAAAGCCCCAACTCATTTAGTGAATGTGAGGGTGCGTTCCTGTGGAAAGATGAAATCTGGCGAGTCCCCATTTTTGGGGGGTTTCATTAAGCTTCTTTAATTAAATCTACTGTAAACCTGCTCCAAGGTCCCAGCTGGGACGAGAATTGGATCTTTTTGTTTGCTTACAAGAATTCTAAGAACATACTGAACTCATTTAAAAAGTGATTCGTTTTTAAAAGTTTCGGAAAAAGCTTCCCTTTTACTGAGACTGGAGGTGTGATTGATAGTGAGTCCTTAAGAGGCTATAGAACTGTGAGACGTTTCCAGAAATCTCGGAAAGGACTTTCCTGGCCTCACAGAGAGGCAGCCAGGGGGACGTAAGGGCCCTGGGAAGCCACGAATTGGCCATAGGCTCTGTGTTCGCACCTTCCCTCCAGCAAACGAAAATATTGGCAAAGATAAAATTTTTATTCCTAAGTGTCTATAACCGGATTTATGGGTGTAACTTGCTGGGTGTTATTGCCTGTGTAAACCCACGTAACTGTGCACGTAAAGCATGTTTTTATTAGTTCCAACATAAAGTTTTTATGATAATGGCAAACAAAGGGCCAATTTGGCTTAGCTGAGTTTGTTCTTATGACTCCGCTTTGGAGAGATAAGCAACAGCGCAAATAACAGCAGGCGACAGGGAGAAGGTCGGGCTCCCAGGCCGGGGCGCCTGGCCCCGTGGGCCACCGAGGTTGGAGGCTGCCTGCTGGGAAGCCCCCAAAGCCTGGCCAGAGGGTAATAGGGTGCAGCTAGGGTGGGGGGGGGGTGGCTGCCATTAGCTTTCAAGTCGGTTCTTGAGCAGTTATATACCCAGTTGGTCACTGTGGCGTATTCAAATTTAGTTTCTGAAAAGGCCTGCATAGCTGCTATTGAAAGAACTCCCACATACTGGATTTCAGCTGGAGACTTACAGAGAAAAGAGGTTCAAGTGGCTATTGTGGGCCATCTCCCACTCTGGGAGTTGGACAAAGCACACCCAGAACAAAGTTCCTTTAACGGGGTGCCTTCATCTGAGTCCCTCCCGTCTGCGGTTTGGCAGGCTCGCGGGATGCAGAGCGAGCCCGCGCCTCTTGTTCCCACCACCGCCTTTTCATGTTTGACCCTTGAATGTGGCAAATGATCCCCGCGGTGACCTGGATTGGAGGGGAGTTTTTCTAGAATTTGAAGATAAGGCGGCTTTCAGACAAACGGCATTTTCCTTCCCAAACGACTAGTTAAAAGTTGATAGTAACTCTGTAATCCGGAGCAAGTATGATTCCTAAACCAAAAAAAATTAAAATTCCGGAGACAGGATTTGACACATGTAAATCTACTTAGGGGACAGTAACATGAAATAGTTTAAGTTGAGTGAGGCTGGAAAATGAAAGATGCGGTTATCAGAGATAGGCAACAATGAGGACTATCTTAGAAAGCAATCAACCGAGACAGCAGGCAAGCCTGGGACACGCTAGGTTCACGCTGGGCTAAGGTCTGTCTGGGACATTGGTGCAATGACAGCTGGGTGGGTAGAGAGCTGCACTGGCCTAGATTGTAGACATTGGGAGTAGTTATGCATCAAGATCATGTGTGAGAAGAGTTCTCGTCCAGGCATCTGGTATACCTCTCCCTCAGTAGAGCTGCACCAGAGTCACTCTGGACAGCCGGCTACTTCGATTGACCTGAAAGATCTCTACAGAAGGAAGGACCTTCCAGAACTTCCAGCAGCCTCACCTTGGGGACATGTTCACCGATCCAACCTGAGGTTCTTTAGTCTATGTATTTCTTCAGGAGACTTGTTTACTGGTTTTCAACTGCGTCTTCGTATGTTTGGCAAGTTGTTTCTTAACATTCGTTCCCCCAGGGGAGGGATAGTCATTCTTTCTCAGAGACACCGCTGGAGCAGAATTCCTCTCCTAAAGTTTTTATTGATTTTATTGGGATGACACTGGTTAATAAAATTATATAGGGTTCAGGTGTCCAGTTCTATAAAACATCATCTGTATATTGTGTGTTCACCACCCAATGCCAAGTCTTCGTCCATCACTGTTTATTCCCCCTTTATCCTCTTCTACCTCCCCCACCCCCATTCCCTCTGATAATCACCATGCTGTGGTTTGCTGGAAGGACAGTTCTGGTGTGTGTGTGTGTGTGTGTGTGTGTGTGTGTGTGTGTACATGCACTTACTTAGACTCTGGGGAAAAAACAACCGACTAATTTTTAAGCCAACTGTGAAATAAGTGTACGTTGTCCTGTTCTGGCTGACAGTTTACGAATGTGCTGGTGGTAAGCCCTGTAGAAAGTCAAATAGCAGAGTGTCCCCCACTTCCTCTGCGGGGGTCACTTGGAGTAGTAACAGTGCTCCAAAGGCAAGCTTTGTTTCTGCCTTCACGGAACCGACCTTCCAAAAGGGAGATGGCGCTGTCCATGCGGACAAGGGGAACTAACGTCCTATGTCTTCTCAGTTGGTCTTGAACTTTGTAGATGTTGGCCACCATGTTTTTCTGAGATGGCCTGGTGGACACCACGCTCTGAATCCAGACCTGGCTCTTCCTCTGCATGGAAGTTCTGTAGACGTCACATTCCTTTGTGTTAAGGGCAGATTCGTGGTTTGGGGAGTTGAGGAAGACGACAAACTTCACTGAGATATTGATGTTGCTCTTTCTTGAGGCTTCTAAGGGAATAATTCCATTTAGGGGAATTGCAACAAGACTGATTCGTTAATACAGTTTAGTCTTTTAACTCAGCATTGGATGAATAGCTTTTCAAGTGTGTATGAAAGGCAAGAATCCCAAAAGATCGGTTCTGTTTTCAAGAGTAGACCCCAGGGACTCAAGGTCTGCAACAAAAGGGCAGATATGGAAGAGAGGAAGCCCAGGTCCAACTGTGTTTGAGAATAGAGCGCGCTGGCTGGGGCCCCTGCGGGGGCAGGGCCTGCCAATCTTGCTGGCTCTGGTTTGTCAGGAGGGGAATCTAGTCAGATTGCTCACAATAAGCGTGTTGGCATTGACTTTGCTGGGCCTGACCCACATTATAAAGTTCGAACAAGTGGAAAGTATAGCCGAGCTTTGGGAAAAGCCATAGCCTGTACAATAGAAGAAAAATCCCAACATCTTAAGTGAACGGAGGAGAAACTTGAGCGGGATCACCAAGTAAAGAAATCAGGACACTGATGGAATGTTACAGCCACAGCAGAAAAAGAAAGTAGAATATTCATTTAGTGGAGACATAATGAGATTATACAATTCCCCGGTGCCAACTCACAGAAGATCCTCGTCTCTTTGCTAATTATATTCAAAGCAAGGGGGTGCTGAGAGACTATACAGACTTGAAGGAATCTGACAACAGCAAAATTAATTTCAGAATTCGGTTTTACAACTTATGAGGCCCAAGATTTTTAAATATCCCTAAATTTGAGAATTCAGGGTTAAGGAAGGATTTAAGGACTATCCAAACATTATTAACCTTCTAGATCAGTGGTTCTCAACCTGTGGGTCGCGACCCCTTTGACGGTCGAACGACCCTTTCACAGGGGTCGCCTAAGACCATCCTGCATATCAGATATTTACATATGATTCATAACAGTAGCAACATTACAATTACGAAGTAGCAACAAAAGTAATTTTATGGTTGGGTCACAACATGAGGAACTGTATTTAAAGGGCCAGAAGGTTGAGAACCACTGCTCTAAAGCATTCTCAATGTCAATTTTACTAGTGAGATAGGCAATGAAAACACACATACATAAATAAGTGTATTTCATTACTAATCTGAGTTAACTGGGTGAACCGATTTAGAAAACCATCAACTGAGAGTCCGCCCTGGGTCAGGTGGCAGGGGACAGGCCGGTCCTGAACGGGATGAGGACCCAGAGTTGCCCAGTGAGCAGCCCTGCTGAGCTGGTCACTGAATTCTGGACGGTAGGGACTATATGAAGGTTTTTTTTTTTTAAATATTTATATTGATTTCAGAGAGGAAGGGAGAGGGAGAGAGAAACATCAATAATGAGAGAGAATCATTGATCGGCTCCCTCCTGCACGCCCCCCACTGGGGATCAAGCCTGCAACCCGGGGGTGTGCCCTGACCGGGAACCGAACCGTGACCTCCTGGTTCATAGGTCCATGCGCAACCACTGAGCCACGCTGGCCGGGCGAGACGATGTGAAGTTTAAATGGCCAGCTTTATAGAGGGAGTGATCCCCAGCTCAGACGGAATAGGCAGAGGAACACTCCCAGATCCCTTCCTGAGACGATTGGCGGTCAGCCCGCCAAGGGTCGCCGCCTCCTGTGCAGGTTCCTGGGAGGCTGTGAAGCCTTGGTCCTGAGTCGGAGGCCGCTGTTCTTTGTGGAGAACGATGCTCGCGAGGGTGTCTATTTATTATCCTTGATGCCAGAGCCCTGACTTGGGGAGCTAAGTTGCAGCGAGGTTAATCCACTTTATGAAGGCCCCACAGCTGGCCCCTTGGCTGGAACCGGGCCCCTGGCTTATGGCCAAACTACAGGCGCTCTTTCTGTCTTCCAGGGATTTGCAGTCATTTTGGAATCCTCCCTCGTCCTGCTGCTAGTGTCTAATACGCATAAGTAAGCCCTGCAATTGGCAGGCTGCGCCACAAACGAGGTGTGCGATTTTGGACAACTGGCCTCACCCATCCGGGCCATGTCCCTTCACGTGGACACGGTGAACGTTGGCCTAGAATACACCTAAGGACTTTTCCGGCTCCCTCAAAAGGTGGTTTTGAAAATTGCTTTTGGATGGTGTAGCATGTGGCCTTTCTGCAGCTGGTAACCAGGAGAGCAGAGACGTGAGGTCAGTCAAAGCCGGGACCACGGAAGTCCGTGCGTCGCTGTGGAGCCGCCAGCGGACCCCTAAACTCAGGTCCCTGTTCCCCGTCCGAGTTCTGCGACAATGTCGGAGAATGTTGTTGTCTTCTTTGATGTGTTTGTGTAAAGTCCAGACAAATGTTCAATCAGGGACACACTCTAAAGATGATCAGGACTATTTCTAAACGCCCCTGCATTATATTTGGTCGTGACATGGGGAACCACAGGACCCATTCAGCTACGTTACCCCACTTCACCCCAGACAGTCTGAGTTCCCCCAGCTGGGGAGTCAGGGCTGAGAGAGTCCCTCGTGCCGTCATCCACCAAGCCAGGCCCAGACGTGGTTCTCATCATTCAATGCAACGTTGACTGAGGCCGAAGCATGGCCCACCCTTTGCTGGGCACTGGGATCGCACTGGTAGTTCCATTTGGTCCAGCCCGTTTCCAGTCTGACTGTCTGTCCTATGAGGCTGTGGTTTGGAGCTGCCAGGGCCGAGCAGGGTGAATCCTACCATCTGGAGCCAGGCTCAGTGCAGCCAGGCTCAGTGCAGCCAGGCTCGGTGCTGTCGCGTCCTTAAAGGTCCCACACAGGGACTGTGCTCTCAGGGCTCCTGCTGCCGGGGCTCCAGCAGCTGCTGACCTCGCCCTTCTGCCTTATGTGGGCTACCATCCCAGCATCCTGAGGGGTGCATGCGTGTGTATGTGTGTATGCATATGTGTGCGTGCATGTGTGTGTGCCTGTGTGTGAGTGCATGCCTTTGCTTCCCCACTTTTGCCCAGAATGCAAGGTTGCTTTTCCCTCTAGCAAAACTAGCCATTCTGCGGACTTGAGGTGGGTCCCTCAGAGCCAAGAATGGTCTACAGGTCCTCTTGACTTTTTCATCAGAGCGGAATTAAAATAGGAGGAAGTAAGGTGCCCACAAGGAATGCATATTTAAGATTCCAGGCCACAACGCACCGCTGGTTTTCTGGAAAGTTTTCCAAGCATTAGCCAAGACTCAGGTGAAGGACTGTGCCACGTGCCCTGGGAAGGGCCTGCTTCTTAAAGATGCATGACCATGTCCTCTACAGACAAACAGCCGGCTGAGCAGGGGCGGGAAAGGCCATGGGCCGTGAGAGGATTAACTGCTGCATCAGCTCCAGCGAATCTGGTGTGCAGCCTCTGAATCTTATCGCTCCCCCCTGTAGGAAACGGTGCCGTTCTGCAAGGGTGACCTCACGCAGGGATTCAGGAATTCAAAAGTTCCAAGCCCTTTTCTCCAAAGGTTAGGAGTATTTTTCTTAATGGGAAAGGGAGAGAGTGGCTCCGTTTGTGCCCTGGATCTTCAGATTTCTGTGTGTACCTTTATCTTCCAGGCCTTGGGGTCAGAGTTTAGCGGAGACTCCTGTCTAGTACCAGGGGCTCCTGGGCTGGCGCTGGGCCCTCAGTCTCTGGCTGGCTCCTCCTCTCCTGGGAGCCCTGGGCCTAGGGTCCCTTGTCCAGTGTTCCAGAGGAGCCCAGCTCCCCACCTGTGGCTCTCACCCCCTCACGCTCCTGCTGGCAGAGAGGGACAATCACTGGTCTTCTCTCCCCCTTATTAAATCTTTTTATGTAAATTTCTTTTTGTTTTTCTCTTTCTTTATCTCCCCCTTTCTCCTGTTTCTCTCTGTTTCCCTGGGTCTCTGTGCTTGCCTTTTCTTTCCGCCGCTCAGTCACGTGTCTCCCCGCTATACCGAATTACATGTATGCTGAAATACGTTATTTTTGTTGAATACAGCTTTAGGCACCCTAGCCATAGTTTTTTAAATCAGGTGAAAATAATCTGTTTCTTAAAATCAGACAAACTCCAGCAATCCCAATTCAGCTAAATGAAGTTCATTTTTATTTGCATGTATTAGTTAAGTAGTGTATTAATTGATGTATTTATTTGGATATATTCCATATCTAAACTCTGCGCTGTGCTGGTGATACTGAGGTGAGCAAAACCCAGTCTATTGGTTTTTTTTTTTAATTTATCTTTATTGATGAAAGTGTTACAGATATCCCCTTTGTGTGTTTTTTCCCCATTGACACCCTCCTCCCCTCCTAAGCCTTCGCCACACTACTGTCTGCGTCCATGAGCCATGCATATATGCGTACAAGTTCCCCGGTCAATCTCCCCTCCCCCCACCCCCACCATCCCTCTGAAATTCACCAGTCTGTTCATGGTTCTAAATCTCTGGATCTATTTTGCTCACTAGATTCCACATATGAGTGAGATCGTGTGATACTTACCTTTCTCTGCCTGCCCAGTCCCTGCTGTCACAGGGCTGGCCATGGTTAGGCAGAGAGACCCGTGTCACCAGTTACAAGACAAACAACTGCTCTTATAGCTTAAGGACAGGGCTGGGGACACACGGAGGGTTGGCCCTGACCGTCAGTGTGGGGACGGGTGCTCAGGACACGCGTCCTTGGGCCCTGGCTCTTGGCTGGGTGTTTGGGGGTGGGGAGCAGTGGGAACCTTCCCCCAGTAGAAGAGCAGCTCCCAGTCATCCATACAGGACTAACGGGGTCAGTCCGCCCGGCCTTGGGAGTCGCCCCTGGTGTGCTGACCCCAAGGTCAAGGTTGGGCTGATAAGGGTTGTGGTTTCCTCTTGACTACTCAGTCTAAGTTCACTCAGTTGCAAGCTGAACATGAGATCAGTTACATCAAGATTCAGACCACCTGATTTTAGTTTCATTCGATTATAAAAGTCACAAAGCACTTGGATAGCGTGAGCTCTTTGTGCACATTGAGAAATTATTCAAATAATCGTGCTCTCTGCTCTTTATCAAGTCTTTTGCTGTGGCCCCTGTTCTGAGTGGGAGCCAGAGTGGAAGAGCTGTATTGGGGCCAGTTACACCCGAGGACAGAAGCCACGCCCGGCGGCATTTCCTGTTCCAAGGCTTTCCATGCGTGGAGTTAAAGCTGTTACTTGATAATAATGGTGCCTACTTCATAGGGTTTTTATCAGGATTAAGTATGACAGGACACATGCAAAGCTCACCTGATGTCATCCCTCAAAATCATGTCAGCTGGACTCCTTGTGTCTTTAACATGTCATTGAACATGTCACCACAACCACCCCCAAAACAGCATTGAGGATTAAGTACTAACATTATTGGGATTCAGCATATCTGCCGGGCGAAGTTAAATGCACACGTAGAAATACTGCAGGCTCGATGGCACGGCTTTAGCATCTGTCAGAAGATACTCTGTACAAGGATATTTGAGCCGTGGGCTGCCCTCTTGGAACGAAGGAATCTCAGGGCAGACGCCAGAACAGAAGTGTCAGTGGTCCTTGCTTCATCCTGCAGCTCAGTCCTTTCTGAGGCCTGTGGGTGGCCCTGCCCCGTTACCCTCTAGCAACACAGAGAAGAAAACAGCCATCAGTCGGAGGGGCCCGATCGAGCCCCGATAAGGGGCCTCCTGCAATGGAGCTGCCTCTTCTGTTTGCCGAGGCTCATCCCACAGGGCAGACCCGGGTGGCGGTGCGGCTGTAAATCCAGGTGGAGGAGAGGAGGGCCTCGCGGGCCCTCACCAGCCCGGTGTGCGGAATTCTCTTCTGCAAGAGGTCACTGAGTCAAATGCTATGGCTGGATAATTTTATGGCTGCTAATAAAATTTATAGCCGAAGCAAGCTGAGATAATAAGGGTAATCAGGCACCCAGCCCTGGGCCCCTTGGTGCTGGCCGGGGGCTGGGCGCAGGGGTTGTCTGTCTGTCTGACCCCTCAAGGCCAGTGGCAGAGGCTGCGAGGTCTGGGCCAGGCCCGGGGGGAAGCTGCAAGCTAGGTGGTAACTGCTGTGCTTGGGGGCAGCAGGCCAAGAGCCACAGGAAAATTATCTGTGGTATTTATTTAACTAAAAAAAAGTTTTTAATCTTCACCTGAGGATATTTTTCCATTGATTTTCAGGGTGAGTGGAAAAGAGAGGGAAAGACAGAGATTGGCATCGATGTGAGAGAAACACGTCGACTGGTTGCCTCCTGCACGCTTCCCGACCAGGGCCTGGGCCAGGTCGAGGAGCCTGCAACTGATGTACCTGCCGTTGACTGGAATCGAACCTGGGACCCTTCAGTCTGCAGGGCGACGCTCTATCCACTGAGCCAGACCAGCTAGGGTTCTGTCCTATTCAAATGCCTAACAGCCATCAGTGAGCATAAGAAAGCATCAGAACCAATGAGTTCCGGAATACTGAATTGTGGAAAGCAGGTTAACCGACTGCTTGGCATGCCATGACTCGGCGTGACTCGGCTTGGTGCGATGTGGGGCTGGGGCACCCTGACCTGCCCAGGCTCTGCAGGAAAGGAGGTTGTCTGGCTTCCCAACTTCCCAGTGCTTCCCCCTAGAGTGGGGTGTTTCTTTCGTTTCTGTGCCTGCAAAGAGAACATAAGCATAACTCAGGAAAGGAAGCCTTCTGGCCCCAGAAGGAGTGGTACCAAAGCAAACGCCATGCACCGTGGTTGCTAAGGCAGGAGCCCTTTGTGCAAAGTGCAGGCTGCCAGGGGGAGGGGAAGCTGGGGGAGGGAGAATAGTAGCGGGGGAGGGCGGAGTCTGCCCTGTGCTCCGAGAGGGGATTGCCACATCTTCCTGCAGCCAGAGCTAAGACTCAGATAGGAAGATAAAAATAGCTGGGGTGCATTTACACCTCAGAACACTATGCAGCAGCAAAAGAGAAGGATCTCTTACCCTTTGAGACAGCCTGGAGGGACCTGGAGAGTATTACGCTAAGTGAAACAAGCCAGTCAGAGAAAGACAAGTGTCACGTGGTCTCTCTCATATATGGAAGATAAAGAACAAAATAAACTGATGAGAAAAATAGATCCAGAGACATAGCAGCATAGAACAGACTGTGGAATCTCAGGGAAAGCAGGAGAGGGCGGGTGGAGAGAGATTAATGGGTGAACTTATATGTATACTAGAGGCCTGGTGCACGAAATTTATGCACGTGTAGAGTCCCCAGGCCTGGCTGGTGATCAGGGCCGATCGGGGCCTTCCAGCTGCTGGCCAGGGCCTTCCGTCGTTCTGCGCGTCCCCTGGTGGTCAGCACATGTCATAGCTGGTGGTCGAACTCCCGAGGGGGCAATTTGCATATTAGCCTTTTATTATATAGGATAAGCATAGCCCATAGACACAGACAACAGGGTGATGAAGGCCTGGGGCAGGGGGCAGGCTAGAAGGGGTCCATGGGGAAAGGGGGCGTCTGTAATACTTTCAACAATGAAGATAAATTATTAAAGTGTGGCCTGGATGCTGCACGGAGCCGATGACTTTCTGTGCACATCAGCATCCCCGTGGCTGACATGGGGCATTGCGTGCGCAGTGCACTTGGTTTGATCTTTGGTTTGGGAATAATTTTTTATCTTTTTTGTTGGCAGATATGCTTCCCTGGTTTATATTTCACATGGGCTGTCTGAGAATGTATCCTGGCATCCTAAGTGTTCGGCAGCCAACAGCATCCCATGACTGTACCAAGGGTTACCTTTTCTGAGAGAATTGTACGTTGGTTTGTGCGCAGAAATATTTATTGAGCACCCACTGTTTGCACAACCATGAGAACATTAAGTAATAGGGTTAGTGATCAGTGACAATCAGAGATGTCCCCAAACAGTGAGACGGTGACTGCCCGAGAGAAAACGCTGTTACATGTTAGCTACACGTGATTAAATGTGGTTGGAGACGGATCAGGATGCACCTGCCGCCTGTGGGTGCCTCTGCACAGGAAATGGATGCTGCCGGTCCCGGCAGCCTTGGCAGAGCCAGAGGAGGCGGCTTTCTGGGTCAGGAATGCCATTTGAGACCAACCCCACCCGGAGACGCTGGCAGCTCAGAGTCGCTGGCAGCAGGGGGTTAGAGGTCAGTGGCTCACAGACTGCCATTTGAGATGTGGAAGCGACGTGGGCTTGTGAGAGCCAGACATCTTTTGTCTTGACTCTGTGGGCAAGCGCATTGCCAAACTGAAGATTTTCTATTTCTTTGGGGATGAATTTACAGCCCTTCATACTGAACGATGAGAGCAAATGTGTATGTGGTTGAAGACGTGGAGCTGGCTTTGTCTGTGAGGTCTGTGAAGAGCAGCCTCCGTGCACATGAGCGATAGCTGGGGCTCTCATGCATGCTGAGGGCCCACATGGACAAGCACACACGTGCGCAAACACACATGCACAAGCACACACATGCAAATGCACACTCACAAGCACACATGTGCAAACACACATGCACACACATGCTCAAAAGCACACATGTGCAAACACACATGCACAAATGTACACATGCTCAAAGCACACATGTGTAAGCACACAGATATGCAAACATGTACAAGCACACATGTACAACATATGTGCAAGCACACATAAGCACACATGTGCAAACACACATGTGCACACTCTCCATGGTGTTTTGAAAGTAACAGATACCATTGCTTCAGTGAACTGGTTCTGAGGGGCCGGGCCGAGTGGAGAGCTACAGGCAGGTTTTAATCAGAACTAAACCCAGAAAACCCTGCGCTGAGACATCTAGTCCCCCACCCCCTAGTCTGTGAGTAGGACCCGCCCGCAGGGTTCAGCCGGCTGCACACACACCATCAGAGGAACAGAGTCCCCACCGGAGCCTCAGTTTCCCAATGTGTTAGCTGGAGGGTTTCGCACCTGAATCTCCTCAGGGACCGTCGTGTATCTGTCACGTTGTCGTGAGAGAGGACACTGATCCAGAGCGGCCTGGTAGCAGAGGCCAAGCCTCGTCCTCTGTACACGGGCTCCCGCTGTGGACTCTGCGCTGCAGCAGGCACTCCGCTACCACCCTCGGGCATCTTCTCTCTGTGGATGTGGGAGGGGCCGAGAGCAGCCCCGGGACAGGAAGTGGTCCTGGGCTGGGGCGGTAAGGAGGGGAACTAGACTGAGGGTGGAGTGCAGAATAGAGATAGTCTCAGAGTTAAATAATCCGGGTCCAGCCCTGGCTCCCCCACTCCCTGTCCCTGGGTAAGTGGCCCCATCCTCCTGCCCATCAGCTGCCTCAGGGGGAAATGGTTAAATCTTAGAACCCAGCTTCCACAGGCGACACCTGAGGGCTCTGTGGGGCCCACCCAGCCCATCCGCCAGCCCCCTGCGTGGGCCCCACGTGGCCTGGAAGCAGGAGGTGGGGCCGCTGAGCGGCTGGGCAGGGGCAGGGAGCTGGGGGGCTGGTCTCCCCAGCCTCGGAGCAGCCCATGCTTTCGGGCGACTTACACACAGCAGGGCCTGGGCCGGAGCTGGCAGCCGCAGCCAGCCCGCCGCGATGCTTTTGAAGGGCGTGCGCTTGGGCCACTGGTCTGAGAGGCCGCAGCCAGGACATGAAGTGCGCCGCCAGGAGAATGCTGCTCCTGGGAGGGGTGTGCCACCACGGGTGGGGGCAGCAACGGAGCCTGGGGTGAGAGTGACATGGAGGGATCATGCCTCAGATCTTTTAAGGACTGTGGTGTCTGCCCCACGTCACTGAGAGAGCCGGCCCTGAGGCGGGGAGACTGAGTCACGGTGAGGCCAAGGCATGTGGCAGTGTCTCACGCATACGTGTTGTATGACTGGGGGCTGCAGCTGGTGGCCCAGGTCTGTTTCCTCCAGAAGCAGGTGGGAGGTGACCCAGGTCCAGCCCCTCCTCCTCCTCCGGCCCCCACGCCCAGGGCGGGCCTCGGGCTGCCCCCCACGGACACTGGGCTGTTTTGTGGTGACGACAGCGTGATGGACATATCTTCAGCCCCCCGGTTGTTCCAGGGGTTCCTGCGGGAGAGGGGCAGCCGGTGGAGGGGAGCCCACCGCAGCGGGCAGCGGAGGCAGCCCAGGGAGAGGTGGCCGGTCCCTGCCCTGGGCAGCGCCTTGCTGAGCCCGGGACGTGCTCCAGGCACCGCGGCCTCTGCTGCCTCCACTCGCTCTCTCATGTGGGTCGGGTTTCCTTACAGCGCGCTGAATGAATGAGAAGGAGAAAGTGTGTGTGGGCAGAATTTCAGCTGCTCAATGCCAAGGCTTTCCGAGTAAGCGCATGAATTTAAGCCAAGTGTCAGGTCGGCGGGGCTCAGAGTAATGGCTGTTCGGCCAGTAATGAAAAGCGCAAATGCGTTTGTGTTCCAAAGGGTAACAAATGGGACTCTCCCCGTCTGCTCGGTCACAAAGTGGGAACTGCCCCCTGTCCTCGCTCTATTGCACTTGCATTTTCTAGGCAATTAGAAGCACTGTCCACTCAGCTTTAAGAACTTAGAGCTGGCTGCAGGCTTTTTTTTTTTTTTTAAATCCTCACCCCAGGATATTTTTTCCATTGATTTCTACAGAGTGGAAGGGAGGGAGGAGGCGGGGAGAGAGAGAGAGAGAGAGAGAGAGAGAAACATTGATGTGAGAAAGACACATTAATTGGTTACCTCCCCAGGGCTGGGGAACCTGCAACCAAGGTACATACCCTTGACCACAAATCTAACCCCCAACTCTTTGGTCCACAGGCCGATGCTCTAACCACTGAGCAACTGGCCAGGGCTGTCTGGAGACACTTTTTATTTTGAACTAAAGTTTCCCCTTTTTAAAACAATTTTTGGTTTTTTACAAATAGACCAAAGTTTTAATGTCACAGGTTTTCGAAATAGCACACTGGACTTGCCTGCATTATTATTCCATTTGTCACGGGATTAGCGCTTTCCTGGAGTAGATTTCTACACAAGTGTCTCATTGTGCCCAGAAGTACAGCTCTTCATGGCGTATGATGTGGATCTAGGCAACACGGACCCAGCCCCAGCGGCTAGAACTTCTGTTATGAAGGCAGTGATTGCAAATAAAACGGGAGCCATTTATCTTAATGATCCAGGAGGAAAATGAAATGATCTCCCCCTCCCCGTGAGCCCCCCTGAAATTCATGGCGACTCTGCCTATTTTTATGAGCTTTTGGAAGTCATCTGCGTGCCGACTGCCTACAGCAAACAACAAGTGATGCTTCAATTCCTTATGCCGGCATCAGCAGGCTCCTGTCTCCCTTAACAAAATGATGCCTTGCCCCCTCGTCTGTTGGAGAGCATTTGGGGCCACTCCCGGTAAGACACTAGCCAGCACTGGTCGATGGCACCGGCCTGGTCTTGGGCTGCAAACAGTGCGGATAATGGTTCGTGCTCTCCCCTCCAAATGCAGGGGAGACAGACATAATGGAAACTTACAATGTCAGCGGGTGATTTTATTCCATTATTTTGAACGCAAGTGAGGAGGCATCCTGGCTGAAATGCTGAGAAACGGCCTTGGAGGGGCCCTGAGCACCGTGTATGCTGTGTGACGGGGGGATGTGCTCCTTTCCCTCCCCTGCGACGCTGTCAGTGGCGGTCAGGGCACGTGGCAAACCCCAGTAATGAGCTCTGTGTCCGTTTCCTCCTCAGATCTCCCAGCTGATGACAGAGACGGGCCGGGAGGGCTTGTCCGAAGCGGCGCTGAATCGCTACAATGCAGACAAGCCGTCCGCCTCCGGCGCCCCGGCCTCGCAGGGCTCCTGTGTGGCCACTGAGACCTCCACGGGCACCTCCGTGGCCGCGTCGTTCTTCGCAAGGTAAGAGAGGTTTCCAGAGCCTCGGTTCCCTCAGATCAGCCGTCTGGTTAGCCTCTCGCGTGGGCCAGTTCCGACAAAACACTAGGAAGTGTCCTGGCTGGTGCGGCTCAGTAGGTTGGGTGTCTCGTGCACTGAAAGGTCGCTGTTTGAGTCCCAGTCAGGGCACAGACTGGGGCTGTGGGCTTGATCTTCTGGAGGGGGCGTGCCTGAGGCAGCCTATCAGATAATCGGATGTTTTACTCTCACATCAATGTTTCACTTGCTCTCTTTCTCCCTTCCTCTCTCTCTAAAAATCTATAAAAAATATCTATACATATAAAAGCCTAAGCGACCGAATGATTGAACAACCGGTTGACCGGTTGCTATGATATGCACTGACCACCAGGGGCAGACACTCAAAGCAGGAGCTGCCCCCTGGTGGTCAGTGTGCTCCCACAGTGGGAGCGTCGCTCAACCAGAAGCTGGGCTCACGGCTGGTGAGAGCAGCTGCGGTGGCACGAGCCTCTCGCACCTCCATGGCAGTGCTACCACCTCCATGGCAGTGCTACCGAGCGGCGGCAGCAGGTGCAGAGGGGCCAGGATGCGGGGAAGCGGCGCCTGGCCCCAGCTCGGGCTCCTCCCTGGCCGCCTGCCACTTCCCGCACTGCTACATCCCATGGCTGAAACTGGCAGTTCGACAACCCCCAAGGGGTCCCGGATTGCGAGAGGGCGCGGGCCAGGCTGAGGGATCCCACCAGTGCATGAATCCATGCACCGGGCCTCTAGTTGAAAATAAAACACTAGGGAGACTTTGGGGCCATTCTCTGACCTCACCCTTTAAGACAGGACTCTCCGCCTCAGCACTGTGGGCATCTTGGGCCAGGTCTTTCTGGGTTGTGGGGACGGTCCTGTGCGTCGGAGGGTGAGTAGCAGCTCCTGGCCTCCGCTCACTGCATCCCTATGGCACCTTCCCCATTGCACACGTCCCCTGGGTGCTGAGAACCACGATTCTGAGAACACGTGGCTGTAAGGGTGCTATTGCGTGGGGTGAGGGCCTTCGTGGGTGCAGCCCTGTGGCCGGTGTGTCCAGATTTATCTTCTTATCACAGAAGGAGCTGCTTAAGCATGAACATTGTAGAGATGGCAGTTTTCTTCCTGCTTGAGGGACCCGCTGGGAGTCACCAAATACCGCCCAGCTAATCTTAGAAACTGAAAACACAAGGAACAAAAGGGAAAGGCATTTCAGCCATGTTCTCTGCCTCATTTAGCAACTTGGTGGAGACAGGGCCACAGACGGGGGACAGCTGGGAGTCTGACCTCAGTCCCCCGACCTCATGAATGAGGAAGCTGGGGACCCGCCGCCTGAACCTGGGGGCTCATTCGCAGCAAAGCCCGAGACAGAACCCGATTCCTCTGCTATTTTTTCCCTTCTGCAGCTCATTCTTTATTTGGTTCTTGGAACTTAACCTTAGAAAACTTGTCCTGCCTCAGATTGCTAAGCTCCCGACATTGAAATAAATAGGAAATCAGATGACCCTTGGGTTCCAGGGGTCCTCAGTTCCAGGTCTGCCTCAGTTTCCTCCTGTGTAAAGCGAGGAGGACACCCACCCCTAGGGCTGCTCTGAAGACTGCGATGAGGGTGGTACAAAGGACTGTGCAGATGTGAATTCAGAATGGACGTAGCTAGCATGTCAGTAGGGGAATGTTGGATGGCTTTTCCCGTTACCCTCATGAATGGTAACACTGAAAGCACAGACGTGAGCAAGGGGCTCAGGTTGCGAGAGGAGGGTCGGAGGGCTGATACCCGGGGTTAAGATGCAGGCCAGGCAGCAAGTGGGCTTGTGGAAGACTGGCTTTGAGGTCCCGATTATACCGTGGTGTCATGTTTATTGTCCTATGAGCAATCGGGCCAACTTGAATGCATGGGGAGTAACAGGAAACATGTATGTGCAGCCACGATCCATGGGGGCCATCGTGCTGGCTCTGGGTGGACATGGATTCCTGTGTTGCTGGGACCTTTGGACAGGCTCGCTGGGAGGCCATGTCTGTGCCATTCAGGGAGGGAATAGAGAGATGGAACAGAGTATGAGGAAACGCCACAGCACAGAGGACCCCAGGACCGGGGCAGGCCATCGGAGCCGTCCAGAGGGGAGGTGACTGGAGTATTGAGGAACCTGGGAGCCGCCTCCTGGCAGGCTTAGTCTGGAGAAGGGTCCTCAGCTGCCCCGGGGCCGGCACGTCCGAGAGATGTGGTTGGTTCCATAGGTCACCCGACCGTTGGGCAAAGGCTGAATAACACCTACTGATGGCAGGGCGATAGCTCCCAGGTCAGCACGCAGGCGAACTCGCTCACCAGGCAAACTGCCCAGGAGAGAGCCAGGTCCCCGTCCCTGGGGGAGGTCAAGCTTGCATTGGAGGGCGGCCTGGCCTCGCTGCGGGAGAGAACAGGCCGTGCTCAGCTGGGGGGTGATCTCCAGCGCCCCTCCTCACCTGAAGTTCTTGGAATGGGAAGAGCCTTCAGGTCAGAGTTCACCCACAGCTTTTTTTCCCCCCAATGTGTTGACTGACAAACCCCGGAGGAGGATTTGAAGCAGGGAAGCGAGGGGTTGAGGCTCCGATGGGAGTGTTTAGGGAGAACAGGTACTTCCTGCTGCCGGACAACCCGCAGCATCTCCGGCGCCGGGGCCTGGCTGTCGGACCGAGATGCCTGGGAACATCGAGGGCAGGACAAATGCGTGCTGGGGGCCCGCTTTCAGGGTCACCCGGGACGACTCGCAAACAGGCAAGCGAGCATCCGCGGACGGAAGGGCAGATGGCTGGCAGGCCGGTCCCGAGACTTGCTTGTACAGCCAGGGGCGAGTGGGGACACTGCATGAACCCAGGGTGGCTGGGCCGGAGGTGGCGGCTGGGAGGCCCTGCAGGGAGTTCGCGGTGAACTGAGATGGGACTCGTGGTTTCAGAAGCCCAGTGGCTGTGGTGTGAGCGTGCGCAGAGCTGGACACATCCCCAGGGCGGCCTGGATCGTCAATTCATCGAGGGAGATGCTGATAGCACTCGGGCCTTCATGGCGCAAGGCGTTAAAAGCCCATGGATTGTCAAGGGTTTACGGTGTATAGTTGCAGGGGTGGGGGGGAGTACCGTGTGAGAAAGAATAATCCTTCATATAGGTACATACATGTAGGGAGTGGAGCACAAGTAGGGTTACAGTTGTGAGTATGCGAAACACGGAGTTTATTCTTGAATTATTATTTATTAACTAGAGCCCTGATGCTCGAAATTTGTGCAAGGGGCTCGGCCCTCGCAACCCTGTTTTGTCCGGAAGGTCACTCCACTGTTCGGCCATCTGGACTAATTAGCATATTATGCTTTTATTATTATAGATGGTTGTATTATTTTACTTATGAACAACTGTAAACCTGTGTTTGCCCCGCCCTGTATATAACACACACACACACACACACACACACACACACGTACATTCATTCCCCCTCACCCCCTGCCCTGCTGTTCTTGTCAATCCCTCTGGGCTATGTCACTCCCAAGGAGTGAGGCAGCATTCTAACCCCCATCCCACACCCCCCCGTCCCTGATGGGGCCTAAGCAGAAGATGGAGTGTCTTGCTCACGGTCAAGAGACAGAACCAGAGGTGCCTCCTTGGACCCCCTAGGTCCACGGGATATGACGGCAGCCTGAGCGCGTCCAGGGCTTTCTGTCCCGGCTGAAGCAGCGCCGTGTGCGGCAGCTTTGGATGCGGGTGAATCTGGATCCATCGCTGGAGCCCAAACCGGAGCCCTTCAGCGGCTGTGGGCTGATGCTGAAGAACAGGGTCCTTCTGCACAGGGTGTGGGGGCAGGGTCAGCGCCTACGCCTCAAGCCCGTGCTCACCACTGTCCAGTGCCTTCTGCTACCAGGCGGTGGAAGCGCAGTACCCCCAGTTTGCTTTTCAGAGCTCTGGGTAGAGGTCGGGGTGGACCCTGTTGCATTTCAGAGATTTAACGCCTGTAAAATAAGAATTCCAGTCCTGAAAGAGGAATGACGCTTTTGGCCAGGGCCACCCAGGTGTGGTCTGTGGTCTGTGGATGGCGGCCTGGCCGACGGTGACTGGTCTGTGATGAGGGGTGGAAGTGGAGAGGAGGCATTAGGAACTTTGGGAGCCGGTGACAGTGACTTTATGTCTGTGGAACCCAAGAACTGAAAAGTGGGGTTGAGCTCCGACTGGTGTGACTCGGTTGGTTGGTTGGGCTTCCTCCTGGGCTCCGAAAAGTTACTGGTGCAATTCCGGGTCAAGGGCACATGCCCAGTTGCCGGCTCCATCCCCAGTAGGGGGTGTGCAGGAGGCAGCCTATAGATGTTCCCTCTCACATTTATGTTTTTCTCTCCCTCTCTCTCATTCCCTCTCCCTTCCTCACTCACTAAAAAAAAAAAAAAAAAAATCGATAAAAAATATTTTTTTAAACTTACATTTTGAATATAACTAGAAATTCTTCATCACAGTCTAAGAAGCACTGCTTTGGAAAGCGGTGAAGCCCAAAGCGCCTGTCTCCTGCTTCTCTCCCCAGAATTTCCTCCCCTCCCCGAATTTCTTCATGAATTTGAATCTCAGCATCTTGGTAAACTACCTGTGCTTCAGGATTACTGTGCCCGGTTGCTGGAAAAACACGTTATTTTGAGGGGAAATATAGTAACACTGGCGTAGTAAAAATAACACTAAAAATGTTAACGGTAACCCAACAAGGATGCTGACACAATTGGTCATCGAGTTGGTTAACGATCATGTTGGCTTTGAACTCTTCAAACGAATGTCCTTTGCATGATTCCCATGTTGCTATGAAGTAGGTGTGATGCGATTTTCCCATTTGTTGACGGTTAATTTTGGATAAAGATTTCATTATGTACTCAGCCTTAAAGATACGAAGGTGTAGGCCAAGGCGGTGGGGACTTTATTTTTATGTGAAGAGCCGTGAACACATCCTGGGTTGTGCATAGCATTGCCTTGAACCCTGGTCCACAAGGCAAGATGCCTCTTCCAGATGATCTCATCTCTTCGCATCGACGTTCTTTCCCAAATAACCATTTAAAACCGCGTGGAGCAAATGAGCCTCTGGAAGGTTTTCATCGACAGGGTTTGAGAGATGGTGAGCACTGCCAACTGTCACAGGCCCTTCCGAGACGAGTTCCGCGTGGAGAAGTGTGGAACCCTGCCCTGCCCGGCCGTGGCGCTCGTGAGCACGTGTGGGTTCCGTCCAGTCTGCAGACGCCACTGCCCAGGGGGATAGTGTTTAGGTCACAGCCTTTGTAAGACCGTTACTTTTTATCAAATTCAAGGCAGATTTTCAAGCAAAATTATTTCAGGGCCTTTTTGATGATCAATGATGTTTTGTTTTGTTTTTAAGTTCCCTCTATATTCTTAGTGTAAATAAATGCCTTTAAAACCGGTTTCCCTAGGTTTTGGTTCATTCAGATGACTCAGTGCCTTCAGATCCTCGCCTCTTTGTCCTGTTGCTCATTATGTGGTCCGTCACATTAGTTGGAGCGTCTACCTCTTTCTCTCTTCCTTTCTGTTCTTCAAGAACAGGGCTATTTTGTGCTTCCTTCTTCAAGATTGTATCTTTTACACAGTTGTTTTTTTTTTTTTTACTGTTGATTAAAAATACCTCCGTCCGTGGGTTTGGAATTTCTGGGTGAATTTCGTGTTCACCTCACTAATCGGTTGCTCTGAAATTCACTCTGTGGGACCCATTTGCTGTTTTCTCCTTCCCACTTGCCAAGCTGGCCCTCATTTCCTTCCTCCAACTCCTTCAGCTCCTTGACTTCGTCCCAAACTCACTGTTTTCTTAGGGATGTTACTATATTTCTGTCTCTCTCTCTCTGTCTCTCTCTCTCTCTCTCTCTCTCTCTCTCTCTCACTCTCTCTCATGATTCCTTACATCTTTGGTTTTTGATGGCTCCTGTGTTACCTGACGGCCGTCTCCAAGCCCCCGGAGCACATGGCTGGCTCCATGACTGACTTGATTGGTGTCCCGCTGAGACCAGAGGTGGTGGCGGCAGTAAAACCAGGACCCGCTCAGGTTCCTGGGGTCCACCAGCTGAGCCCAGAGGGTGGACCCTGGCCTCTGAGGCCCTTGCTTAGGTCAAGGTCGCTCCACGCCTCACCCCTGGTGGGACCTGTCTCCGTGCTGTGTACCCAGGGGCTGCGGTGTCTACAGGGGAGGTCCTTCCTGGAAGCCATTTGCACATTCCTGCCCACAGCCAGCTCCGTGGGGCCTGGTACACTGGTTACGGCAAATGCTTTTCTTATGGAATCTGTATAGCAAAGGCTTTCGTGAGTCCCTGGCAAGTTCGCACACAACAGGAGTGCCTGGCTCCGTGCTAGGAGTGTTTTAAGACCAGGAAGGATGAGGAGGGGAGTGAAGGTGATCTTGGTCCTCTGAGGGCCGTGGGGTTCGGTTCTCTATGTGGAGAGTTTTAGAATTTATTTAGAATTTATTTAAAATAAATAAAGCTCAGGTCTTCCCGTTATAAAGACACCGACGATTATGACCAGAGAAAATCCATGCCATGCACACCACAGCTGGTCTCGGGCGGCCTCAGAGGTGGGATATGGGGCTGGTGCATGAGACCTGACTCTCACCTGCCAGTCACGGTGGAGAGAGGCAGCGTTTCCGCCTTGTCTTACAGAATGGAAGTCACTTTCTAGCACCGTGTCCGTTATGATAAAATGATGCCTCTACAAAACAAAACAAACAAAATACAACAAAACAAACAAAGCAATGTCAGCACTTTTAGGAGCTCACGTTCTGGAGCTTCTCTGTATCGTTACGTTCTTCCTGTTTCTGGTTTTGCTGTTATTGAAGCACATGGCACCTACCCTGTACCTACCCTGCCCCTTCCCTCTCGCCAGCGTCCCACTCTGACTGGCGTCTTTTGTTCCCTTTGCCTCATCACGCACCCCCCCCTCCCCCCGCGCCCAGCTCCCGCCCTAGTCCAGGCTTCCACTGGAGAGGGGCTTTCCCTGAGCTCCTATGGGACCTCGTGGTCGGGGCCGACATGTAGAATCAGGGACAAGAGCAACAGTTGAAGGAGCGGGTCGGCGAGTGGGGCTTCCATGTGGCGCCGCTCTGCTGGCTGGGCCCAGTGCCCCCTGCTGGGCTCCATCCACCCAGATGGGCATCTTTTTCTCAGTTGTGCAAAGGTACAGCCTGGGCTCCCGTTTCACCGACTGTCCCTGCCCCCCCTTCTCTGGTGCCCAGGCAGCGGCAGGCGTGATCTTTGAAGGCCTGAGCGGGAGGCCAACCCCCGCCCTCTGGGACTCCTGCTTGTTTATTTCTGGCAGGTCACACCTTTACATTTCTTGGAAAAGACTCCATGGACTTCTCAGAAAACAAGGGACTCTTTCTCATGTGCACTGGTGAAGCGAACGTTTAGGAGTCATAGTTAGTGTAGGAATATAGTTTCGCTGGAACGCACATCAGTCACAGTATGAAAGGAAAACATTGAGAGGCACATGTGTATTTAGTGCCATCGGATTACAAGGGCCCCCAGAAAGTTTCAGGTGTTTGCGGAACAAAGCGGTAGATCCTTGCCCAGCTCAGTGGTTGAGAGTCGTCCTGTGAACCAGGAGATCACGGTTTGACTCCCGGTCAGAGCACATGCTCAGGTTGTGGGCTCGATCCCCAGTAGGGGATCCATGATTCTCTCTCATTGATGTTTCTCTCTCTCTCCCTGTCTCTCTCCCTCCCTCCGCCTTCCTCTCTGAAATCAATAAAAATATATTTAAACTAGAGGCCTGGCGCACGAAATTCCACACCCCCACTTGTGCCCACTCTCAATCCAGAACCTCTTGGGGGATGTCTAACTGTGGGGCTGGCCCTCCCCCCTCCCCCATTGCCACTGCCAGTCACCTTCCTCTCGGGCGGCAGATGCTCAACACAGGAGGCAGCTCCTGCATCGAGCGTCTGTGCCCTGGTGGTCAGTGCACATCATAGCAACTGGTTCTGCCATTGGGTCGATTTGCATATTAGGGTTTTATTAAATAGGATAAAAGGGGGTAAATCCCTGATGGCTTATGAGAGGCAGCAGTGGTGCTGAAGGAAAAGTGGCCTAATTCAGTGTCTGCACTGTTATCCTTTATGTTCAAAAAATAAATTCTAAAACTCTCCAGATAGAGAACCGAACCCCACGGCCCCCAGGACTATTCTCTTTGGGGCTGTGCTGACCGTAACAGAGCGGCATTCATGGCCGGTGCATGCCATCCTGGCTGATGATCTGTCCTAGAGAAAATGGCCAGTGTCTGCAGCCCCGTCCCCACCTCCCGCTGCAGGGGGTGTGTGAAATGGGGCATTTTCTGATTAAACAAGCCCTTTGTCTGACTGATGGCTGGTTGGGGTGTTGGCAGTCAGCTCACAGCATCTGGGAGTCATTTGCACAGCGTTGCCTCGGTTAAAACCCAGTTCCTGCCTTGGTGTGGATGTTCGAAGGCAGAGGGAGCCTGAGGGACCCAGGGATTGCTGTCCGGTGTCCCCAGAGTTAGGCGTTTCCGTTCTTAGTGTCACTTTGAATGTCTTCTTGACTGATGTGGGTGGGGGTGGGGAAGAGGGTATTGGGCAAAGCCAAGGAAAGGCGGTGGCCTGTGGTGGGACCCAGCCCTTGCCACGGCCACGCTGACATCTGGCAAGTCCCTGAGCCTCTCTGAGCCTCAGTTTCTTCTACCGAATGGCGATCACCATGTCTCCTTCCCAGGACTGGGGCAGGGTTAAATGCACGGCGACAGTTCTGTGCAAAGCCCATCTAAATCCTAGAGCTGATTGAAGAGGGGGCTTCTTAAGGAGGAGGGAATCGGCCTCAGTGGGAAATCCACGAGTTCTCAGCGTGGTCTCTTGAGTAGAGGGCTTGTCAAGCTGCCTTTGCAGCGTGTTCACCTGGCACTTTGTAACCGGCCTCAAGACAACCTGGGCCTCTGTGGCCAGGTGCAGGGCAAGCATGATGCCTCCGAGGACAGAGGCGCCCACATGGGGCGAAGAAGACTCAGCCCTGAAAGCCTCAGCTAGACGGAGCCAGGCGCCCCTGGTGGTCGGAAGCGATGTGGACCCACAGGGAGAGAAACTCGGCCCTCCCCAGCGGGGTTCCGCGTGCAGTTCTAAACCTCTTGAAAGGCCTCATTTTGTAGCTTTATGACCTAGAAAACTCTCACACAATCAGGGAGACAGCGAGGGGAAGGGAGGAGCACCTAGGAATGCTGCTACCACATGGCTTGGTGGTGACTCAAGAGCAGGGAGCTGAGATTCGGCCATGACACTGACCTCCGACTTGAACCAGAGCAGGAAGTGAATAGAAGCGAAAGGGGGACACATTCCCCTCGTTTGCTGATAGCCTCGGGGTGTGAATGGGGGCCAAAGAGTGAGAGCAGGCGGGTGTCCACGCAGACAGAGCACAGGGTGACCGGGTCCTGGAGGAGAGGGTGGTGGGGAGAGGACACCATTCCATCTACGAGGTTTTCTTAAAATATGGTTCCCAGGCGACGCTTCCACCACCACCTACTGCCACGCCACCGTAGCTCATTTCCTTTCTTTAGTACTTGCTCCTGTAGCAACCATGGCCTGCATTTGTTGAGGGTTTCCTGCTCTGCTCTCAGTTCTTTACAGAAATTTAAACTTTGAATCCTCCCGCGCCCCGAGGTGGTCCTCTTACTGCCCCGTTGTTTAGATGTGGGAACCACGGTCAGTGGCCAGCAGGTGATGAGCAGGTGCCTGAGCCCGGCCACGGAGCCGTGAACCGAGTGTAAGCCACAGGGTCTAGCTGGTGGTCTCTCTGATCTTGGCTGAAGCCGCGGTGCCTACAAGAGCCCCTGAGAGATGCCCGTGGAATGAGTCAGCAGATGCTCCCAGCGCCTCTGCTCTCCTGCCGCCACACTCAAGGCTGTGGTGGGCGGGCCGTCATGTGGTCTCGGCACGAGGATGGCGAAGGAGACCAAGGGAGGCCGTGGATGCGCAGCAGCCGCAGAAGCTGCAGGGAGGACGTTGGACCCGCTTCTCGTCATTGGCCTCGTTTCTCTGGTTCCTAAAATATTGCTTCCTCTGTTACTCAGGGAAGCAATCAGGAGGGGTGTGAACCTGCTGAAGGGTTTTCAGGGACTTACAAGGCCTTCTCCACAGTCTGCCCTTCCCCCCACCCTCTCCCTCTCTCCCTCCTGCTTACTCTGCTCTGGGTACCCGGACCTCCTTGCTTTCCCTCAAAAAGTGCCAACCATCCATACCCCCTGGGCCTTGCTCTCTCTGTTCCCTCTGCCCTCCCCCAGGTAATGTGTGGCCCAGGCCTCCTTTTAGACCTTTGCTCAGATGCCACTTACTGGCAAGGTCTTCTCTGCCCTCCCTGTTTAATATCACAACTATTCCGTCTCTGCATGTCATGCCTATTGTCTTCAGAATATTTGTTGAATGAATGAATGAGTCTCAGGCTAAAAGGGACATGGGCAGCTAAGTCTCTGGATTGTTCTCCACTCCAGTTCTTGGAGAAGTTCACATCTTTCCTCACTCGGCTCAAACGACATGCTCAGGATTTAAATTGTCCTTTCAGCTTCAGGACTTTTCGGGGAGATAGCATCATAGTACAGCGTGGGCTAAGGCATCCCTGGGAAATTGAGATTCTTATCAAAGCGTAAGTACCTCGTTGTCTTTTCACGAGGTTTTGCAAGAGATGGGCCAAGTGTTGCTGCCCGGGACAGTAAACCCAAGAAGGAGTTAAAGCTGAGAAAGGAGCCTGAGTTATAGGACGAGCACCGAGGCCGTGGGCTCCCATCTTTTTTCCTGTCTCGCGGAAAACCTGCCTTTCCCTCCCTTGAACAAACCTCTCTGCGTCCTGTCCCGCGTTGATTTATTATTTTAATTCGATAGCTGTCTTGGTGAAGTATGTAAAGCATTTGGGGATAAAGTCATGTGGAAGACATTATGGGAACTAAAGATGGATTGTGTTACGTGGGGCCGGCTAGAGCGTCGGGGTGCTGATGAGTCACGTTGCTGATGAAAACACAAATCTGTCCCTGCATCGCCTGGCGACGGAGGAAGAAATGGGCTCCTCGCTGAGAGCGGGAGGGAGGGTGCGGGGAGCACAGCTGTGATGCTTTGGCTGGACGGAGGTAGAACTGAAGCACGAAGAGACCTAGTTCAAGGCTTGGCTGTTTATGCTCCAACATGTCACTGAAGGTGGGGTTCTTGTCTTCTTGCCTCTAAAATGGAAATCGTGAATTTTCCTTTGCTTCTACCTGGTTCCTAAGGTGTAGATTTTATGAGAATGGGAACAGTGTGTAACTGCCCCCCCCCCACACACACGCACACACACGTCAGTCATGCCTGGTGTAGCGGACCAGCTCAGTAAATGAAAGTTGCAAGAACGAATCAGCCATGCTTACAAACTTAGGCCAGCCCGGCTTCTCACAGGGTCCAGCGCTTCAGGGAACAAAAGCGGACCAGCAGTGGGATTGTGCTGGAAACATCTACGCTTGTGCAGCTTCTGGGCTGTCCTTATCGCAAGCACCAGGATTCGCGACAAAAACCATTCTGATGACACATATGTAATATCTTAATAAAAAAATGTATATAAAAAAACCCCATTCTGATGGATAAAAAACGAAAGGAACCCTTTTCCTTGTTGATTTCAGCACAGATTCCGCAGGACACTCTTTCTGATCACCTCTTTCTGTCGCTCATGCAAAACCACGGAGCGTCGCTATAATCCGATGCTTCTCTTAGCACCTGGCTGCTTGTTTGTGGAGGGCACTGGAATTTGGGGAAGGGGCTTTTATGAGCCTGGAAATAATGGCCTGTGTCATTTTCTTGGCATCCTCCAAACCCAGAGCCTTAAGAGTCCCCGTTCGTCCTTTTAAACCCCAGCAGAGGACAGAAAGGGCCTGGCGGTGACAGAGAAAGAAAAGCCACCTGGGGCACCTGTGGTGAGAGGGTGTGACCCGCACCAGACAAGCCCCTGGTCTGGAAACCAACAGCAAGCACATGGAAACCACCCCCCCTGTTTACTGCCCGTCTTCTAGGTGCTTCAAAAAAATAAATGTAGTTCATTTTCCTCAAATAAATTTTCATTTATTATCATCCCAGGCCCTTTGGTGCTCAGCCTGAGGTGACGAGGTGGCATTTGTGGGGAAAGCAGACTCCCGTCTGACCTGACTATCCAACATTTTAGAGGCACCTTCTAAGGTAGTGATGGCGAACCTTTTGAGCTCGGCGTGGCAGCATTTTGAAAAACCCTAACTTAACTCTGGTGCCGTGTCACACATAGAAGTTTTTTGATATTTGCCACCATAGCAAAACAAAGACTTATATTTTTGATACTTATTTTATATATTTAAATGCCATTTAACAAAGAAAAATCAACCAAAAAAATGAGTTCGCGTGTCACCTCTGACACGTGTGTCATAGGTTCGCCTCTAGGGATAAAATAGCTAGTCAACAGTCTTAAGCCCCTATATGTACTTGAACCACTTACAAGTGTTTAAATACCAAAACAAGCCCTTGTTTCCACCCTTGAGGAGCTCCAAGCGTCAGGTTGAAATTGAGAGGGAGTGGAAGAGGGCCAAGGATTACCGGCAAGGCTGCAAATCTGCCCTGGCCCGAGTCCAGGCTGTTCCCAGAACCTCCCCTCCTCCCCCCGCTGCTCCACAGCCCCTCACACAGCACTGTCTCCAGGTCCCCCCGGAATTCTCCAGGTGGATGGAGGTGGCTGCAGCAGGTCCTGTGGGCCCCCAAGCCCCCATGATTCTCTGCTCATCATCCTCTGAGCAAAGCCTTTCGCTCCCGGCCTCAGCCCTGTGACTGCCCCAGGGTTTTCTCCGGCTGCTGGAGCCCCCTGTGCTCACGTGTGGGGTAGGCCAGGGTGCCAGGGAGGTGGTCCTCTTGGGGGCAGGTCCCAAATGAGGCTGAGAGGGGGTTGGGGGAAACGTACCCCCAGCTTCATTGGTCCTTGGTTGGGATAACACTGAGACAACGTCCACCATGTGTCTCAGATTTCGTAAGTAGGATTGAACCTCAGTTGCCCACATCAGCTTCATGCCACCGCCCCCCCCCCCCCCCGCCGTCTCATTTTCCCACTCCCCTCCTGCTGCTTCCTGGAATTACCTCCTGCTTAAACCTGCTAGCACTCTCATATTTTTCCCAGAGATGCTTCTATAGAAACCCAGCATAAGATATTGGCAATATATCCTCATCCACCCATCCATCTATCCACCCATTTATTCATCCTTCCTTCCATCCATCCATCCATCCATCCACCCATCTACCCATCCACCCACCCGTCCATCCATCCATCCATCCATCCATCCATCCATCCATCCATCCATCCACCCACCTGCCCATCCATCCATCCATCCATCCATCCATCCATCCATCCATCCAGCTGTCCATTCATCCCCCCTCCCTCCCCCCCCTTCCCCTCCCCCCAGCATTTGGCAAACCCATACTGTATTCCAGACATTATATTAGACACTGAGGAGAGCAAGCAGCAGCCATTGCCATCAGGGAGCGCCTAGGCCAGGGGTGGGCAAACTTTTTGACCCAAGGGCCACAATGGGTTCTTAAACTGGACCGGAGGGCCGGAACAAAAGCATGGATGGAGTGTTTGTGTGAACTCATATAAATTCAAAGTAAACATCATGACATAAAAGGGTATGGTCTTTTTTTTTTTTTTTAGTTTTATTCATTTCAAACGGGCCGGATCCGGCCCGCGGGCCGTAGTTTGCCCACGGCTGGCCTAGTCCAATGGGGTAGACAGTCCTCTGCTGGACAGAAGCAACAGGGACGCTCAGGACACACGCTTCCCATCGTCGCTCTCCCTGAGTCTTCAGGTGGCCCGGAAGTTAGAGAGGACTTCCCACACCTGCGATGATCAGACACTATCTTAGTCACCTGCTTCCTTATTGCTGGTCTCCCCTCCCAGAACGTAAGATCCAGAGAAAGAGGCACTTGTCTGTCTCGTTCCAGCCTCGCCTCCTCAGCTCTCAGAACAGGGCTGGATCGCGGTGAATGCTGGGCGAGCACCTCTCAGAGGCCTGGTGGGGCCTGCCAGGAGCCTCTCTGTCGCCCCGGCCCCGGAGGAGCCCACCTGTGTTATAGTAAAGATGAGCTCCTCTCTGAAGGCAGTGTCTCCAAGCACCCTGACAGCCTTGCTCAGGCAGGAGGGAGAGGCGACCCCACCCCGCCAGGCCACTGCGCTGAGGGCAGGCCTTCCTTCCAGTCCCCCCTCCTTGGGAACTAAGGACTTTGCCCAACCCTTACCTGAGGTGAGCGCCCTCCTTTAACACAATGGAGGGTGATGTGCTTTCCTGAGTCTGTTGATCTAAATGTTAGTCACGCCCCCAAAACACCTTCAGAGCAGCACACAGACTGGGGTTTGACCAGACAGCCGGCACCCCAGCCTCGACAGCTGCCCGTCACACCGAGAGCCAGCACCGAGTTTCACTTGAGAACACTTCCCGTCCCTGCGGGCTGCCCTGCGGGTGCCCAGGTGGCGTGCTCACCTTCATCTTCATCCTGTGCTTCCGTGGTCTCTGCTGTTGGCATGTTTAACTGAATCCTCATGCCTCGTGGATAAATTGGAGGGTCCCTTATCATTGACAGGTTAAGATGTGAGCGTTTAAGTTTAGCCTTTACACCAAAGCTTAAGAAAATACAACCGGGTATCATTCACCTTTAAGCTTCGCCGTGGTCCTGATCGCCCACCGCAGCCTCATGGACGTGCAGTGAGTTTACTACTTGCACGGTCTTATTTCCTTTAAGCTGGACCCGTGAGGGAAATTGATTTATGGAGCCTAGATCCTGCTTAGTTGTGGGGAGGGAAGCAAAGTGTTGTTAAAGCAAGTGGCAGTAAATTTAAAAATCTCTAGTATTTTTTTACAAATTCAGGGAAAAAAGTCAAACTTACGTTACTATTGCTATGGGAGCTCATAAATAAAAACCAACAATTCTGTATCCTATACACCTGGAATTTCAAAATTACAAATCTGTTCATTCTGTGATTCTCCCTTTGCCAAAGGGGAATGGGGGGTGGTGGCATTATGGCTCTAACAGGCTCTCCCATCATAGCTTTATAATCCAAGCAATGATTCCTCCATGTCTTTTGACTATTGCTTAAAAAAATTTTTTTTTGGGGGGGGGGCATAAGAAAGTTACTTACCTGAAATGTAGACTCTAAGAATTTGTGCCATTATTTTCCCTCTCTAATCTTCCTCTTTTGTTACTTGTTACTTCTCTCTCTCCCTCCCTTCCCTCTCTCTGGTTTTGGTTTTGGATTTTTTATTTTGCACATATTTCAAAACAAGTCTAGTAGCATCAGAAACAAAACATGGGAAAGTCTTCTTTACTTTCTCTCTGCTCTGAGCCATAGCTGCCTCCATCTACTCAAACAATCCACCCCCGCAGGCTGGGAAGAATTTGATTGGCTCTGTTGTGTTTGGACACCTGCTCACCACAGAGCTCCCAAGAGTGGGGAAATGCTTTTCCTCCCGTCGCGGTGGGAGTGCTTGCCACCTGGGCCAGGTGGCTCTGTGTGCGCGGTCAGGACTGAGCAGCCCTGCGACAATGTCCTGCAGAAGCAATGACACAACTTCGAGGCCCCATATGCTTTTACTTCATCTTGTTCTTTGAGAACCATGTTTACTTTTTTTTTTTTTTTGAGAAAGTGCATAAATCAAGGAGAAGGAGAGGATATACTTTAATTAGATTATTAAGTAAGCCTTTAAAAATAAGTCATACTGAAGCAGTAGAAATCAGTGTTCACTACCATACCACCAGCCCTCCACACTTAGGGTTTCCCAAAGAGAAATGAAGGCATGTTCCCACAAACACTTGTACATGAATGTTCATAGTAATCCTATATAATAAAAGGGTAATATGCAAATCGACCAAACGGCGGAACAGCCGGTTGCTATGATGCACACTGACCACCAGAGGGCAGACACTCAACGCAGGAGCTGACCCCTGGTGGTCAGTGTGCTCCCACAGGGGAAGTACTGCTCAGCCAGAAGCTGGGCTCATACCTGGCGAAGGCAGTGGCCGCCTCTGCGGTAGCGCTAAGGATATCCAACTGTGGATCAGGCCCCCTCTCCATGGGGAGTGGGCCTAAGCCACAGTCAGACATCCCCCAACAGGTACCAGACTGCGAAAGGGTGCAGGCCTGGCTTCTGTGTGCCACTTTACAAGGTCAGGATTGAGGGCCCCCCCCCCACCCCCCTGCCCAGTGCAAGAATGTCGTGCCCCGGGCCTCTGGTATTATTCATAATAACCAAAAACGGACAACAACTCAAGGGTCCACCAACTGATAAGTGGATAAACGAAATGTGGTATATGCGTACTGTGGAATGTTACTGAGGGTATTTAAATTGTTGCTATATATATAGCAGCATGGATAAGCCTCAAATAATGATAGTGAGTGAAAGAATCCAGACTCCCCCACAAAAACAGAAGACGGCATAGGGTATGATTTCATTTATTTTAAATTATAGGCTCTACAAACGAATCTGTAATGACAGAAAGCAGAGCATTTGACTAGGAATGGCCGTGAGAGGGAGAGACAGACAACAAATGGGCATGAGGAGAATGGGCGTGCCCATTGCCTTGTCATGTGTACATAGACACAGGTGTACACATATGACAAAGCTCATGAAATTGTCTACTTAAATATGCACAGTTGATTCTGTATCAGTTATACCTCACTAAAGCTAAACAAACGCATTTTACTGGGATTAGAGAAAATGTTTTGAGATGGGGAGAGAATGGTCTTAGAGAGCAAGTACAATGTTGGGATATTTGGAGGGAAAAGTGTTCATAATGGGAACCCATAGAAAAGCATATTGAAGGGACCTTCATTAACATTTTCCCAAGGGATCAAGATGAAGACGTACCATGGGAAATTTCCAAATGCGTGTGCAAAACTAACTTCTTCCAGGTAATACCACATCGTCAGGGTAGAATGAACAGGAGAAGAGATTAGCAGAGGCGCTGTAACGAGAGCAAGGAGTGGCCGTTTAGGTAAAACCACTCAGACAGTTAGTTCTGTGAGATGATAGAGAAGCTGAGGACTTGATGCCTGTAGGACCCTGAAGATTATGGCCAGGGACACCAGCAATGGCAGTGTGATGGACATGATCATAAAGAATATTGGCAATAAAGGGAAAGGTGTCATTTCCCCTTGGACAAAATGAAACTCTGCACCTACAAGTTCCTCTGAAGTTCCGGCAAGTACACCTTGGGATACAGGAGAGAAGCCAAACCACGCAGTGGTCCGTCTCTCCCGGGAGGTGCACATACCGTGCCCTCCGCATTCCGGGAGCGTCCCCACCAGCCAGTGCGAGCAGCGGGCGCTATTCCATTCTCTTTTCCCCTCTGTCTAATGTGCTGTTCACCTCCTGCTGGGACTGAGCCTGGATTATCCGTCTCCACCTGAAAGTATAGGACGTC
Organism: Myotis daubentonii; assembly: GCF_963259705.1. Taxonomy (NCBI): domain Eukaryota; kingdom Metazoa; phylum Chordata; class Mammalia; order Chiroptera; family Vespertilionidae; genus Myotis; species Myotis daubentonii. The sequence goes on from NC_081859.1 coordinate 13,926,694, forward strand.
CTGTTCCCGCGTCTCTCCCGGGGTAGCTCCTGTTGCCCGTTCCCGTCAGAATCACACCCTCGCTAGATGATTGGAGGTGACCGATGGAGTGACTGATGGACGGGATGGTCATCTTCCCTGTGGTGGCTTCTCTCGGTGGCATCAGCTCTGCCCCTCCCCTCCCTTCCGAGCACAGGGTGGGGCCGGCCGGCCCTGGAGCTGGTGGCTTCCTTGCTGGCTCACTGGGTGCAGCTGCTGTGCTCGCACCCATTCAGGTACCAGCCCCCAGGGCGCTCAGGTCTCTCTGTGCAATGCACTTGATACTGAGAATGCCAAGGCGCTCACGGGGCGTGCGCTAGACCTGATGCTTTCACTCAGGCCTGTCCACCTTGTCTTTTGTCTTGAGTTCGTTTCTGTCTACTAAGTGAGTAAGAATATGCCGAGTACTGGGATGCCAAACCATAACTCTTCATAAGGACTCATCTTGGGAAGAAGGAGTTAACGTGGACCTTCTGGGGGTGTGGCTGATGCCACGAGCCCGGAGGAGACCTGGGGTTCTCTGTGTGGAGCCGTGGAGCGTCATGCAAACATCGCAGGGCTGTATTCAGTCGGAAGTTTGTTAACTGTTGTTAGATTCAGAATGGGCCACAGTCTATGAAGTGTCGAATCCTCTCTTGCGTACATAGAGCGACCTTGGGTTTTAATGACTTCATGTTCATTGAGAAATATATTTCAATGGATTCCAGATAGTCTATGGGTTCCAGGTAGCGGGGCCTGCTAGGCTTTGGCTAGCCTCGTATTTTGAAAACCAGAAGCACCCAGCAGCTAGCAAGTCCTTACAGCGATACCAGACATCCACAGCCCAGCCTTCTGAGAGTGAAGAGCCCTGGTGCTCAGTTTAGCACACCTGTCTGTGAGGATCGAGCCTCTGGGTTGTTTTGGGCTCACAAGTTCAGAATAACATCATGTGGAGTTTGAACCGAAGTGAATATAGCGGCAGACAGCCCATCACCATAATAGAAAGGCCGGAGCCGCAGCTGCCATGCACGTCAAGGCGCTGGCTTTCATGGCGCTCTGCGCCCCCACGGGCCCTGCTCATATGGAAGCGATTGGGGTGAAGAGAACCCAGATGTTTCTAAAGATCAGTGAGAACGATTTGCAAGCCCGAGTCCAGGCACAAGCTGGACACACCACAAAGGAAATGCATTTCCCATAACCTGCTTCGGAGGAGGCTGTAGATGACTTGTCTTTGAATTGCGTTTGCTGTGAAGTGTCCAGTCATCACTGCCACGGTGGCTGGACTGGGAGGGCGGCGTTTCCTTCGCAGACCCAGTTCCCGGGAGTGGGTGCGCCCTAAGGGCTTCGTCCCCATCGCCCTCTCCGTGGCTGACAGACGTTTCCACTCTGGACTGTTAACTGGGTACGTTACTAGGAGCTCGGAAGTGCGTTCACTAACCACCTGGCTAGCCTCGGGCCCCTTACACGGGAGACAGAAATGATAATGGCTTTTCCATTTGAGACTGGATTATGGAATTCTGTAATCAAGATTACTTTCAAGCCCTCAGCTGACTAAAGAGGTAAAATATCCTTGATACTTTACAGCTGGGAGGAAATGTATCCAACAGAAGACAAAAACCTCCATCTCAAATAACAGTTTGTTCGAGGACATTCACCTACCAAAGATGCCTTTAAAAAAATTTTTTTTATTGATTTCAGAGAGGAAAGGAGAGGGAGAGAGAGACAGAAACGTCAATGATGAGAGAGGAGCATTGATTGGCTGCCTCCTGCACGCCCCCTACTGGGGGTCGAGCCCACAACTTGGGCATGTGCCTTTGATGGATTTGAACCCAGGACCCTTCCATCCACAGGCTGACGCTCTATCCACTGAGCCAAACCAGCTAGGGCTGTAGATGCCTTTTACAGTCGGCTTGATATCTTAGGTGGTTATTGCCAATGCTTTCCGCTAACGGAGTCACTGCAAGCGGGTTTACCATATGTGGAGTCTGCCCTTTCCTGTGTGAGCATTCTCCCTCCTTTTCCGGGTGAGAGATGTCCATCTGTGATGGACGAGGCGAGAAATGTGTCGGGGTGGCCTGTACGTGCGTTTTGCCTGGGGCAGCACCCACGTTGGATAGAAGAGGCAGTGGGTGCCTGTCTAGCAGGGTGTGCCTCGCTTGCCTCGCTCTCATTCCCCTGAGCTGCTTCTTCCAGTTGGCTATCCGCTCTCTCTTTTCTCTGTGGACTTTGTGGTTCCATCAGCAAGGTGCGTTCTCTGGCCGACAACAGAGCAGCTCCTTCCAAATCCCTGGGCGTACAGGCTGAGGGAGCCTGCCTGCCACCCGCATCAGTTGACTGGGTTCAGATTTGAACATGAAATTTGGAAGGGGTGGGGGTGGGGACTGGCATCGAAGGAAGATGCCTCCTCACCTCACCTGGTCCTGGCTCTGGGTCTCAGCCTCCTAGTATTAGTGTGTTTCTGTCTGGTTCGTGTAGGATTGTTCTTTTAAAAGTGGCTGCTCTGCGTTTGGTGCAAAAATATTCATAAATGCTATCCTACTGCTGTGAGTCATGGCTTTAACTATTACAACGGCCGTTTGTCTTGTTTAATGCTTTTTGACCCGGGTCCTACCTGGTCTGGTATCAGAATCACGGACTCTGGGGAAAACTGAAGGTTCTAGCTAGTCCGCAGTTTACATATGATGACACCGAGACCCAGGGTCTTGGAAGAGGGTGAAATAATTATGCTCATTAAGATAAAAATGCCGATCGCTTTGCTTGTAAGTACTGATATGGTAACAGCCTCAGTGTACTTCCATGTGGAACTGGCATCATGCTGAAATTGTGCAAATAAAAACTACAGCGACTTTCCTTATCACATGCAAGCCCTGCACGGGCCGCAGGACAGCCAAGCGCTTGGGAGGGGCGGGCAGGTGAGCTCAGGCCGCACTCGGTTCCGCTCAGGGAACTGACGCTCACACCCACACGAGGGGCGCTGGCGAAGGAACGCCCGTCGGGCGAAGCAGCGAGAGCCGCCTACTCGGTAATTTGGAAGTTTGGTTTTAGTCATGAGATTCTGGGCCTCCTTTCTGAGCTACTAGAAGTTTTCTTTTTTCTTTAATGAGGGCGACACTGGTTAATAAAATTAAACAGGTTTCAGGTGTACCATTCCATAATCCATCAACTGCATATTGTTTTGTGTTCACCAACCAAAGTCAAGTCTCCTTCCATCACCATTTATCCCGTTTACTTGTGTGTTTTTTCTTAATCCCTCATCTTTTTCCCCCCAGGCCCTGCCCCCTACCGCCCCCCCCCGCCACACACACACACACACACACACACACACACACACACACATACACACACACACACAACTGCAGTCTGCGCTCTGTCTCTGTGAGTCTGTTTCTATACTGTTTGCTGGTTTGTTTGGTTCATTAAATCTCACATGTGAGTGAGGTCATATGGTACTTGTCTTCTCTGACCGGCTTATCTCATCAGCATGATGCTCCCCAGGTCCGTCTGTGCCATCACAGAGGGTCAGCGTTCCTGCTTTCCCGCCCAGTAGAAGTTTCGTGAGGGAGGAAGGGAGCTGTTTTGCTGCGCTGGGCAGAGCCGAGTCCCCTGATCTTTCCCGTTTGTACTTCCTCCCGGAACTCACAGTCTCTGCATCATCAGCGGCTGCATTTGAACCGTTCCTCGCCCTTAGACCTTCTCATTTTCTCCCAAGTAGCACTTGTGTCGGCGCTTGTAGCATCTCTGGAGGTGGAAATAAAATATGGCTCCATTTCGGCCTCACCAGCCCCTTCCAAACGCATTCGTGCCTCTCCCAGCACAACGGGCTACGTGAACGGGAAGAAAGAAATGCCATTTTGGTCCCGCAGGCTCCCCCTTTGTCTCCTGCGGGGCTCAGAGCAGCAGGGGCAGCGCAGGGAAGCCCTGGCCCCCAGCACGCAGTCTTTCCCTTTGAAACGTCCGCTGGGAGCCTCCACACAATGCACTTTGTCCAGAGCTGCTGCTCGGGTGGGTGGACATGAGAGCACCATTGAGGCCTCGGGCAGGGATCTGATCTGCCCCAGAAACTGCCCCAGTTCCCTGTCAGGAGCCCCCTCCCCAGCCTTTCTTCTGTCCTGTTGCTCTCCTTTCTATTGTAGGAATGTGGGAACGCTCTGGAGATGGAAATGACCCTGGGGCCCGGCTTTGTTTTCCCAGGTGGATAAATGCCTGGATATCTCTATCCACCGGTGGAACTGCAGTCTCCGTTTTAGATGATAGCAGACTTACTTGGGACAAATGCAGGAGTTCAAGGGGAAATAAGTGTGAGGTAGTATTGTGTGTATGTTTCTTTCTTTCTTTCTTTTTTAAATATATTTTATTGATTTTTTTACAGAGAGGAAGGGAGAGAGATAGTGAGTTAGAAACATCGATGAGAGAGAAACATCGATCAGCTGCCTCCTGCACATCTCCCACTGGGGATGTGCCCGCAACCCAGGTACATGCCCTTGACCGGAATAGAACCTGGGACCCTTCAGTCCGCAGGCCGACGCTCTATCCACTGAGCCAAACCGGTTCCGGCGTATGTTTCTTAAAAGTAATTTATTTTTTATTGATTTCAGAGAGGAAGGAAGAGAGAGATAGAAACATCAATGATGAGAGAGAATCATTGATCGGCTGCCTCCTGCACACCCCACACTGGGGATCGAGCCCACAACCTGGCCATGTGCCCCTACTGGGAATCGAACCCTGACTTCCTGGTCCAAAGGTCGACAACACTCAACCACTGAGCCGCGCTGGCCGGGCTTGTGTGTATGGTTGTTAAAAGCACCTAAAAATTAAATGCGTGGTCCCCAGGCTGTGCCAGGCAGCCCGCTCCCCTCCTCACTGGTCCCTGCTTGGCGCGTCTGCTCCCGGCTGGCTCCGTATCAGGTTTGTTTGGTATCCAAATCTGTCGCCACCACTCCTTGCTCGATTTTAATCCCTTCAAGTATTTCTGAACCCCTACACGTCTATCATGGCGTGGCTCAGTGGTTGAGCATCAACCTATGAACCAGGGGGTCACGGTTTGATTCCCGATCAGGGCACATGCCTCTTGGTCCCCACCGGGTGAGGGCAGGCGGGAGGCAGCCGATCGATGAGGCTCTCTCCTCATTGATGTTTCTATCTCTGTCTCCCTCTTCCTTCCTCTCTGAAATCAATAAAAATACATTGATTTTCAGCTAATAATTAAAAGTCAGCTTATAATTAAAGGAAGAACTCTACTTCATTACTTTCTAATTACAGTTGCAGCGTATGTGATAAGCAATATTTAAGCTGGCGATGCCACGGGAAATGAACTACACTGGGACCTTGACTTACGAGTTTAATTCGTTCTGAGACCGAGCTCATTAAGGAGCTCATTAACTCAAATTACTCTATCAACTCAATGCAAAAAATCGGCCGAGAGACAGCTGGTATCTTAAAAAACTCGTTAGTCGGGACACTCGTAAGTCAAGGCCCCCCTGTATTGAGCTTGCCTTCTTCTCTCAGTCATTGAGATGAGCCCGAGTGGGTACAGATGGAATATTTGAGAAGTGAAAGGGCGTCCCAGGAGCCATTCTCCCAGGAGTGTGAGGAGTTTGTTCTGCATGGACCCTGGGCGGCAGGGGTCTTGCTGCTCCTCTCTGGGGGTCCCTCAGGACCTGGCGGCCAGGCCAGGAAGGGGTGCAGCCACCCAGCAGTGGTACCACCTTCAGTTCATCCTTCCCATCTATACAACCGAAGCGTCCTTCCTCGGTCTCAGCTTCTGCAATTATCTAATCATTTATGTTTCATTCTAATTGTAAGACAGGCCCCTTGAAAAATGAAAACAATGTAAGGTGTAAAGAAAGGAGACACCCATGAGTGAGCCCAGGCATCTGAGTGTGTTTCCTTCCAGTCTTTTTTCCATGCATAGACAGTTATTTTACAGAACTGGATTCCTATGCATATGCAATAGTGTTGTATCCTGGTTTCTCCACTAACATTATCTCTTAAACACTTGCCCGTGTCATTTAACATAAATTTAAAAATAAATACATATGAAGACTGCAGGTTATTACATTGTGTAGGAAACATTTTATTTAACAAATACTCTATTATATATTTAGGTGTTTTGCTTTGACAAATGATGCTACAGTGAAAATCATTGCCCATAAATCTTTGTGTACATCTTGGGCTATTTTCTTGGTACATAATCCTAGTAGGACAATCATTGGGTCAAAGTGTTTGATATTTGTAAGGCGCTTGACACCTTAAAATTACCCACCAGCAGTATGTGAGCGCCTAACTTCCTGAACCTATACCAGTAGCAAACAAACCTTACCTTTGCCAATTTGGTAGTTTAACTCCGCTCATTTTACAATTTGTCCATTTTTTTGCTTATTTGCTTGAAGACGTTTTGTGTCCCTTTTTGTGGTTTTGCCATAAGAAGTACTTGTGCTAAAATGTTTCTGTCCTTCATTCATCCCTCCCATTAGGGCATTTGGGTTTTTCCTAGTGGTTTTTAAGGACTCTAAAATTCTGCTATTGTGAAGTGTGAACTAAGTTAGCAAAACATTTTAAATTTTAATGAAGCAACAGTAGCCGGTCTCCTTTTCCCTGTAACCCTGTTATCATTTCCAAGCCGTATGCCAGGAACAGAGCTGTGCATACTCAAGGGGCTGCATAAATGCTTCCTGCTGAGAGGGCGATCCATCATCGAAGCACGCCACTGATGCACAGGCTGGTTAGTAGAGCTAAGATGCGAATTTTTAGTTCACTGGGAGTTACAATAGGAAAGTTTTTTATAATGAGTCATCCCAGAAAAGGAAGATGAAAGAATAAAAACAAATTATATTCATAAATGTGACCGGACATCACAAAGGACCATTGTTATGTTATGCCCAGATTTCAAGATCCCCCAAAGGACACCACCAGGGAGCGCCAAGTCCGATGCAAAAGCATAGAGCCTTTATTCAAGCTAGCTTGGTCCCTCTGCCTCCTTTACTGGTGCAGAGGTAGGATGCTAGAGAGCCCAGAGTCCCAAGAGAACAAAGAATTTATAGGGCTTGGGGTTGCGGGGGTGGGGGCACACTCAGACCACTGATTTGGCCAATTCCGGTTGGTTGAGTGAGGGCTGGGGGCTAGTGACACAAGAGCAGGTTGCAGCTAGGGTCTGGTTACACAAAGACGGGGGGTGGCTAGCATACTTTTGGCCTTGGGCTAGTTTCCCTTGCTTTCCCATTGGCCAAGATAAGGGCAGGCTGAGTAACTGATACATTCTGCGGTTTTCCTGGGAGAGGAGTTAGGGACACAGCTATCAGTTCCATTCTGTCCTTTCAGTTACAAATCAAAATAAAAGTACAACTCAGAATTTTAAAAAAATGAAGCAATACTTCATACAAAATTGAATGAGCTATAAAATTTATTTTAAACCTTTATTTTCTGATCATATTTTAAAGAAATACAACATTCCCAGGATAGTAGAATTCCCGCATTCCTTTCTCCCATCTCATCCCCACTTTCTCCCCAGAGGTGGCTGTTATTCTGAATATGGTACTTTTCACTCGAGTGCATGTTTTCATATTTTTATGACATAGGCATGACTCTGTAAGGAATCTGGTGTCTTGTTTTTCATTTTTAAACTTTTATAAATGGCATCATGCTATAAGTTTCTTATGGCAACATTTATTCTCTCATTTAATGTCAAGTTTGGGGGCATTGATCCATTTCCATGGTATTTCATCATGTAAATTTCACAACTTATTTATCCACTTTCCCACTGGTGTTCATTCCACTATTTTGCTCTTGCAAATGTCACTGTGATGAACAATGTTGATTGTGTCCCCTTGTTCACATATGTGGGTTTCTCTAGGGTAGCAATGGAATGGCTAAGTCATAGCTATGTGCACCTTCTTTCCCAGAAAGTGCCCAATTGTTCTCACGGGTTTAAGCTATTATATAAATACCTGAGTCCCCCCATGGACATTTAGATCAATAAAACCAGGGACTATCTTGTGAGTGCTTCCTGTGGACCAGGAAATGTTCTAAGGGTTTTTACATGTTTCAGCACATTTAATCCTCACCTCATCTATATATATAAAAGCCTAAGTGACTGTTCGACCATTCTATCATTCCAGCATTCGACCGATAGCTATGACATGCACTGACCACCAGGGGGAAGATGCTCAATGCACAGGCATGGAAACATGAAACAGACTGATGAATCTCAGAGGGAAGGTGGGAGGGGAGAGGGCGGGAAGAGATTAGTCAAAGATCTTAAATGCATACTAGAGGCCTGGTGCACGGATTTGTGCACCGGTGGAGTCCCTCGGCCTGGCCTGTGGGGATCGGGCCGAATCCATTCACTGGGCCTCCAACATCCCCTGAGGGGTCCCAGATTGTGAGAGGGCGCAGGCCAGGCTGAGGGACCCCACCCGTGCACAAATCCATGTACCAGGACTCTAGTCATTTTATAAATGAGGAAACCAAGACACAATGAACTTGCAGTTCTTTGCCTGAGGTGAGACAATGAGCAACAAGGGCCCATTCAACCCAGGCCATGTGGTTCCCAAGCCCCATCTCTGAACCCTAGACTATGCTCCCGGCATAGAGAGGTGCCGCCCAGGCCACATGTATGATGGTACAAAGAAGCAGCCAGTTGGCCCACAGGAAACCTCTGAGTAAGGAGGCAGCCTTGCTAGAGTTGCTGCTCCACAGATTAGGAAAAGGCACCAGATGGCTGCTTCATGTGCCCAAGTCCACCGAGCAGCAAGGGGTCCAAGTCCAAACCCAGGCCCGGCAGCAGCAGCAGCAGCGAGCCAGCCACACGGCTTCTTTCCCGGCTCCCCCACCTGTGTGAGCCCGAGGGCACGGAGCTCCACCTTCATGCCCTTCCGTTTCTTCTCCTCTGGGTAGACAGCTGGCAATAGGAAGGTCAAATGCATTTTTTTAGGCGTGGAAACGGATATCATCTTGTACCTGCACCTTTCAATCGCAGCGCTTTAGTCCCCCTTCCCAGTGCCAAACTTTCAGGATTAATTTGCTGCATCTGGTGGTAACAGGGCACTCCGTCTTCAGACCAGATTCCTTGCCCAAGGGCCCTCATTTCCTAATGAGTAATCGCTGCAGTGTTCAGAGACAATGCTACTGGTCCCATCCTGTGTGGACATTCATCAAACATGACGCGAGCCCAGTCGGGAGCGGCGGCAGTGTCCTTAGCCTGCAAATAAGGGCATGGAATTCACTCTCCCGACCCTCTAATTTTCCAGGGTTAGCGCTTCCATCAGGGTTTGGAGCGGCCGATGACGACACTGTTCGCGGCCCTACAGCCCCAGGGAGGGGACCAGGCCCGAGTCGGGCTCACGGAGTGGCTGGCCGCAGTCCTGCGTCCACTTGCCTTTTGCCATCCAGGCCCCTTTGTACAAGGAGCAGGCGGAGGCGGGAGGAAGCCGCCGCAGGGACGCACCCGCCCTGTGCGCACATCACAGACACGCAGCATCGACAGACTAATTACAGCTGCGGGTTGAGCATGTCCGCCTTCGGCGCTCGGTTTGCAAACAGCCAATTATTTCCATCCTGCGGGCTGCGAAACACACCTCCAGTGGCTCCTCGGTTACGTCTCCAGGGAAGTCCAGCTGGCCACCGCCTCCCCTCTTTTGCTTCGATGGATTGATGGATGGATGGAGGTTGGGATTCTCACTCCTCTTCCATCCCCGCCCGGTTATTTATTGATTTTGTTGAGCCTTCCGGACCTGCCTGCAGACCAGCGGCCGGGAACGTCAGGGTTCCGTCATCTCACCTGTGCGCGGCCTTCTCTGCCGTGGAATGTGCTTCCGGGAAGAGTCACCAAAGCTTCATACTCACACCCCCTCAGGATCACAAGGACCTCTGTCCCCCAGCATCCATGTGTCTTCCCTCTACAACATGAGGCTGGCCACTAGACGATGGGGTGGAATAGGGGGGAATGTGACCTTGTCATGAAGGGCTTTAGGATTGACTGAGTCGATGAAAGGTACTTTGGGGTCACCGGGACTGGGGAAAGAACTAAGTTCTAGAGAAAGCAGCAGAACCAGAAGGCAGTGTGGAGGTGGAGGCGTGGGTGAGACACCCAGCACCCGGCCCTGGCTGGGCCCTGTTCTGTCCCGGCGCCTGGAAGAGTGAAAACCCCTGACATGAGGACTTGTGACTCGTTGCAGCCTGATGCCAAATCTACGATTCCAGGTTCGTAGGTCGCTCCCCGGCCCTCTCACTTGTTTCTGCCGGCGACCCAGTAGGATGAGGAAGGCAAGAAAAGCCCTGGATGAACTGTCGCCCGCATTATGGACAGTTTTCTTGCAGCAGAGTTAGCTTACCATCTTCTCTCTGGATCACGTTGCTCTTAGGTCAGGAGTGCGCAAAGGTGGCCGAGGGCCACATCCAGCCCGAAGCCACCTGAGCTTGTAAATAAGGTTTCGTTGCGACACAGCCGCCCCCGTGTGTTTCTGGATGGTGTGTGGCACCTACGAGACTGGAGGTGAGTAACTGAACAGAGACTGCTCAGCTTAAAATGTTTCCAGTTAACTCTGCAAAAAGTTTGCCCGCCCCCCACCCCCGCCTGAGAGAAGACGTCAAGGAATGCCAGTGTGGGAGTTCCTGGAAAGCCCTCTGGCCCCGCAGAGCTGTGCCAGAGAGGGGTGTGCTTTCTGGAAGAAATGCAGGCGTGTGGTCAGGTGCCAGCTGCCTCCTCTCCCAGTGGCAGGGAGCACGGAGCCCGCGTCTGTGTGGGGGCAGGTAGCTGACTCCTGAGCGAGGCCACCCTCTCTAGAGGGATTTGGGCCATCATGGCCCAGGTCCGTTCAACAGACATTCTTGAACTTCTGCACTCAAAAAACAGGAGATCAAAGATGAAGAAGGCAGAAGCCAGCCCTTCTGAGAAGTGGGGGAGGCAGACATGCAAGCGAATTTTGCAAACAGACGTGCCCAAAGTGCCCGGCCGGTGTGGCTCAGTGGTTGAGTGTCAGCCTATGAACCAGGAGGTCACGGGTTGCAGGCTCCATCCCCAGTGGGGGGACATGCAGGAAGCAGCCGATCAATGATTCTCTCTCATCATTGATGTTTCTGTCTCTCCCTCTCCCTTCCTCTCTGAAATCAATAAGATATATATTTTTACAAAAAGTGGCCAAAGTCAAATCTCCCAGCTTGAGTCCCTGTAGACACGGGAGCAGGGTTGGCGGGAACCCCAGGAGCGCGCCTCGCTCTCCGCAGGAGACTGGAGGAGGCTCAGCACTGAGGCTCTGGGGTTCCCCTCGTTCCTTTCATTCCCATGAGAGACTCTTCCTGTCCATCCCCCGAGTCCACGAAGCCTCCCAGAGCTCTGTGCGCGGCTTCCAGCTGAGCAGACACTCAGGGAAACGCGTTCTGAGGGGGAGTGGGGAGCCCCTGAAGGTTTGGGGGAGCCCATTTGGAAGCCTGGGTCGCTGAAACCCGGACTCGCTCCCTGGCTCTGCTGTCTCAGCTCACTTTCCCAACCTTGTGACCAGTCGGCTGAGCTGACACTGTGTTCAGCAAGCAGACAGCGGCCAGCCAGCGTGCGTGATGACAGCGGTCAGTGTAATCTGTTGCGAGAAGCCCACCGAGGAGGAAAGAAATTAATATCCATCTTTCCCTCCAATTAGCCGGAGCTGCTTGAGCCCTACCTTGGCCCGAGGGAGCCTCCGGGCCTGCCTGTGGCTCCCGGGGAGGCTGAGAGCTCTGTGCGCGGCTTCCAGGGGCATCTGTGGTCTCCGAAGTCTGGCTGCGCGCATGGCGTGCTAAGTGGCGCTGTCTCAGGCGAGGACACTGTCTTCCTGGAGGTGGAATGCAGATAGGCCAATGAGTTCCCATCGCCGCAGGAATTTAATGTGAGGTGTCGTGAAGACGGGAGATTCTGACAGGGAATGGTGGAAGAATTTTGCAAACCTCCAGGAACTGACCTTATCCCTCAGGAATACCATTGAGAGTGGAGTGAGTTACACCAAAATCTGGTCAAATGGGGCCCGGCTGGTGTGGCTCAGTGGTTGAATGTTGACCTATGAACCAGGAGGTCACGGTTCAATTCCTAGTCAGGAGACATGCCCGGGTTGCAGGCTTGATCCCCAGTGTAGGGCGTGCAGGAGGCAGCCGATCAATGATTCTCTGTTATCATTGATGTTTCTATCTCTCTCTCCCTCTTCCTTTATCCCTGAAATCAATAAAAAAATTCTGATCAAATGCAGTGGCTTCAAGACACATCGAGGGAATGCCGTTACACAGACAGACTTGTTTTTTTTTTTCTATATAATATTTTTTAAAAAGTTAATCTCTAAATTGTTTTAAAGTCCAGTTTTGCACTAACTTCCTGAAACATATAACTTGTGCATATGTTACATTAGTGAGTATTTCCACCAGCAGATCAATGCCACAAGCAGACCCAGCTCTTTTCAGTCTGTCCTCAAACTTCTGCCAATTCCCGCGTCTCTGACAAGAGAGGAGCCCGCGGTCAACACAGGAAACACATACCAGGAATGGAAACGCCCATCAAAAGAATACGCTGGTCTCTGACTCCACAGCTGCTACTGCCGACCCATCGGGGGCACTGGGCTGTTTGAGAGCCAGGGGGCGGGGGGTCGAAGCTGCAGGAGATGGGGGGCCAGACAGAGTGGGGCGGGTCCACTGACCGGGTGAGCGTGTGTGTGTGCTTGTGTGTGCGCATGTGTATGCGTGGGTCTGGGCACATGTCTACACACATGGACTTGTGTGTACGTTGCATGTGCACACGTGTATATGCAGGTGGGCATGCAGTGAACATGTGTGTGCGTGCATGTGTGTGTGTGTTTCTGTGTATGTGTGCACAGCACAGGGTGTTTCTTACTGGACAGGGTTGTGGCATCTGTATCCAGAAGACAAGCACCCAGAGTTGTGTGCTAAGAGGGCCCCGATATCGCATCTAAGGAGCAGGGCGGTGGCATGACATTCTCCCAAGAGGGGTCCTCATTGCAAAACATCCCGTGTGTCATGTGCCATTTTTATGAAAATATGAGGAGGTTGGAGAAAAGAATAAGAAAATAATGAGGCTTTTGCTGGAAAGAAGGGAGCTGTTTGCCAAAGGAGGGAGCCGGGCTTAGAGAGTTATTGTTTGGGCCCCTTCCCCAGCGAGCTTCTAAAGTGAACGTGGCCAGCCGAAACCGGTTTGGCTCAGTGGATAGAGTGTCAGCTTGCTGACTGAAAGGTCCCAGGTTCGATTCCGGTCAAGGGCATGTACCTGGGTTGCGGGCACATCCCCAGTAGGAGATGTGCAGGAGGCAGCTGATCGATGTTCCTCTCTCATTGATGTTTCTAACTCTCTATCTTTCCCCCTTCCACTCTGTAAAAAATCAATAAAATACATTTAAAAAAATAAAAATAAAATAAAGTGAACGCGGCCAGCGGGTGCCCCCAGCAATGGGGACGGTCATTTCTTCAGGTAACTCCCCAGCTCTGGAAGATGAGGATCCTCAGAGACCCCAGAATCCAACAACAGCGTGTCTACTTCCTTTATGAAGTCTCATCGCTGCTATGACCTGATTCCCACAAGCTCCAAATTGGTTGTGGTTGACACTTCCCTGCAGGTGAAAAAAGCTTTCTTTGCTTTGGTGACTAATGGTGTACGAGCTGCCCCTTTGAGGGCCAGTAAGAAGCAAAGTTTTGTGGGCATGCTGACCATCACCGATTCCATCAATATTCTGCACCGCGACTACAGATCAGCCTTGGGACAAATCTAGGAGCTGGAAGAACACAAGATGGAAACTTGGAGAGAGGTATACTTACAGGACTCCTTAAACCACGTGCCTGCATTCCTCCTAATGCCAGCTGGTTTGATGCTGTCTCTTCATGAATCCAGAACAAGATTCATAGGCTGCCAGTTACTGACCCAGAATCAGGCAACACCTTGTACATCCTCACCCACAAGCGCATCCTCAAGTTCCTCAAATTATTTATCACCGAGTTCCCCAAGCCAGAGTTCATGTCTGAGTCTCTGGAAGAGCTAGACTGGCACCTATGCCAACATTGCTATGGTCTGCACTACCACCCCTGTCTACATGGCTCTGGGCACTTGCGTGCAGCACCGAGTCCCGGCCCTGCCTGTGGTGGATGAGAAAGGGCGTATGGTGACATCTCCTCCAAGTTTGATGTTATCAATCTGGCAGCAGAAAAGACCTCCACAACCTAGAAGTGTCTGACCAAAGCCCTCCAGCAACGATCACATTGCTCTGAGGGTGTCCTTAGGTGCCACCTGCATGAAACTCTGGAGACCATCATCAACAGGCCGGTGGAAGCAGGAGTTCACCGACTTGTAGCGGTGGATGAGAATGAAGTGGTCAAGGGCATTGTCTCACTGTCAGACGTCCTGCAGGCCCTGGTGCTCACAGGCGGAGAAAAGCCCCGAGCTAGGGGAAGGGGTCAGCTGGCACCGAGGGTTATGCCCACTCACTGCCTGCACCAAGCTTGGAACCACAGATGAAACCTTGAGAGAATTGTGACTCTGTTCCCTGCCCAGGAGACCTCTACCCTTCTACCCGAGAGCCAGGGAAGATGTGGGGAAGGGAAGGAGAATGGATTTGTAGCTGTCCTATCCTCACACATGAGGAAAACTTTCAGCCCAGCCCCGTGGTCGGCAAACCGCGGCTCGCGAGCCACATGCGGCTCTTTGGCCCTTTGAGTGTGGCTCTTCCACAAAATACCGCGTGCGGGCACGCACATACAGTGCGATTAAAACTTCGTGGCCCATGTGCAGAAGTTGGTATTTTGTGGAAGAGCCACACTAAAGGGCCAAAGAGCCGCATGTGGCTCGCGAGCCAAGGTTTGCCGACCACGGGCCTAGCCCATCCCAGCTCCTGTCCACTTAGACATGCCCCCATTCTGGGTGAACTACGGGCTCTGTGCCACTTGGACAAATTCTGATCTCTAAAAGAGCCGGTCTGTGCCTCTCTCTCTGCCCCTGACTCCCCCACCACAGCACAACTCCTCATAAAAATATTTTTATTCATCCTGTTTCATGCTGTATGGAGGAGGCTGAGTCCATTTAGTCACATTTCTTCCCCTAGTGGGAGTGGGGAGGATCATGGAAGGCCTTTGGGTTCCTGTGCGATATCCATACGAAGAGAAGTGGGGTTGGTTGGGTGGAGGAGGACTGTAAGGGATTAGTTAAGGCTATTGCTTTTCATGGAAAACCTAATTAAAATGAAAAACCTCTTTTAAAAAAATTAGTTTTTGGAATTCTTCTACCTTAAAGGAGAGAAAGAGAGCTTGGGGGGGGGGGGCGGGGAGGGGGGAAGGGGAGACGCCCTTGTTACTGAGTTGAGTGACGTTTTTCTTTATTAAAAGGTTATGAAGTCTGGCATTCGAGCCGGCTGCTAACAGCTCAGTTACACCCTGTGGTTTGGTTCAGTTCGTTTCTGCGAGCTGTGCTCTTGGAACAGTTTGCATCTAGGCTGTTGGATGAAGGGTTCTTGCAGGGGAGATATTATTGATTCAGCAAGTAAGGCTGCTTGCTGAAGTAGTTATTTTAAAAAAATATATATGTTTTAAAATATATTACATACACACACTATGTCCAAACACACTAAATACGTGTGTGTGTGTTGGTTTGTTTTGTAACCTCAGCTGGGGTAGAAAGAGAAGGGTGTCGCCTGGCCAGAATGGCTCAGTGGTTGAGCATCGACCTATGAACCAGGAGGTCATGGTGCGATTCCCAGTCAGGGCACATGCTTAGCTTTAATGTGGGGATTTTATGGTTCCCTTTTCTCATTTTTTTTTTTTTGTGTGTGTGTGTGGTTCATTTTTCTTTGGTGGTATCCATTAAGGGGGGTATCCATTAAGGGGGTGGTAGCCGAATTGATTGGCAGAGTCCTCAGGCATTTCGGGTGTATTATTAATATTTGGATGTATTTTAACTTTCCCTACCTGTAGCCAAAGCTCTGTGCCCTGACCGGGAATCAATCCCCGGTGTGGGGTGTGCAGGAGGCAGCTGATCAGTGATTCTCTCTGATCATTGATGTTTCTATGTCTCCTTTTCCCGTCCTCTCTGAAATAAATAAAAATTTATTTTTTTTTAAAAAAGGAGAAGGGTCTATACTGGGAGAGTCGTTGCCACCTGGGGTATAAAGAGACTCCGGCTGCCACTGCAGCGACCTGCCTCCTCCCCCACCAGCATGGCCCCCCGTCCAGCGCCAGCACCTGCTTGTCATGTGGAAACACTGCCTTAGTTTGTCGGCTGTGCTTCTGAGCTGCGGCGACAGACACACTAGGTCACTCCGGGAGAATGTCGGGAAGGGGTGACCTGCCTTCACTTGGCATTGTCTAGCTCCTTATCTCAATTAAAATCAAGCCCTTAACTTGGCTTTAATGTGGGGATTTTGTGGTTCACTTTTCTCTTCATTTTTTTTTTTGTGTGTGTGTGCGGTTCATTTTTCTTTGGTGGTATCCATTAAGGGGGGGGTAATCCATTAAGGGGGTGGTAGCTGCATTGATTGGCAGAGTCCTCAGGCATTTCGGGTGTATTATTAATATTCAGATGTATTTTAACCTTCCCTACCTGTAGCAAAAGCGATCGTGGCTTAATCAGGGTTATCTTTTACTCCGGAATTAAACCATGTTTTTTGTGGTTACCGTGAGGTGAGGCACAGCGAAGTGACTTTTTCAAGTGACTTTTGTATTAGTCAAATCTTTCAAAACTGCCACACAGACTTGTAAAAACTTGCACTCCCACGTATCCGTGATTGAGTGGCATTGTTGTTGCCGTGTTTAACGAAAGGACGACCCAGAGCCCTAATGCAATGCATCCCAAACCCAGTTGCCTTAAACATTGAATCCGTTTTACCGTCCACCTACGGTGCGTGCAGCGCCGTGCTGCGCTCCGTGAGGGGGATGTGATCCAGTCCCCGATTTTAGGGACCCAAGATCTCATCGGAACATCTTAAAGGTGCACAGGGAAACGGATGCGAAAGGTAGTGGAGGGATATAGGCCCGTTGAGTAGAACCAGAAGGGAATTCCCGGGGTCAGGGGAACCGGAGGTCACGGTGGGTTGGAGTGGGGGGTCATAGGGAAGAAATGGGGTTCGACTTAGGTCTTTAAAGAACCAAGAGGGTTCGGATGAGCAAAATGCTCCAGGGCACACATTCTGATCACTCAGAGTTTGGGACTTTCGGCCCAGGGTGCTGTGTTGGGGTGAGTGTGACTGGAGGGCGCCTGATACCAGGCTTAGTGGCTGTGGCTGGTGGGGCGCTCCCTGAGGGATTGTGAGCACGGAGAGCCTGGCATTGCTAATGGATCGGTCAGAAGGGGGATGAACGTGGCTGTTGCGATGGTCGAGGCTGCAGTTACTGAGGGTCTGGATCAGGCGGACACGCACAGAAAGCAATGGATTCGAGTCATGGGCGGGGGGGGAGGATTGGCAAGGGCAGCCAAGCAGTTCACGCCTGAAGAACGCTGTGGTCTGGAGCACTCCACAGTCCTCGTCTGACCTCCTGAAGGACGAGAGGCCTTCCTGGTGTGTTTGAAATTCCCTGACCATTGGTGCACAATCTATGCATATAAAAGGCTAATATGCAAAGTGTCCCCTTGGGAGTTTGACCGGGAGACTGGGAGTTTGCTCGCTACGATGTGTGCTGACCACCAGGGGGTGGCAGGGAACATGGCGGGCTGAGGGAGTGAGGGAAGGAGGAACATGGGGCGCTGAGGGAGCGAGGGAAGGAGGAGGCGGGGAGGCGGGGAACCTGATCAGCCCTGATTGCCGGCCAGGCCTAGGGACTCTACCTGTGCACGAATTTCATTTACTGGGCCCCTAGTTTTAAATAATCTCTCTGTAACTTTCCGATGCTCATTTCCTTCTGGATTCCCCGGCACAGTTTCACATTTTTTTTCTCTCTCTCTCTCCTCCCCCTCTTTCTCGCTCAGAAATATATATGTTTGATTTGATAACTGGCTCAAGAATTTCCAGTTACATTCTGTTCCTCTTCAGCTTCTGGAGATACTTGGGGGGTAGCCAGTGGGAGAGAAAGTGAGAATATAAAAATAAACCCACAGATTTGGGCTTGAGCGACAGGAAGGATGAAGCCGCCATTAGTGAGACAGAAAAGGCATGAGAAGGAGGAAGATGGGAGTCCGGTTGGAAATGCGGCGTTGAACTGCCCCTGACATCCAGGAGGTGCTGTCTCGCGGGCGGTTAGACAAATGAGTCTGGCGCGCAGGAAGCCGTCTGGGCTGGAGATATAAATTTGGGCTCATTGGCATAGAGACGGTGTTTAAAACCATGAAACTGAGCAGGGTCACCAAGGTTCCCATTTATCTTAAGGACAAAATAACATAAACGCGGGGAGAATGGTAATATTTTCTGTTTATTGAGTTCTAACAATGAGCTCATGTCATAACTGAAAACACAGCACAGATAAGCTTCCCCAGAAACACACGTGTAACGTGGTTGAGCTACGTCACATATGTCCACGTTTATGTGTGCAGGCACCCGGGGTACATGTCCAGAGTCTTCGGAAACGCCTGGGGCCATGGCATCCCTGGTGGGTGAGGCCTCTCCTTCTAGCTCTGCTGTCCACGTTGGGGTTGTTTTCCTGTCCTCTTACGGGCGCTTGCTTTGTGGTGGGTATGTGAAGGCGCAGGAGTGGCTGTTCAGCTGAGACGTTTGTAAAACGTGGGCGGAAACCTTACCTACTAGGAACTTGACTCATTGGCGGGCAGAGGACGGTGAAGAGCAGCCCTTGACGTTGTTAGATGTCTGACCGCTGTACCATGGCATCAAGTTCATCCGGAAGAGGCGAGTGGGACGCTGTAGACCCGAGGGGTGGAGCCGGGAGGAGAGGGGAGGGAGGAGGAGTGGGAGTTATCGTCAGATATTTGAACGGGCACAGACTTGTATGTTGCTCTAGACCAGTGATGGCGAACCTATGACACGCGTGTCAGAGGTGACACGCGAACTCATTTTTTTGGTTGATTTTTCTTTGTTAAATGGCATTTAAATATATAAAATAAATATCAAAAATATAAGTCTTTGTTTTACTGTGGTTGCAAATATCAAAACATTTCTATATGTGACACAGCACCAGAGTTGAGTTAGGGTTTTTCAAAATGCTGACACGCCGAGTTCAAAAGGTTCGCCATCACTGCTCTAGACAGAACTAGGATTCGCGGGTAAGGATTGCAAGTAGATAAATCTGCATTTAAATAGAACTTCCGTGCACCCACCACCCTGTTGGCGTAACATGTGTCAGCGGGGTGACCACCAGTCGGGGGCACAGCCAGGGGGGACTCCCATGGGCCAGGACCTCTCAGCTCTGCCAGCTGATGAATTCCATGGGTCTCCGTTGGCATGTCTCAGAATCTAACGATGGGATGGTGTGGGGGAGGTAGAGGAGGGAGTGGGGGGCTGAATGGTGATGGAGAGAGACTTGGCTTGGAATCAGGAAATATTCTCAGTAAAACAGACAGAGATCACCTGGTCTAATCTCACTTTATAGAAAAAGGGATGACAGGATCCACACAGCAGTTTATCGGGAGGAATACGTTGATTCAGACCTTCTCCTCTTAGTCCCTCTCCCAGAGTTATGTTACGTTTCAGATTGGGCAACAACTACCACACGAGAAGTACTTGTCACGTGCCCGGCATTGGGCTGGCCGGGCCCTGCGCATGCATTTCCTTCTTTAAAATGTCACCTGTCAGCGGTGTCTCTTAGGACCAGCGGTGGGCCATTACCTTTCTGACTGTGAGGGGTTCCCCATCAGCGGTAACTGGCAAACCCTCTCACCAGGCCTGGGCGCAGGGAAGGCCCGCAGCCACTGCTCAGCTGGGCAGGACGTGTTTGGGTCCTGTTCCCCCTTTTCAGTCAGTCTGTCTGGAGAACAGTGGGATCCCGGGCCATTCTAATGCTCCCCCGGAAGGAAGGAGAGACACCTCCCAGCTTTCTGTGTATGCACTGCTCCCCGGGGCAGACTGGTGGGAGAGGACCCGCAGTACGCAGGCAAACTCTGGACTCCAGCATCACTTAGCACCCTGGTCCGCGCTGCAGAGAAAGCATGTCAAAATCAAAGGCTAACCCGGGCCAAATAAATGAGGCATGTGGCCCGCGGGCCGCGGGTGTGACATGCTTGCTGTAGACAGAGAGATGCCACACTCGTCCCAGCTCTCAGATCTTGGATCTCCCACATGGAGCTAATGTTTGAAGAGATTCTTTCTTTCCCTGGAGTGTCAGACCCCCTGTCAACTCAACCCGAAACAAGGAAGAGGTTTCCTTTTCCATCACGCGAGGACAGATGTGGCCATGTGCTGGCAGCATCGGGCGCGATGAAGGCAAGAGCTGTCATTGCCGAGCACCAGCCTTGTTTACCTCCCAGAAGCCCCTGGGGCCCGAGGCTGGGGTTTCACCCGCAGACCCTGGTCCACGTCCTCGCCACCCCGAGCGGACTCTGGCGGCGTGTGACAGCGTGTCACCGTGTCACCATCCTCTCTCTTGTCAGCGACACAGCGGCATCCACCACTCGGCACCCGCTCGGGCCCCGGGGGCACTGTCCCGTCCTCGCTAACGAGGCCCAGAGCGAAGGAAGGGAAAGGACGAGGGGGCAGTCGTGGGGGTGGAGGAGTCGGTGTGAGCCACGGTGGAGAAGTGAGGGGCCATTCAGTGGGAGAGACATTTATTTGTAGGTCAGAGCTTCCCGTGAGTGACCCTCTGTCGCCAACATCAGCACTGGATGTCTCCCTGGGAGCTGTGTGTTCAGAGTCCACACTATTCTGCACACAAATCCAGAGGCGGAATGTAAACATCATTAGCCGGCTCGCCAGCGCTGGGAAGAAACTGCCGGAGGGCACCTGCTTTCTGCGCCATGTATGCCATCCTCCCCGTCTCCTGTGGGTGGAGAAGAGAGAACACCTCTGGGTAGGATGGGTGGGCAAGGGCCATGGGACTCACTTCACTGATGGACTGTGGAGCCTTAATTACCATCTCATCCCTCTTTAAAAAAATATTTTTATTGATTTCAGAGAGGAAGGGAGAGAGAGAGATAGAAACACCAATGATGAGAGAGAATCACTGATTGGCTGCCCCCTTCTGGGGATGGAGCCTGCAACCTGGGCATGTGCCCTTGACCAGAATTGAACCCGGGACCCTTCAGTCCACAGGCTGACGCTCTATCCACTGAGCCAAACCCGCTAGGGCAGCAACGTCCCATGCCTCTTGAGCCTCCTCGCGGGTGGGTATGATTACCAGTAGAGCTCCCACCAGTGGACGGCTCCCCAGGGGCCCATGTGGATCCAGGAAGAGGGTGTGTGAGTGCCCGGTTCTAAGGGACTAGTGAACGCACAGTGTCTCTGACGCTGGGGGCTTGGAGCATGGGCGTGTGTGTGGTGTCGTGGTAAGAAGATCTACCAGGGGTGGGCAAACTTTTTGACTCGAGGGCCACAATGGGTTCTTAAATTGGACCGGAGGGCCGGAACAAAAGCATGGATGGAGTGTTTGTGTGAACTAATATAAATTCAAAGTAAACATCATGACATAAAAGGGTACGGTCTTTTTTTTTTTTAGTTTTATTCATTTCAAACTGGCCGGATCCAGCCCGTGGGCCGTAGTTTGCCCACGGCTGGCCTAGATCATCACTTCGGAGCGTCCACGCCATAGGAGAAAGCCTCCCCTTTGGGTGTGAGCGGCACCTTGGCTGGTGGCGGCTGGCACTCCTGGGCACAGCTTCACTTGGAAGGCAGGGAAGTGGGTGCCCCTCAGCGCTTCTGGGCATTTCCTGTTCTGTCCCCTCCAGACCTCAGGGGCCTCATGGGCCGGGGTCTGAGGTTTCATGTGGAATCCAAGAGCCTGGTGGCAGGAGGCTGTCGCAGATCCGATCTAAGGAAAACAACAGTTACACATACAGCACTTGCACTGCCCCAGCAGGTGCTGAGCCATCGTCTCCCAGTCCCCACGGGTTCTAGTGCCCCCTTATAGGTGAGGGAATGAAGTTTCCAGAGGCCAGGAGAGTAGTCCAAGGTCATCAGTTGGGGTGGAAATGCAGGTCTGCATGACCCCAGGGCCCAGCCTGAACTGCAGCCTCTCCCAGCCCTGGCTCCGCCCAGTCTCCTGTCACCTCAGCCACCTGACCTGGCTTCAGGGCAGCAGGGGAAGTGCAGGAATTACGTTTAAATCCTTAAGGAGACCTAGCTGGTTTGGTTCAGTGGATGGAGCATTGGCCTGCAGACTACAGGGTCCCAGATTCGATTCTGGTCAAGGGCACATGCCTGGATTGTGGTCTCGATCCCCAGTGGAGGGCCTGCAGGAGGCAGCTGATCAGTGATTCTCTCTCATCATTGATTTTTCTATCTCTCGCTCCCTCTCCCTTTCTCTCTGAAGTCAATAAAAGTATATTTTTTTAAAAAGTTATAAATCCTTAAGGAGGAATTTCACCCACTGATTTGGGAGGACTTGCGGAGCACGTCTGCCCGCACACGTTGCCTCAGGTACCCACCCAGGTGGGCACAGAGCTGTGAATTCCCTCAAGGACCGGAGGGTGCGGTGGCTGGATCAGAAGGTTGAAAAGGAGAAGGCAGATCTCAGCTCTGGAACATTCGTCTTGCTAATTTCCTCAGGGTTCCTGTGGAAACCCCCACATTCTGATTACTCAGAGCAACTGCTTGGGATCGAGTCAGGAGATTTCTTTCTCTCTTAGTCGTTATTTCGCTATAATAACGGTGTTCGGTCACGGAAACCTTAAACCAGGGTGCCTTTTACTTCTCCACTCCAGGGGGGTTCACCTTCATATCTTTTCTCTTTCCCTTTACCTCTCCCCTGGCTGCCTTCCCTCCATGATCAAGTGCCAATCATCGTGGGTTATCTTTTTACTCACTCTGGCCGTTATTCTGCATCTCGCCTGCTAGAGAAGGCGCTGAGGAGCTGTCCCGCATTCTGCACCTCCGATCTCACACATGCAGATAAGCTGTGCGCACCTGACGCAGTCACCAGAGCCCTGCTCCTGCGGGGCCCACAGACGGTGCATGGGGGCGCTGCCCGTCGCCGTCACCAGGTCAGCGGGCAGATGCACCACTCGCCCTGTAACCAGACACGGTAGCTTCTCTAACGCGTGTTAACTGACCGGTCTCTGCTACTCCACGTAGTTGCTGGGAATGGCTTCTGGAGTATTGGCTCACAGACGAGACTGATGGAAATTGTGTAGCGCCATGAAACAGGTATTAGAGCATCGTTCAAAGATTGGAGTTTGGATTTGGTTCCAAATCACGGATTTGGAGATCGTTTGAGCAATTTGGAACTTTTTGTGTGTGTCTTTAACATCACATTTTTTTAGCACCCTCCCTCCAGCTGTTATCCCCGGTGGGGAGTGTGCTGGAGGCGGCTGACCGATGTTTCTCTCTCATGGATGTTTCTGGCTCTCTATCCCCGTCCCTTCCACTCTATAAAAAATAAATAAAAAATATTTTTAAAAAAAGCTGCTTTGCGGTGCCCTGTGAACCGGTGCCCAGTGGAGCCCTTCTCCGTGGGCACAGTCCTTCGGGCGACGCTGTCCCTGGCACATGGTGGCCCTTCCCCCAAGTGACACTGACATTTCTCCATCATGTGGTGGATCAGTAAGGGAAGGAAAGAGGTAAAATGCGATATCGCCCTGCATCCTGGTCAGCGGTCATTCGTGTTCTGGTTAAATGGGAGCGTTAGTTTTTAGCACCCTTCTCCCAGCTGTTACCCTAAAGCTGCTGGCATTTTCTCAGGCTTGACCCTTCCAAAAGGCTTGGGAGGAACCCGAGCACCCTGATTAAAAATAGGAGGCATATGCTTTCTCAAGGGTTAATGCCCCCAAAGTGAAACAATGTTGGTTCTAATTTAAGTGCACATTTCTTAAGGCTCCTTTGTAACCCATTCCTGTTTTAGCCTCTCCCTGTGGGCTAACACTGCTTCACTGAGCATTTCTTAAAAATCATTGAGAAACTCCAGAAAAAGATTCCTCCTCCTCCTCCTCCTCCTCCTCCTCCTCCTCCTCCTCCTTCTCTTCCTCCTCCTCCTCCTCCTCCTCCTCCTCCTCCTCCTCCTCCTCCTCCTCCTCCTCCTCCTCCTCCTCCTCCTCCTCCTCCTCCTCCTTCTTCTCTTCCTCCTCCTCCTCCTCCTCCTCCTCCATCTTCTTCTTCTCCTCCTCCTCCTCCTCCTCCTCCTTCTTCTTCTTCTTCTTCTCTTCCTCCTCCTCCTCCTCCTCATTCTTCTCCTCCTCCTCCTCCTCCTCCTCCTCCTCCTCCTCCTCCTCCTCCTCCTCCTCCTCCTCCTTCTTCTCTTCCTCCTCCTCCTCCTCCTCCTCCTCCATCTTCTTCTTCT